>NC_135498.1:93676778-94001641 GCF_052857255.1 Amblyomma americanum
TTTATTGTTACAGATGAGGGTATTCGACTAGAAGGGGATGAAGCAATAAAACACATAGGAACAAGGATGACGGAAAAATTTAAAGAAATAAAGAAATGTTGCACATAATTTATCGAAGGAGGATTGACCGGTTACTGCAATATCTTCACTTTCAGTAAAGCGAGTGGGAAAGGGCAGAGAAGAAGGTTCCTTGTGGCACGCCAACAGGACCAGATGTATTCCGATTATGTTAATAAAGAAGCTAGGACCAAAATGCAAGAGAACATTAATACAGGTAGTGAATAAAATGATAGTGGATGAGAAAGTCCCCGATGAATGGCAATTAAGTAGAATGAACATGATATATAAGGGAAAGGGGGACAAAGCTGACGTAAGTAACTACCGTCCCATAACAGTGACATCTGTGGTGTACAGGGTGGTGATGCAGATTATAAAGGATAGATTGCAGGCTTGGCTGGAGAACAAGGTGGTGCTAGGGGAGCTACAAAATGGTTTCCGTAAACAAAGGAGGGTGGATGACAATCTGTTTTCATTGACGCAGTGTATAGAGATTGCTGAAAAGGAACACAGGCCCCTATGGCTAGCATTTTCTGAGTATTAAGGGAGCCTACGACACCGTTATTGAAGAGTATATGTCGGACATACTCGGCAAATTGGATGTGAAAGATGGAGTAATTAATCTTTTAAAAGATATATATAAAGGTATCAGAGTGCTTATAAAATGGGAAAAAAAATGTATCAGAGCCTGTAGAGATACAGTGGGGGCTTAGGCAAGGATGTCCTCTGTCTCCTTTGTTGTTCATGTTGTACCTGCAAAGGTTGGAGACCAAGCAAGAGAGGAGCGGACTAGGCTTCAACCTTTCTTTTTTCAAGCAAGGGGAATTGATTAAACAGTCATTATCGGGACTAATATACGCCGATGATATAGTGCTAATTGCTGACAACAAGGAAGATTTACAGAAGTTGATAGACATATGTGGTACAGAGGGAGATAGATGAGGTTTCAAGTTTAGTAAGGAAAAATCTACAGTCATGATATTTAATGATGAGGTCGGCGAGCATAGAATACAGGAATTCACGCTAGAAGTAGTGGATGACTACAAGTATCTTGGGGTGTGGATAAATAACGGTGCTGAGTATCTGACAGAGCATGAAAATTATGTAATGAATAAAGCTAGTAGGAATGCAGCTGTCATGAAAAATAGGGCACTGTGAAATTACAATAGGTATGAAGTGGTAAGACCAGATGTTCAAGCAAGGTTAGAAATTAAACAACGTGGCGTAGGGAGGCTAAGCTTTGGGAGCACATGGCAATACACCAAGTCAGGGGACAGGGTGATATGAGATGGGAGTCGTTTGAGAGCAGAGAAGCTAGCAGTAAGATAGCATTTTAGGAGCGATTGAGAAAAATGGGGGAAAAGCAGTGGGCTAGGAAAGCAAAACCCCAGTCCTGGCCTCAAACAACAAAGAGCTTCCCCTACAATTATCATAAATATATTTTCTTTGGCAATTTCCTGTTTAAAGGTCCGGTATGTTCCCAGTGCCGATTTCGTCAGCATCCCTGTTTTCCACAGAGCTCTCTCTGTTTCTTTAACCGTTTTCTTAATTATCGGTTAATTCACCGATAATTGCTGATTTGCCCCCTTACTGCTGTCCAGATATTTGCTTGTCAATTTTCTAGTTCGCTTTCTCCATTTCGTGTCAACATTCTTTATATACAGGTATCTGAAAACTTTCCTAGCCCACTGCTTTTCCCACATTTTTCTCTATCGTTCTTCAAATGCTATCTTACTCCCAAAGCTAACCTCCCTACTCCCCGTTGTTTAATTTCTAACCTTGCTTGAACATGTGGTCTCATGCATAGGACCGCATTACCGAAAGTCAGGCTAGAGACCATCACCCCTCTCCAGATCCCTCTTAGCACTTAATTCATACCTATCGTAATTCCGCAGTGCCCTATTTTTCATGACAGCTGCATTCCTACTAGCTTTATTCATTACATATTTTTCATGCGTTGTAAGATACTCAGCACTGTTATTTATCCACACCCCAATATACTTGTACTCATCCACTACTTCTAGCATAAACTCCTGAATTGTATGCTCGCCGCCCACTTCATTAAATGCCGGCCTGGAAAGAACATGCGCACCCTGCCGAGCGGATCGATTTAGCCGTCTGGCGGGAAAGAAATAAAGCAAATGGAACTTCGTTCCGTCAGACTCTGGCAGATGGCGGCACTACTCCATTCACAACGTTTTTTATTTTCAGTGTGTTGGGTTCAGTGACCATCTAGGCAGTAGCGGTGCCAATTAAATGTGGGAATTTACATGTCTGAAAAATGTGATCATCGTGCGTCATCATCTTGCTATCAAGCCAGCATAAAATACGGAATAAATGAAAGTTGGTTTTCGAGAAAGGAAATGGCGTAGTATATGTCTCGCATCTCGGTGGACACCTGAACCGGCCGTAAGGGAAGGGATGAAGGAGGGAGTCAGAGGAGAAAAGAAGAAAGAGATGCCGTAGTGGAGGGCCTCCGGAATAATTTCGACCACCTGGAGATCTTTAACGCGCACTGACATCGCACAGCACACGGGCGCATTTTGCGTTTCGCCTTCATCGAAACGCGGCCGCCGCCCTCGGGTTCGAACCCGGGATCGAGCTCCGGCTCAGTAGCCGAGCATCGCGAAGCACAATGCTCAGCTACTGAGCCGGACACTGAATCAGTTTGCGCTGGGCAGTCGAAGACGTACGCCATAAGAAACTCTATGGTAGCCAGGCTGATGATGATGGTGGCGATGACGACGATGATGATGATGATATTGTCGCGAAGTGAGCTTTGTGATTTCTGCACTGAGCTCAAGTTCTCAGTTTTTCTAACATATGAGCCGCCGAGGCCTCTCCGTTTCCTGGAGAAAGTTGGGGCGCGGGTTTCACCAACCAATAAAGCCCCGGTCTGAGCAATACCTTTTTGTGAATACGCACAAATACATGTTTTACACCACCATCACCACCGAAGGTATTTTTGTGTGTCCCCGGCTCGTACTAGTATCCATTACTGAGGGATGTCTCATGAGTGATAGTGGCGAATGGGTAACAAAGTAATGGGGCAGTGTATGCAGTCGGCGAGTACTATCCGAGAGATGTGGTAGCAAGGTACGGCTAGTTGAAAAACATCTTTACTGTAGGAACATTTCGAAAAGTTCTCGGATCCAGTGCTTGAAATATGTATGTAATGTTGCTTTATAGTTACGGTTCTAACATTATATAACGTTTAGAAGACTATGTTAAAACAATGACTATTTAGAACGTTACACTACTTTTTTCTATATACCTTGAACGTTATATGGTAACCTTTAACGTTAATATGTAACGTTGCAATGCAACATATAACATTACTGTAACTTACATAATATTTTCATAACAGTATTCTAATGTTCGATGCTACCTGGGAAGAAGCCGTTTTTTGAATGGCGAAAGAAAGCGTCGCGAGAATGCTGCGGAGCGTTTTCAAAGCGGTTAAGACACCAAGATTTTCTTAGTGTATTTTTGCTTTTTAGTGATGCCGCAGACATTAGGTAACATGAATAACCATGCTATAAATTTGGCTACACTCAGTACCGGATCATGCAGTTTCGCTTTCGGCTTCAGCAGTCGAAGGACTGTTGCGTCACGTCCGGACGGGGTTACTAATAAAATGCTGCGGAACCTGGATTTCAAGTCAGTGGGGGCACTCACGAATTTGATGAATAAATATTGGGCGGCCGGGGAGATTCCGCCAGAGTGGAAACATGCTAGGATTACATTTATTCCTAAACCAGGGAAGAAGCTCTGCATTGAGAATCTGCGTCCCATCTCGCTAACGTCGTGCTTGGCCAAATTGATGGAGCATGTGGTCTTGAACAGGCTTCAGGGTTATGTAGAGGACAATGAGTTGATACCTGAAACAATGATTGGCTTCAGGGCTAATTTATCGACGCAGGACGTCATGTTACAGCTCAAAAAAGACTTGGTTGATCCTGGGTACGGCACGGGCACCAAGGCTATCTTGGGGCTCGACCTCACTAAGGCCTTTGACAATGTTACCCATGAGGCAATATTGAGGAACCTATCAGACATAGGACCGGGGGGTAGAACCTTCCGGTACATCAGATCGTTTCTGGAGGGTAGGACTGCGGAGATTGTAGTCGGAGAAATGAAATCGGATCCCTTCCCATTGGGGGGCAGGGGGACACCGCAAGGGTCGGTATTATCGCCCTTCCTATTTAATCTCGCCTTGATCAAGATACCACCCAGGCTGCAAGGGATATCGGGACTTAAACATACATTTTATGCGGATGACATTACTCTATGGGTAACAAGAGGCAGTGACGCACAGTTGGAAGAAACTCTACAACAGGCGGTGGATATTGTGGAGGAGCTAGCAGGGGAAGCAGGACTCTCGTGCTCTCAGCCCAAGTCCGAGCTTTTTGTTCTGAGGGATAAACCAAGAGGGATACATGCGAGGCACTATACGCCGCCACCACCTTTAGAGGTGAAAGTGGGGGGAGTACCGGTCGCTGAGGTCCAAACGATCAGGATCCTGGGTATGTATCTGCAGACTAACAGGAAGAATAGCGAGTCCTTGCAAAGGCTTAAAAATACGGTCAATGCTACCGTGCGGCTAATCAGGAGAATCGCCAATCGTAAGAGAGGTGTTAAGGAAAAAGACTTGTGTAAGCTAGTGCAGGCATTTGTGCTCAGTAGAATAGTGTATGCGACGCCTTATTTGAAGTTGTACGCGGCGGAAAAAGGAAAGGTGGAGGCTATGATTAGGCAGGCGTATAAAGCGGCCCTTGGGTTGCCTCAAAATGCGTCTACCGAAAGGCTGCTGGGATTAGGGGTGCACAACACCCTAGAAGAACTACGGGAGGCGCACTTGGTGATGCAGCTCGGTAGGCTTTCAAAAACAAAAGCAGGAAGGGACATATTGGAAAGGATCGGCATTGGAGTTGACGTTCCAGCCGGTGACACGAAAATTCAGATGAGGCGGGAAATGCACAAGGGCTTGTACATAAAACCTTTGCCCAAGAACATGCATCCAATACATCATGAGGACCGCAGGAAGGCAAGAGCCAAAGCTTTACATGCTAAGTACGGGAAGTACAACGGGGCAGTCTATGTAGATGTCGCCGAGTATAAGGACAAGGATGCATTTGCAATTGCGGTGGTGGACGGGCGAGGACGCTTGATCGCCTCTGGATCAGTCAAAACCCGCTCCCCAGAAACTGCTGAGGAAGCGGCGATAGCACTAGCTATGACTAGTAGTAATGCTGACCTGATCTTCAGCGATTCAAAAACAGCCATCCGAAATTTGGCGAGGGGCAGAATATCTGTCACAGCGGCGCGGTTGCTGAATCGGGCCACGGAGCGAGGGATTACGGAGACGGAAATTGTCTGGGTACCTGCACACTCTGGGAACCCTGGGAACGAGACGGCTCACATGAATGCTCGAGGTTTCGTCAGCCGAGTAGGTGAGCTGGACGTCCCGGGAAGGTCCACGAGAGATGGGCTGGTATCCTTTCATGACATTACTAATCATTTCAGACTTGAGCGGAGGATTTACCCACCCCCGGACAAGCAATTGGTGAAGGCGCAGGAATGCGTCTGGCGACGATTGCAGACTAGATGTTTCTTCAACCCATACGTATTGAGCAAAATCTACCCGGACATTCAGCCGGAGTACAAATGGTGTCACGAATTGGCAACCTATGACCACATACTATGGAGCTGTAGCATAGCACCGCCACCGGCAAACATTATGCGTGATCCTTCCCTCGAGCAGTGGGAGGCCGTGTTGGCCAGCTCAGACCCGGTCGTCCAGACCAGGGCCGTGGAGTGGGCCACCCAGGTCGCCGTCAGCCATGGGTTGATGGCCATCTGACACGGAATCGTCCACACATGCTCTCTGACGAAAATAAAGTTTTTCCGTCCATCCATCCATGCGTCACGTAAGGCATACAGAAACTGAAATATAATAGGTCTTCGTTCACTTTCTACTATTGCGGCTTCTGAAACAGTTTAGCGTAAGAATTCAAATAAAGTAAAGCGACAAAGCAGTATTTATAGTGCAATTTTTGTAGGCCTCACGTGGTCTCATACTTGCGTCGTCGATACCATCGTCTGGCAACTGAAACCAAAACTAAAACTTCAGAGGGAAAGAAACCAATTAAAAATTATTTATTGAGTGCTGAAAAATTCCACGTTGTGATACATGTTTATAAGGCCGTACTCATGATTTTAGACCAAAAAACTTGGAGGACGCTAAAGCTTCGCCTTTAAAGGATTATAGACACATAAATTTTGGATGTGTAAATAATATATTACCGCATTTCTTTCTCGTACTCTTTCGGTGTGCTTCAACAGCCGAATGGGGATTGTGACGTCAACGTGATCTTACAGGTCACTTGAGAGTTGAGACATGAAAAAACTGCAATATAATCGCTGCTTCCACATTCGTTGTCATTCCGGCTCTTAAGAAAGGCTGGCTTCAGCACTGCAGCAAATTAAAATCATGAAGAAGCGATTATACGGAGGTTTTTTCATGACTGACGTAACACAAAAGCACTCTTTGACGTCGCAGGCATCGTTCGACCGTTGAAAACAAAACCGAAACATGACAGAAAAAAGTCGATTGTAAATTAATTAGCGGTCGTAGGCAAATACCACATGGTGATTCATGGGTAATAGTGTCTTCCGCATCATTGTAGACACAAAAACATGCCACTAATAAGTGTCTACACTCCTTCAAGAGCACAACGCGACAGCGCTATCGAGCCGCCTCTTTCTCGTATTAAAACAGGCTCCGAAAATTTGAATATGAGGATTTCGAGTAGCAGACAGACAGCAACCACCATTTTGTAGCCAGAGACCTCTGGTCCGGAGAGCCCCTTAGTGTGACTACTTCTAGTTCTGTGTAGCATGACTGCGTGTTTTGTTGTTTTATATCTTATCTTTTCACCTAGTGTAAATAGTGTTTCATTGTGCCTGTGGTAATAAACTAAGTTAACCCATGTCCCACAATGACGCCTACAGATCCCATTCTTTGATCTGGTGGAGCCATAACACGCCCGGAACTTCGCTACAATATAAGACTATTTGTTAATTTTTTACATTATAATAACATTTATAGTGGTGGAAATGACCAAGAGCAATTGGAGCAAGCATTGTATGAGGCAAAAAAAATATTTTATACTGCTTCCTCATATTTTGTAGCAGAAGCCCTATGTGAGACATTAAGTATATGCGGTAATACAGGGTATTTCAGCCAACTTGAGCGAAGGCTTAAAAAAGAAAAGACAACACACTATACGAAGGTTTGAATTGTGCGTGATTGTTTACCAATTTTGAATACTTTTAATGCGCCTAATTTTCAAGCTGTTTAAAAAGATAAATTAGCTATAATTTGTATTGTTAAATTTAGCGCAAAAATTTATAAGCAAAAGTTGTCTGGTGTAGTGATAAATGCTCATTATAGTTGTTTTCTTGAACGTAATTCAAGCGTGGTTTCTTTTTTTCAAGCCTAATATGAAGCCTGTGAAATAAAAGCTGTCACTTGACTACGCGCTCCCGCGTCGCGATGGTAGCACAGCAGTCTCAAATGCTCTCAGACTAAATGAATTCGCATTGTAAAGACGCTGCTTAGATCAGCGTTCGTGAGCGCAAGCAGGGACTTCGTCAGCTTCGTCTTCGTTCTGCTGTTCCTCCTTCGTCGGTGCCGGCCGATGGTGCCTCAAGCGCCAACTGTCTTTCTTAGAGTATACATAATTCCGCTACGAATAAACTTAACCAACTGGTTACCACGATCGTTCCGGGACGAGACCGGGCACATCGCTTCGTTAGAATTATGATGGCGAGCAGAAGCGCCACCGTGCCTTGGCCGTTTCAAGCTACAGCAGAGGCAATTTCTTGGATTCCAACATGGCCGCACATCTCCCGACTAGTCGTTTCATGGATGGAGGAAAGGTGGTCTGTTTCGTTTTTTTTTTTTGCTGTTTTAATGGACATTCTTCCTCCTGAAACAACGTTTGCGGACCCATAGTAACTTGAGCAGTATATTTTGGCTTGCGTTTATACATCCTGCGTCTAAGTCCAAGAAATGATTGAAAAATGTTTTCCTGGGACCTGGGACATTCCATTCTTTTTACCAAATTCCTGTGGAGAAACGTTGTTTGCTAGGATTATCATAACACTTTCCTAACCTTAATCAACATAGCTTTCGCTCATACGATAAGCTAAGCGTGAAATGCCAGATCGCGAGAGCACGCAGCTTTAATCATCACTTCGCAAGGAGCAATGGGGGTGCCACTTATGCACTACAATGCAGCTAATACACGCCACTCATACACTCACCTTCCAATGAGTACCAGGGCCTGAAGATTTTAAAGCCGGACAGGGAGGGTTTCCTGTAACTGATGGTGGTGAATGGGCAATTATCAACGTTTTCCGATCCAGTTCTGGGGCTGTGCATGCAGCTTTTGGCAGACACCAAATGAGAGATGCAAAGGAAAATTTTCCTGGTCGACGAACATAATTACTGCACGAACATTTGGGACAGTTCTGGGACGCTACTTAAATACATTTGTAACATTCTTTTATAGCCGTGAGTTGTAATAATAATAATTGGTTTTTGGGGAAAAGGAAATGGCGCAGTATCTGTCTCATATATCGTTGGACACCTGAACCGCGCCGTAAGGGAAGGGATAAAGGAGGGATTGAAAGAAGAAAGGAAGAAAGAGGTGCCGTAGTGGAGGGCTCCGGAATAATTTCGACCACCTGGGGATCTTTAACGTGCACTGACATCGGACAGCACACGGGCGCCTTAGCGTTTTTCCTTCATAAAAACGCAGCCGCCGCGGTCAGGTTCGAACCCGGGAACTCCGGATCAGTAGTCGAGCGCCCTAACCACTGAGCCACCGCGGCGGGGCGTGAATTGTACACTGTAACAGCATTCAACACAAGGCATCATAAAATTGTTTAGTTGTGCATGCAGCTTTTTGCAGACACCATATGAGAGATGTAAAGGAAAAATTTCCTGGTCGACGAACATAATTACTGCACGAACATTGGGGACAGTTCTGAGACACTACTGAAATACATTTGTAACATTGTTTTATAGCCGTGAGTTGTACACTGTAACAGCATTCAACACACGGCATTATAAAATGGTTTAGTTGGATTTTAAAGCTAATGTTTACAGCTATAGGCGCGTACCCAAAGGGGGCGCTCGAGAATACGCCACTCCCGAAATCAAGCTCACCTGACACGACCCCCCCCCCCCCCCCCCCCACACACACACACTATCCTAGGTGTACTCTTGTTGGAAATACACTTCTCAGAACACCCCCCCCCCCCCCACCTCCGCTCACCCTCCACCTCTGATACAAGAGTTTACCTTGGATACCTTCCGAAAAAAAAAAATCCTAACGGAGTGCCTGTTTACAGCACAACAAATAACGATATTTGTTGATTTTTTAATATTAGCATAACGTTCCGATGAAACATGCAACTTTTTTGTAACTTAAGTGTCAGTTTTGTTGCATTGTTCTAATCTTCGATGCTACCTGAACACGTATGGACGAAATGATAGACAGCCTCGAATTAACGAGCAGGCAATGAGGGAGGCTCTAATTCTTCTCGTGTTTATTGCACCTGCGTGATGATTCGTACGTTACGTGTGACGCTCTGAGAGCGGCGCCTGTGTTCATCTTAGAAAATTTCCTCTGCATTAAGGGCAGTAATTTATTGAACAAGGAAACAACGATAAGGCACATGCTCTATCGGCATGGTGGCGGCACTGAAGGACTCAGTGCTGATCGCAGGATGTCGGCCATATATTGGAATCTTCTGCAGCTATCTCGAAATGAGGGCCGCGTCACGGGGCCATGAGTTCGGTAAGCCTGAGCTTATATACAGGGCGTTTCGTTTGATTTAATATAGCTCCTCTGAAGTTGGGCTATCTTTAGAGGAGAAAATTCTGTTCAACCAATCTGTCAGCATACATTGATTGATTACCCAAATATGCGCTAATTAAATATAATTCATTCCTGTGGGCAAATCTGTACTGAATGAAATGTAGCACCGTGTATGTTACCACGACGATTCTTTTATAGCCGCTGCAGCATAAATGAATAATAAATATATGCAGGAAACGGTGCAGCCCGATGGCGGCCGCATTTCTTTGGAGCTAAAATCCAAAAGCGGCCGTCTGCTTTGTAATGTCAGTGCACGTTAAGGGCACAGACTAGACCCTGTAGTTCCCATGTGTTTGTGAGCTATATTTAAGGCCCGTTTTTTTCAACATTTGTGAAGCATAAGTCACACACGTTTCCTTTCCGAGTTATAGTGCATAACAGGACAAGGGACAGTGAACAATTATATAATGACACACGCACACACCGCTAACTTAGAACTTTAAAGGCACAGCTATTTACACATGCTACATTGCCGCGACTCATGCGTGTTATCATTTGGAACGGAGGTAATCAGGTTCTTTTCATGACAGACTGACAGACGGCATGCCCACGCAAGCACTCTGGCTATCTTTTCCGCCTCGGTAATTTTTCGTGTGCGCTTGTCCTTACTCTTCCCGACTAATAAACACTTATCAAGGAGCGATTTACTACCGTTACACGTGTTGCAATGTTTTACAAGCTGTCCACCTTGTTCATTCTTATTTTTTTACATTGCGATTTTGCTCTCGAAGGCGGTCATTGAGATAGCGACCGGTTTCGCCCACACAGTGTTGCCCACACGAGAGTGGATTTTGATACACGGACACCGTGTTTGCGTTTAACAAACGGGACTTGATGCTCCTTTGTGCGTCCGTTGGGCACATTGCGGTCAGGTATATTTAACTTGCATAACCTGTTGAACTTCTGAGAGGCTGAAAAAAGAACTGATAACTGTATGCTCTTCGCAATTTGCTTCAGATTGTCAGAGCCGGTGTGCATATAAGAAATCGCTGCAAGTCTTTTCTGTTTCCGAGAGGGCGGGAGGGTACACGCTTGCTCTTGGGTGTTCAATTTCCTTAACAATGTTTCTGTAACGGAGATCCGAAGATGACCAGGATAGCCTGCGAGCGAAACCCTATATGGCGCTGTTGCTGGAGACCTTTATGTATAAAATTTGTAAATATTCCCTCAGCAGTGAGTGGCCTTGTGCCTTCCTCTTAAAATAAAGGACTTTGAATCACTCAATCAATGTATAAGGAATCGAAGGGCGTTATAGAAGCAAAGATTCGCCATTGCTCCTTTGACCAGTTTCGAATGAGTTGAACTGAAGGGTAACCGAGGCTTACTATTGCGTGGTTGATAAGCCCAACAGGCGTGACCACGGGGAAAGATGAAGCTAATTTCCAGAAAACGGAGCCTATTGCTAGAAGGTAGCTCGAATGTTAAAACAAACGGCTTAAAGCTTTTTTGTCTGAGCATTGTAAGCATATTCAAGGCACTGGATTCAAAGGAATCCTGGTCACTGTAAATAAAAATCAGGAAGTCGTCAACATATCTTCTACCTAGTTCTAGCTACCTGCTTATAGTGGCTTTTTTTCTTTTCTTTACGAGCTTGTATAGCTTGGTTAAAAAGAGGTCACTTAGTATCAGGGTTGTACTACAGGTGCCAATACATATTCCCTCCTTATAAAAGTAGGGCTTATCATTCCACAAGACATAAGTGGACCTCAGGTAAAATGATAAATGTTATTAAAAGCTACTGGCTGTAATCCCTGTTGAGTTTTGAAAAGCCGCACTTCTAAACAGATCAGTGCATTTCTTCAACACAGTTTAGTATAGCACAGGTCTTTGTTGTCGATAGAGAACGCGCGTTGGTGATCACTGTTGCCAGACTGCACAAAATCAAGAACCTGACTAGAATTTTTCACTAAAATAATAATAATAATAATAATAATAATAATTGGTTTTTTGGGGAAAGGAAATGGCGCAGTATCTGTCTCATATATCGGCGGACAGCTGAACCGCGCCGTAAGGGAAGGGATAAAGGAGGGAGTGAAAGAAGAAAGGAAGAAGAGGTGCCGTAGTGGAGGGCTCCGGAATAATTTCGACCACCTGGGGATCTTTAACGTGCACTGACATCGCACAGCACACGGGCGCCTTAGCGTTTTTCCTCCATAAAAACGCAGCCGCCGCGGTCGGGTTCGAACCCGGGAACTCCAGATCAGTAGTCGAGCGCCCTAACCACTGAGCCACCGCGGCGGGGCTTCACTAAAAACGAGTAATCTATTTTAAGCAAGATTGATCTTACTTTGCAAATATATATAGTGACAGTTGTGTTTGCCACGAGCCTTGCTCCTAAATAATAGTAGCTTTTTAGAACTATTATATGTTTTTAATTGTTCACTTCCTGCAGCACGTTGTAGCGGAAATCTTGAAGACAATTGAATAGATACCCCATTCAGAAACTATGCACACAGCGCGCGGTGAACTGGCGCAGGCTGAGCGCCTAGTTTCGAAATGAGGTGCAAAAATGCTGGGACTTGACTGATGAATATCTCAAGGTCTATTACGCTTTGGCAAGTTCTGTAAATCGAATTACTCTCGAACCAATATATATAACATGCAACGTGAAGTGAATAATTATAATTAATGAACCAAGTTTGCCTAATTAGTCGCATAGACACGACCGCTGTCGCGTTATCTTGTGATCGCCGAGCCCACACAGTGCAGGCAGCATCCACGTTACCATCAGCGGCATTTTTTTATAAACCTGCAAATATTTTAAGAAATGACCTTGTGTAACGAAAAACGTTGTTTTGAAATACCTAAGGTGAAATACACATTGAATTCAATTTTTGCCAAAAACGACATGCACTGAAACATCTGTTTAGTATCCACCAGCTACGCAGTCAAAGCCAGTGTCAAAAACCCAACAGTTCTGGACAAAAGCATTTTTGAACCGGAAAGAGTTTATGAGCGTTTCATATATTGTAAGATTTCCCTTTAACAATCAATGTATCCGCCGAGCTTTCGTCGGCAGGTTTGAGTGTTTTAATAAGAATAATTGGTTTTTTGGGGGAAAGGAAATGGCGCAGTATCTGTCTCATATATCTTTGGACACCTGAACCGCGCCGCAAGGGAAGGGATAAAGGAGGGAGTGAAAGAAGAAAGGAAGAAAGATGTGCCGTAGTGGAAGGCTCCGGAATAATTTCGACCACCTGGGGATATTTAACGTGCACTGACATCGCACAGCACACGGGCGCCTTAGCGTTTTTCCTCCATAAAAACGCAGCCGCCGCGGTCGGGTTCGAACCCGGGAACTCCGGATCAGTAGTCGAGCGCCCTAACCACTGAGCCACCGCGGCGGGGTTTGAGTATTTTTGCTGTTCACGTTTTTGCTCTCGTCAAAGACGATCCCCATTGGTTTTCTACGGCAGTCTTAATTCTCAATGCGAGCGAAGGAGACACTACAAAAGAAAGATTTTGCTACATATCAGAAGAATGGACCACAATCCTCAATATTTCTATACCAGTACTCTACAGTACACCAATATTCAAAATTTTTGTCCAAGATTGTTGGACACGATTTTACTCTTCTTCAATCGTAACTGCGTGATGACGTCGTCGGCGGAGATAGCGGCCGCGTCTACCTCGCTCGCCGTACCGCCACACCCTGCATCACACAACCTGCACAGCCACCCGACTAAACTGCAAGGTCAACCCGGGTCGCAAAAAGCGGTTATGCGCCCAATACCTCACCCATGATCCAACTATGCGGGATTGCATATATAAAAGCGCTCAACAGAAGAAGACACAGAAAGATCGACACAGAGCGCTTACTCTCAATTACTCCATAAACATTAGTCCATAAACTAGACCGATATGGCATACGTGCTGCAGCCTACACATTAATATCCTCTTACATAGGCAACCGAACGCAGTTTGTAGGAATAAATGGTGCTTCCTCCGCAGTCAAGCCCGTCACCTCGGGAGTTCCACAAGGTAGCCTCTTAGGTCCCCTTCTTTTCATTCTGTACACAAATGATATTGTCAGCTTAGATCCGTCCGCAAAATGGATTATTTATGCGGACGACAGCAGCCTGTTTTTCAGTGGTTACTCAGGCATTCAACTATCCAGCCGGGCTAACACAACGTTGGCCAAAATTGAACGCTGGGCAAACAAAAACAATCTAAAACTAAATATAAATAAAACTAATTCCATACTCTTCTGGCCCAGAAATAAAACATTCGAGCTTCCTCCTCTGGTGCTCAGCGACACTCGGATAGAAGTCATTAAATCTGTGAAAACCTTAGGCGTCTATTATTCAGAGCACATGACGTGGGATGCTCATGTTGAATATTTAGCAAACAATTAAACTATCACGCGTAATTGGTTCCATACGCCGATATTGTTTTCTATTTCCAGTTTAGGTAAATATTCTGCTTTACAATTCACTATTTTCCTCTATTTTAAACTATTGCTCATTAGTGTGGGCAACGACAACCGGAGAAAACCTCACAAAGTTATTAATGCTTCAAAAAAGAGCCATCAGACTAATTACTAAAGCTTCTTACCTCGCACACACAGGACCATTATTTAGGCAGTTCAAAACCATTAACTTAACATCGTTGCATAACTATAGGCTTTCCGTAGTTTATAAGCAAGGCATTATGAAAAAAGACAACACACTAATACTACTAGCAGCGCTTCAAGAAAATGTGACTGCTTAGAGCACCCGGAATCCCGAACGCTGGAACGTTACTGGCTGCCGTACTAACTACGGCCACCAGATGCTTCGCTTCAGACTTCCCATTCTACTAAACCAACACACATTCTATAGTGGTCAAGCTATCTGCGAAATGTTTTTGTGAATATAAACGCATGTTTTCAGCGGTGCTTTTGTGCTGGTTTTGTACTTTCTGACTATTACGATCATAAATTACTACTCACACTATTCCACAAGAACAATAAAACCCTCCCAACCTTATTGATGATGTCTTAGATGCCGTATTATCAATGAAAATCTTCATTCCGTCCTATGAGAAGTCCTGTCAAGTGTACACTGTTTTCATTCATATGTTTCTCTGTAGCATAGCCATGGATTTTGCCTGGACTCTTTCGTTGCGTTTTTTTTTTGCAGTTTGATTTTAAATTATTTTCATTGTTAACCTTTTTGGTTGTTTCACTGTGTGCTGACTCGTGTCATGCTGCCAGCTGTTGTCAAATATGGGGGCAGTCGCCCCGTCAAGCTGCTCTTCGCAGCAGCTACTCATTATTATTATTATTATTATTATTATTATTATTATTATTATTATTATTATTATTATTATTATTATTATTATTATTATTATTATTATTATTATTTCACTCATGCCAAGAAGCGGTATTTATGCTCTTGACATTCACTTGCACATGCTTGCGATGCTTCTACCGCTGAGTGATCTTTCATTTTTTCCTTTTTATCGAGCAACCCCTAACCACGTGTTCAATAATACCGGCATACAGGTAAAAGATAAGAAAGCCGCGTATATCATCCACATACAAAAAACGACAGAATGCAACATAACAAGACAGCAAGTTCTAAAGGAATATCCCACAAGACAAGCAAAACACTGTGTGATGATGCACAGCAGTGAATTAAAATTACGCTATTAAAAAAGATGGTGCAGACATAACATAATTCACATTTCACACAGCAGAAACCCTCCCTACAGTAAATAGCCCTCGCAGGTTACGAGAACAATTTGACTCAGTCGAAACCCCAGCAGTGATGCAGGCATTGCGTAAGCAGGGTGTGGAAGAGGCAGTTCAGTACTGTTGGGAGAGCTCAACTCAACTGCAGCAACTATTTCCGTGAAGCGGCGCTTTCGCACAGTATATTAAAGACACCTTTAGCACACCGTGCTACCGTTACCGGAGTACCGGGAGTCCGTACAGAGCCAGTGCGCACGCGCTGATTGGTCCCTAAGCGAGAGGCGTCCGCGCTGCTGCCTGCTGACGGGTACCTCACGCCATCTGGCGCCCACAAGGCGACCTGCGCATGCACACTGATGGCGCGTGGGCTCTTCGTACTCTGGTAACGGTTACACGGTATGTTAAAGGTGTCTAATAGCTCGGTCAGATTATGGCATTGGCAGAAGGTCTTCCACCCCATCGGATTTTACAAGGAATAGCAGCGCCTACATGACATTGTACTTGGTTGCCATTCTATACGGCAAAATCATTGTACATGCGAATAACACTGCCATGGTAGAAAATATACCTGTGCTGCACTTCGTCCAAAGTCATGAACCGCACAACGGAGAAACTCAATATGAGCTAAGTGAATTAAAATAAAACTATGGTGACGATTGCCATTCATTATTTTTAAGTATTTCTATGAGAAATACAGATTAGAAAAAAATCTCAACCTCAGAACAAAAACCTCTTTTTGAAAACCTGAAAAGCGCTTATGAAGTGTTTCGCCTCCATCGTTTGGTTTGGTTTATGGGGCTTCCTTTCCTGAAGCGACCCAAGCTATGAGGGACGCCGTAGTGGAGCGCTTTGGATAATATAGACCACCTGGGGCTCTTTAACGTGCACCGACATCCCACAGTAGACGGGCCTCTAGCATTTCGCCTCCATCGAGGTGCGACCACCGCGGCCAGTATCAAACCCGCATCTTTCGGGTCAGCAGCCGAGCACTATGCCACTGAGTCACCGCGACGGCTGGGAATAGCTGTTCAAACCTTGATTATCGCACTGGGCTGAGACCCGCAGCAGTGGCTCAGTGGCTGTACAGCGCTCGGCTACTGAGCCGGAGTACCCGGGTTCGATCCTGACCGCGGCGGCCGCGTTTCGATGGAGGCGAAACGCAAAGGCGCCCATGTGCTGTGCGATGTCAGTGCACGTTAAAGATCCCCAGGTGGTCCAACTTATTCCGGAGTCCTCCACTACGGCACCTCTTTCTTCCTTTCACTCCCTCCTTTATCCCTTCCCTTATGGCGCAGTTCAGGTGTCCAACGATATATGAGACAGATACTGCGCCATTTCCTTTCCCTAAAAACCAATTATTATTTCTTATTTCAATCCCATCGTTATCCCTTACTTTAATAACAATAATAATAATAATAATAATAATAATAATAATAATAATAGTAATAATAATTGGTTTTGGGGGAAAGGAAATGACGCAGTATCTGTCTCGTATATCGTTGGACACCTGAACCGCGGCGTAAGGGAAGGGATAAAGGAGGGAATGAAAGAAGAAAGGAAGAGAGAGGTGCCGCAGTGGAGGCCTCCGGAATAATTTTGGCCACCTGGGGATCTTTAACGTGCAATAATAATTAATAATTGGTTTTGGGGGAAAGGAAATGGCGCAGTATTTGTCTCATATATATCGTTGGACACCTGAACCGCGCCGTAAGGGAAGGGATAAATGAGGGAGTGAAAGAAGAAAGGAAGAAAGGGGCGCCGTAGTGGAGGGCTCCGGAATAATTTCGACCACCTGGGGATCTTTAACGTGCACTGACATCGCACAGCACGTGCAGTGACATCGCACAGCACACGGGCACCTTAGCGCTTTGCCTCCATAAAAACGCAGCCCTTCCTTTCCGGCGCGGTTCGGGTGTCCACCGAGATATGTGAGACGGTTACTGTGCTTTGCGCGCTCGCCGCGCCATCTGGTATGACGTAACACCTCGCCGCTCGCCGCCGTCGCCGTTTGGTATGACGTCACACCACGGTCCTCGTTGTTGCGCTCGCCTCCGCTCACTTCGCCAGCTGCGTCGCATGCCTGATAACATGTCGGCGGATTGAAAAGGAGAGCTCGCGTGCGCCGCAACCACAGTTGTGTCGTCTTTAATGCGACAACAACATAGCTAGACAACCAAGACTAACCTGGACTTGCAATCAAGATTAACCAAGGCTAACCATGCTATGCCTTAGCTTTCGCTACGTATATCCTGGCATAGCCGAGCTAAGCCACTAAGCCGCAGCGTTCATTGGGTGACCGACCAACTTCTCGCTATCAACCATTAATTTAACCGCCACCTGCCAGAGTAGGCGCGTTGCCTATCCAGTGTGCGGAACGCACTCAACGTTAGAGGCCAAGCCGCGTTTACTTACCCGATACACTGCACCTTTCGCTCTCTAACTAGATTCAGCAGTAGTTGAACCGCAGCTAATTTTGTTCACTAGTCTACATCTCGAAACTCGGAACCCTGTAGTGTTTACATGGCTGCACATTTGAGATGGTCGGGAAAAGGGCTCCTGCAAATGCCTAAATCAAAAGTTCCACCGTTTCGAGATAGATCGTATCTCCGCTTCACGAATAACTATACTGGGCTGCTTGAGGACAAACTACTAAATGGCGGCGGCTCGTGGTTTTTCTTTTAACGATAACATAAGAGGGGCATTTACTGCACGCGCTGGCAGCGCTCCAAGCGATCAACTGACGTTATCTGATTCCTGGATGCTGCACTAAATCAGTGCTCGAGCAGAACTTTTCGGAAAACAACACCACCGGAGAGGCTTCAACATACCGTCAGACTTGCTGACAACGCAACTAACCTGCTAAAACGATTTTCTGAAGCTTTCGTGGACGCAGGTATTACGAAACTTAGACAGATCACCCGAAAATGCTAAAAGTAACGATATTCTCCCTCTGTCGAAAGATGAACACAAGGAGTGAAAAAAAAAAAAAACCTTTGCTTGAAGTCGCTTCGGCCCGCAGGCATCAAGATTACACCCTAAATACAAATAAGCCTATACAGGAGTTAAAAGGGTGTAAGCTGTTCTCTAATGCACTTCCGCTTATAAAACGGAGCGTGCCATAGGATAGCTTACTGCCTTTTTACACTTTTCTGTTGACAGTGGTAGATGTATATATATACCGTGAGCAGGGCGAAGCGGTTCTTGCCACTTTCTTGCCACTCTATACTATGTGCTGTAGGCACTAACGGGCACGATAAAATGGCACGCAACGGAGTGTAAACATGTGTGCGTGTGTGTGTGTGTGGGGGGGGGGGGGGGGGCGCTCCAGCATCAAGGATAGTATATCGTAAATGACGCGGCGTGACGTGAACCACTCGCTGAGTTTCCCGGCCGTGCCTTGTCTGCTAAGCAGTGTTGCCGGGGTATGAAACTTTACAGTAAGCATAATCTCTTCCGTCTGAGAAGCCATGCCCAAATAAAGGGAGCAAAAGAACTCGGCCAACCTTGTGTGATAATTTTTCTCAGAATTTTTCAGTTTGGAGCTCAAGTTAACACTGAGCTGTGTAAAATTTCTAGTAGCGTCTGGGACGGTGCTTTGTGCACGTAATGCTGCGTTTCTAAAAGATGTGAGTGGACATTTCACGTCCGTTCATATGACACATTCTTCACAAAAAGCAATTAACAATCGCAATCGCTAACTACTTTCAAGGGCTGCAGGAATGACCTTTTTACATGAGAGTGGGTTCATGCAACTTTTAGTTGAACGCGAACTGCGAGCTAAATTAAATACACAAAGTGCTTCTGCACTTCATTTTTTTTGTTCCACTGTTTGCATTAAAGACGGGGAAATTTGCAGTGCGTATAGAGCACATTAGAATCTATGTTCAACATTAACAACTTGACCAAATTTTTTATTTTTTTTTGCTAGCATGCCATTATTACGTTTCGCCTACGACGCGCGGTATAGCCGGCGCGGATGCAACGGACGCCGGGGCTTCGTTCAAAGTGGCGGTCATTTTGGGCCCGTTCAGTGCTGCCGTAACGCCTCCCGCCAAGCGCGTCCAGGCAGGTTTCAATGCCACGTGTCGTCGTGTGTGCGTGTGTGTGTGTGTGCATGTTGGTGCCCACGCTTGTCAAAGCGCGGCAGCCGGGGAGAGGAGCTCCCCAACTGGGAGGCGAGGAGGTCTGACCGGCGCCGGCCCGGCGGACGCGTCACTTCACGTCTCAACATGTCTGTGCGTCGCCGTCTCGTGCGACTCATCCCAAGCCGTTCCTTCTTGCCCTCGACTCCGAGGGTATAAAAAGCAGCTGCCCCGGACGCCAAAGGGAGACTTCGATTTCTTCCTTCGAGTAACGTGGTCGCCCTGACCGGCTGCTCTTTTGAGATGCCAGAATAAACAAGTTGTTCTGTTGCCAGTCGACTCATCCTTTGCCGGGACCTTCGGATGTTTCCAGCTGTGCCCCAGGCCGCCAGGCCAACGCTACCCTTGGGGCTTGCAACCCTTTTGCAACACCATCATTTCAGGGGAAAGGAGTTGCAAAAGGAAGTCAAGCATCACATTCGTGGAATGCGTGATGAATATTGCAGAAGAAAAGCATGTTGTCAACGCTCGATTATAATTCGAATGTTCCGTAAAAAATACAAGGATTAAGCAAATTGTTTCCCAGAAGAAAAGCAACATCATAGAGACAGCTCAAAGGGGCAGAACTGCCTTTATTTAGAATGGCAGGCACCATGGACTACCACGATAAAAATACTGTTAATGAATTTCAAATAGTGTACTGCAATGATTTCACTTTGAAAGTTCGAGAGACACACGTGCACAGAAAGCAAACTATGCCACGAAGAGCTGCATTTTCGGGCAGCAACAACCATTCTCTGCAAAGCGCTTCTCTTGGAGCTTTTTTTCTTGTTCATTCTAGAACATGATAAAACGTTGCCCATGTAGCGAAGTCATTTTTATCAATGTCGGCCCTCGAACTAAATTTTCGTGACAGAAGCATGCATGCAATTTCTTAACTCCGTCGAGTCGTGCCTCGTTAATATGGACACTTAGGTTCCCGAGCGAAACCGTCCGTAAGGTGAGTCGTCTGTTATAATACATCGCGAAGAAAAAAAAAAGTCATGCAGTGGTTAAGGTATACTACCGTGCATAGTGATGGCTAGCGAAGATGAACTTAGACGTAATTTTTGGAGCTACAAGCCGATTGTCCTTGCTGCCATTTGTCTTGAAATAATGTGTTGCAGCTTAACGCGCGTAGTGGCCTATGATATGCTTGCTGGCGTCTCAGGGCTAAATGACCTCACTATTGCTACGACTCTTCACATCTCACTGCAAGATATCAGCACTCAGTCGGTTAACAGGTGCTTAATGTGGGCTTTTTCCACGTGACACAAGATGCGGAGGGAGTTTTCATAGCAGTCATTCATGCAATATGAATAATTGTGAGGCGCGTTGCGAAGGCAACTTTGCACTCTAAAGCCTGAAATCACAAAGAAAGGGCCTCATATATATAATTATAATTGGTTTTTGGGGAAAGGAAGTGGCGCAGTATCTGTCTCATATATCGTTGGACACCTGAACCGCGCCGTAAGGGAAGGGATAAAGGAGGGAGTGAAAGAAGAAAGGAAGAAGGAGGTGCCGTAGTGGAGGGCTCCGGAATAATTTCGACCACCTGGGGATCTAACGTGCACTGACATCGCGCAGCACACGGGCGCCTTAGCGTTTTGCCTCCATAAAAACGCTAAGGCGCCCGTGTGCTGTGCGATGTCAGTGCACGTTAAAGATCCCCAGGTGCTCGAAATTATTCCGGAGCCCTCCACTACTGCACCTCCTTCTTCCTTTCTTCTTTCACTCACTCCTTTATCCCAGCCATTTTCATTTTTTACCTCCATTCTTCTATAGGTATATTACCGTCCATATTACCGAGACATGGGCCCTAATGGGCACTGTGCATTTTCCTCCTGCCCATTGTCCGGACAACGAGTTTTCATATTAACCAGACATAAATACATTGAAAAGGTTTGGTCCCCAAAAAAATTGTACATAATTCGAGTGTTCCATAGTAGCGGGGGTCGTATTAACGAGACACGAGTGTATCCACTTTTAATTATATTTAATGTTCGGTAAAACCCGACCAGTCTTACATGAATGAATGATCGACCTTGAAAACAACATAAAACAGCAGCTCTGCCGCAACGCGCGTCAACGAAGGCGAATGAATGGCGATCACTTTTAGGTGAAGTACTCAGAACCTCGTTGGTTTTCATAGCCGAAAGCAGCAATGGGCGTAAACTAATGAAAAGAATATCGCCTCTCATCTGATAGTCCCACAAACGATACGTATTTATCCGAGCCGTTCATTTTTTCACGAAAGAAAGATGCACTGTAAGCTCAATGAAGAGCGCGTCGTGCAAAGCAGAGAGCGTATTCCCACGAAACGACGCACCATTCGCTCCAGTAGTTCATCAATGGCTCAGAATACGCAGAACTGGTGGCCGACATGGCAGTGAAAGACTGCGCAAACTACGTTGACGTACGTTGTAGTAACATCAGTCGCATACATATAGTAGAGTAGAGACATATATTGGTAATTCAAAATGCAGACGTAGCCTCCTGCTGCGGGTGGTGTCCTTATTTCAGGACTCGAATGGCCTGGGACACCAGGTTACACTGGATCAGAGCAGGACAGAGCGGTCTCCCACTTCTCCTTCGCGTAGCGTGTTTGAAGGTTGTCTGGTTTTTCGTCCCTGCAGCTAATAATAACAATAATAATTATTTTTTGGTGAAAGGAAATGGCGCAGTATCTGTCTCGTATATCGGCGGACACCTGAACCGCGCCGTGGGAAGGGATAAAGGAGGGAGTGAAAGAATAAAAAAGGAAGAAATAATAATTGGTTTTTGGGGAAAAGAAATGGCGCAGTATCTGTCTCATATATCGTTGGACACCTGAACCGTGCCGTGGGGAAGGGATAAAGGAGGGAGTGAAAGAATAAAAAAGGAAGAAAGAGGTGCCGTAGTGGAGGACTCCGGAATAATTTCGACCAACTGGGGATCTTTAACGTGCACTGACATCGCACAGCACGCGGGCGCCTTAGCGTTTTGCCTCCATAAAAACGCAGACGCCGCGGTCGGGTTCGAACCCGGGAACTCCGGATCGGTAGTCGAGCACCCTAACCACTGAGCCCCCGCGGCGGGGCGCCCCTGCAGCTGTGGTCTCTTGTTTCACCACGGGTATATAGAAGCTGCAAATGCACTCGTTTGTATTTTTGTTCTCCCCCCTTGCGTAACGCCCCAGTAAGGGGCCTTTAAAAGTGAAATAAATGATGATGATGATAATGTCGCCTCCGTTCCGCTGGCACTTTCTCGGAAGTTTCTCGCCGCAAACCAGAACTGCACACCACTTGCGAATACGCGCCGCGGAGCACTCTTTCGCCCAACAAAGCCGTCGCTTTTCCCTAAGGACACAACCGACAGGTAAGAAACGTTGATTACACAGTGTACGGGGGAGAAACAACTGGCAAACAACGCGCCTCTGTACTGACCTCGCTGAGTAGAGGTCTGAACTTCAACCGACATTCAGACCGACGTGCACCACGGCGAAAATAAAAAAAAAATCACCCATCACTGCGCTCGAGTCCTTTTTCTCTGTAGCGAGCCTTGTTCTATCCGGAAGGTGTCACGAAATAACTGGAACCGGGTTCCACATAACCCATCTAGAATTTACGACGAACTGGCTGTTCCAGTAATATCAACGCGTTTCACATAAGTTCAACTTAGAAGGAAGCTGCAAAAGTTTGTGTCCCCCACAAAAGAAGCTGAAACGAGCATCGTTATACATAAAATATGTGCAACAGGGGTTTTTCACTGAATACTTACGTAGGATTAAAACACGGTACGTGAAACCGAGATTAACAGATTACGAGTATAATTCCGGATAAAGTATATGTGGAACTGATTTTAGCCAGATCCTAAGCTCTATCGAACCAGGTTTAACAGTATGTATTCGGCCAACTTTTCCCCCTCAGTCATGAATCTTAACCTTCGCTCTTGCAGAGCTTCCATTACGTAACCTCAGGGGTCGAAATTAATCCGAAATTAAAGGAGTGGTGTTACGCGACAGCGTATACATCTCGTTGGGCCAAAAAGCCGTCAGCGTAGTAGTAGTGGGCACCGCGTGTCGGAAATAATCGAGGGCTGCGCAAAAAAATCTTATCATGGTAATTTGTGGTTCTAGTGATTGATGATTGATTGGTGCGTGACAGGCGAGTACGAGTTGATGAAATAATTGTAATTAATTGATTAATCAAGGAAATGAAAAAAAAATGGGAAAAAGGGAGTTAAAGGCGTTAAAAGGCTCAGAATGAAAAGTCAATACCTGGTAATACTAATTAAGGAAATTTAGAGTGTGTTATTAATCAGTTAATTAATTGAAACAATAGGGGAAAACGAAATGCGTTAAAAGGAGTCAAACTTCCGAGAGAGGAAAGCCTAACCCACTACGCTATCGCTTAAGTGTCCTCTCCAATTTTTGTTTTGCGTATTTATTGTTTTTATTGATGCATTTTTACCCAGTGATAACGGAACGGGACATAAAATGTTACGGTGCGCCGTGAATAATTTATTACTCAACAATTTACTACTTTCAGTTTCGTGCATCCTCGAGGCGTTAAACCCCATGCACATAACGCATCTACTTTCTTCTTTTCTTGTACATTTTTTTTCGCTTTGCCATATTAGAGCGTCTGGCTTTTATAAAGGTTTAGCGTGGATGTGTAAACGTATACCGGATTACCTGACGCCAGTGTTGTAGGCGTTACCGAAAAAAGTAACTAAATACGTTACTCGTTACGCTGAAAAAAAAAGGAACGCGTTACCGCCCTACGTTAGCTGCAAAAAATGTAACGCGTTATCATTACCGAAAAAAGTACCGCACGTTACCTTCCCGGTTACTCCATAGCCATAAATTTTAATTAGTGCGTCTTCGCTGCAAGAACTCGCGATAACAGTTTTATGACACTCATATTTCGCATAAAACTTCTAGCCCAAACAACAATTTTACCCGAAATTTGATTTAATGAGAATACTTTGAAGAAATGTGCACAATCTTAGCAATGTTATAGTGGCCTAAAGTTGCCTATAGAGTATCATGTGATGGCTAGTATCTGTGGCACATGGTGAACCCATTTTCTGAATGCGACGTTAAACAGAAAATGACCTTTAATAATCAATTCTAACTTCACAAAGCAAACATCGCTGAATTCTCAACAAACTTACAGTAATTCTGAAAAAATGTGTGGCACATGGTGAACCCATGTTCTCACTGTGACGTTAAACAGAAAATGACATTTAATCATCAATTCTAACTTCACAAAGCGAACATCGCTGAATTCTCAACAAACTTACAGTAATTCTGAAAAAATGTGTGGCACATGGTGAACCCATGTTCTCAATGTGACGTTAAACAGAAAATGACATTTAATCATCAATTCTAACTTCACAAAGCAAACATCGCTGAATTCTCAACAAACTTACAGTAATTCTGAAAAAATGTGTGGCACATGGTGAACCCATGTTCTCACTGTGACGTTAAACAGAAAATGACATTTAATCATCAATTCTAACTTCACAAAGCAAACATCGCTGAATTCTCAACAAACTTACAGTAATTCTGAAAAAATGTGTGGCACATGGTGAACCCATGTTCTCACTGTGACGTTAAACAGAAAATGACATTTAATCATCAATTCTAACTTCACAAAGCGAACATCGCTGAATTCTCAACAAACTTACAGTAATTCTGAAAAAATGTGTGGCACATGGTGAACCCATGTTCTCAATGTGACGTTAAACAGAAAATGACATTTAATCATCAATTCTAACTTCACAAAGCAAACATCGCTGAATTCTCAACAAACTTACAGTAATTCTGAAAAAAATGTGATGTTCCATAATGCTCGGCATGCTTCCACTCTTTAGAGAGTTGTGTGGGTGAGTGGTTTGCAAAGGAGAGGTAGGTGAAGGCAAGTGTGTGAATGCGTGTTCGTGCACGTGTTTTGTGCTTTATGGCTATTCTGTTTTTCTTTGTTAATTTGGGTGCGTCGTCTAGGGCAGGTGTTTCCTGGCATGCATGCGAGCCGCAAAAAAGGTCGTCGAGAGCACCTGTACGTTTTGTTTATTTGCAACATCACTTTATGTACTCTGCACTTTTTTTTTTCTGAAAAAGAGGCGGAGGGGGGACAACTGGATTAAAAAGTAACTAGTAACGTGACACCTCACGTTACCGAAAAATGTTAACGTAAGTATAAGTTACCCGTTACAGTTCCGAAATGGTAACGAGTACGTTACTAAGGAAACGAAAAAAGTAACGCGTTACAGGTAACGCCGTTACTTGTAATGCGTTACCGCCAACACTGATGCCTGACGCAGGAAGCAGCTGCGCAACGGAAGATCAGCGACTCACCTGGCCGCTAAGCTGTCGCTGCGCGGCTGGCATTGGCAGTCCGGCGCGGCCATGTCTAGGCTACGGTCTTATGCCGCCTGTAATGGCTTTTGGCAACGTTCTAGCACAACTGCGACTTGGCTGTAGTTAACAAAACCTAAGGTGTCAACTATCAAGGTTTTCGAAAACACCCGCAATGCCTGAATTCACAAACAAAATGCAACCTGCCGTGGTTTATTGATAGGCTTAGCCTATTGTTTAGCCACTGTCGATCGGGCTTGTAGTCTCAGCACTGCTTCCGGCATCCTGGTGGAGCAAGTGGATTAGGCTGGAGCGCATTCTGACTGCGACTGCTGTATGGGAGGAAGCTTCAAGGCGAGTGGTTTAAGGTTTTGAATTTAACAGGCTTTGAGCACAACTCATAACCTCGCCAATTCTGGTATACGTGACAAGTATTTGGTTGCAATGGAAAGCGTCTAGTAGGTCCTGCACTGAAAGTCGGAAAATATGCCCGAAATACTCGACCAAGTGGACCGGGGCATTGTCTTATCGTATCGGCTGCTTATCAATCGCAGGTTGCAATGCATTATCTTGCTTCGTCTTGCAATGCCTTATCTTGGTATAGGCTTTGTCTTCCCTGTCACAGCTTGTGGCGAGCTGGTAAGCTGCAGGGGTAAAGGGATTGCATCTGGTAAACGTAATGTAGGTTAAAATAGGAAGCCTGCGGTCCTGTTCTTATATCGGTAACGCATGTTCCATACCTTGAACAATGTTGCCCTTCATTCCCAATCAGGCTTGCCCGCTTCTGTTTTGCAGTGAAGCGCCGGTCAGGTAAGTTGAAAAAGAAACAAAACAAGGTTAATTGCTCCGTGTCAGGCTTCACGTTTCATGCCCCCCCCCCTCCCCTTAATGGCTGTGTCGCAGAATAATAATAATAATAATAATAATAATAATAATAATAATAATAATAATAATAATAATAATAATAATAATAATAATAATAATAATAATAATAATAATAATAATAATAATAATAATAATAATTGGTCTTGGGGGAAAGGAAATGGCGCAGTATCTGTCTCATATATCGGCGGACACCTGAACCGCGCTGTAAGGAAAGGGTAAAGGAGGGAAATGCAAAATGCAAATTGTTCGAATGAAATGCTGTATTGACATTAGGCTAAAAAAATTCAGGGGGCACTTTGTTGACCTAAAGTGCGGGGAGGCGAACGCCTTTAGCGCGGTGTTGCTGCTTGTGTCACTGATTTGTTGTTAAGATGTTAATTGTGTTATAAATACACAACTATTTGTGAATTTTAAATGATGGAGACACTGGAGGGCATCTGGGAGGCATCCATCTGATTCGACGCCTGTCTGCAAACACTCTCCAGCGTCCAAGACAAGGAGAACTTCATATACGTCGGCAGGAAGTAACATAGTCGTTCGCACGTTTAACTGCGGAACGGAGGGATAGTGGTTCGAATCCCATCGTGCACAAAGATTTTTTTTTCTTATCGAGTTGAAGAGTGTCACGGACGGACTGACGGGCACCGTGAGAACGAGGCATTAAAGGCTTTCGCCTCAAAAGACACAACGCGTCGGTCAAGTGTTCACCCAGTTTCCATTTCATTTCAATGACGTTCGTGTAAAATACACTTCTGTTTTTTTTTTCACGAAACAGCCGTTCTCGGTTCTAACAAAAAGACCAGTTCTATCGCGAGATTTTTTCAACATATCACATTTTCAAAAGTGCGGAAGCACAAGCACGTGTCAGCCACGCCACCGTGATACGACCTTGTAAGAAATTGGTTGTCCAATAGATGGCTTTATATAAAAGTTACAATGCTTTGTTGAACGCGTGCATGATCTTTTTCGCGTTTTAGTTTTCCTCCTTCCCGTGTGATCAGAATATATGGATCCAGGTGCATTTTCAATAAAAATTCAGTTAGGAACCAGCGCATGCTGATAGCCTGCGTCCCGTTGTTCTGTGCTGTTCTTTTTTTTTTTTTGCAAGGGCGGTTTCGCTTTTCTCTGAGCGCTTCGATCTGTACCTTCAGCAGAAACAAAGAAAAAAAATGCGCGCAAGGTATTTGAAGACGTACGGCAAATCCATTAGCACCAGCGTACCGTCAACAATAACACATACCTTCCACGCCTGTTTCGGCTGAAAATGTTGTTACAAGCTGAGAAACTTGTTTGCCTTTTGCTGTAGTCCCACCATTGTGTTTTGTTGTTGTTGTTTTATCATTATAAACGCACTATAAACCTAAGTAAACGCCAAAACAAGTCCACTTTTAACTGCAAGCATAGAAGAACGCCGGAAAGGAATAATCAGCGCCCTTGAGCGGGCTTGCAGAAGAGAAGTGCTTTAAGTCGCTGGAAAATGGCTGATTTTTGCGTATTGTTTTAATCAGTGACTTTTTTTTTTGGCGTAAACCATCTCACACAAAGAAAAAAATTTCCCGTAAGCTTTCTTTTCCTCATCACACCCGTGATATAAGGCGAAGCATCTACTTTTGTGCCACATTGGCCATCGGTGCGAACTGCACGAACCTGAGAAAGCCGTTTAGATTACTTCGTTGTTTCATCCGCATCTAAAGTTTGTTCCAAAGAGAAATGATGCTACGGTAAAGTCGTCGCCGCAAAAACCGTTCGAATTACTCGAACACGGTCACCGCTCGTGTCGGGAACATCGAAGGGTTGTGTGTTGGCTGCTCTCTCTCTCTCGTCACGTTCCCCTCGCCGCGGACTGGTCAAGAAGCTGGAGTGCGTCAACAGCGCAAGCGGGATAAGCAATAATCCTAAGCAGGCAGGCTAACAGCTTTAGGGATTTGGGGGGAAAGGCGCAGCGCTCGAAAGGCCAAAGAGCGCAAAGAAGCTAAAGCTTCGAATCACGAGATCGGCCGCCGGGGCGAACGGGCGCGTCGCGTGCCGCCGTCTGGTGCACGCGGCACGAAACTGCCGCTACCCGTCGTCGCCGGGGGAATCGGCAGCGCGGCTGCTCGGAGCGTCATTCCGTGCGGGCATCGCGCTCGGCGTGTGTGTGTGCGTGCGTGCGTGCCGTCGCATCATGTGGGCCTGCTCGGAACTCGACAGCGACTCGCCGTCGCGCTGAGCTCAGCCGCCGCCGTCGAGCCTGTGCGCGACCGACTCCCCTAGGGGGCCCGGACTCGGAGGCGACTGGTCCCCTGGCCCAGTGGGGGGGGCTAGGCCTAGACGTCAAAGATGGCGGACCTCGAAGCCGTGCTGGCCGATGTCAGCTATCTCATGGCCATGGAGAAAAGCAAGTCCACGCCGGCCGCCCGCGCGAGCAAAAAAATTGTGCTTCCGGATCCGAGGTAAGGCTTTTCGCCGCACCGTACGCGGCCCGCCTGCGCCGCGCACCTGACATGAGCGCGCGCTCTCGGCGGAGCCTGTCTCAGTGGAGTGTGTACACCGTGTGATATATCCCTGTGCAACCTGCTCCGGAAAACTGTGTGCTTGGCCGGGTACTAGTCGCTTTCTATTCTTTGCCACCGTCGTTCATGTGCACGCTGACTGAAACCCGTCGGATGCACAGCAGGCCGGCGTTTTCTCATCGTTTTGCAGCGAGCGGACGGCGAGCAACGGGAAGTGTTTATTCCTCGAAAGCGCGCAGCGCAGCAACGACTGATCGCAGTAGCTCTGCTTCGCATTCTCGGCAGCTGCCCCCGCTCGGTCCTCATCTCGGCACGAGTATTGTGCTTGCGCTGTAAACAACGTAATGCATCGTAAGCGCGCCGCATTGTTTTCCTTTCGCCGAACGAAAAAGAAGCGAAACGAGGGAAAAAGCGAAACAAGTAAAAGCAAAAGTGAAAGCCTGGCCGCGGTTTCGTTTCCTTTTTTTTCGCCCCGCACAGTTTCCGCCGTGTGCCGGCGGCGGCGTTGACTTTTAAGCGCTTTTGGGCTCCTTGTTTCCTCTCTTTTACTTGTTTCCCCCCTTGCGCGCTGTGTGGCGAAGCGCGATGGCCATCCTGCCAAGCCAGCGTAGGACGTCGGACGAGGCGCTGCAGCCGGCGCTCGTTGGCGGAACTTAATCCATTTGTCCGACAACGGCCTCTTGAATAGGCGGGGGTCGGGCCCTTTTAGAGGATCCGGAGGACAGCGCGGCTACGACGGGTGTTTCGGAAATCCTGTCGCCCCCTCCCTTCCCGCCTTCCGACGACTTCTCCACGTTGTCTCTTACTGTCGGGGGCTTTCGCAAAGAGCAGCCAGAGAAACGGGAGCGCGATGTTTTTCCTTGCGGCGCTTCCCTCCGCGCTACGAAGGTCCGGGTTGAACGTCGCCGTGTGTCGGGGCTAGTTATGTGGCTGCTGCTGCTGCGGTGATCGCCGTTGTCGTTCTTCGGATTGATGTTTTCTTTCTTCTTTCCATCCTTTCGTTTGTTTTTCTCCGCATCCTTGGCTCCCGCAGTACTCGTTACACGCGTCCGCCCTAAACGTTTCGTGCGTGCCCCCTCTCCTCGTGGTGCGTGAAGGTTGGCCGCGGCGGAAAAGGGCGACGAGCGGCAGCAGCAATGGGCTATGTTTTACGGTGGGCCCACCGCCAACGCACGCACGCGCCCATCGTGGGGTCGGTCAGCACGCGAGGAGCTGCTGCTTCTCCGGGGAGAACAAGAACAGCAAAAGGAAGCGGCTCTGTCGACCGACTTCTCCGAGCCGCTGCTCCGGCTCGTTGACTGGCCGACCTTTCTTTTTTGCCCTTCGTTTCTTCTTTTATTCTGTTTGTTTTTCTTTGGGGGTTCCTTCCTTCCTTCCCGCTCTCTTTCCCGGCAGTAGCGTGCTGCGCGGCCGGCGGCTTTTCCTCTGCTGCTCGTATATATATACGCGCGGTAACAATAACAAACGGGATAATCGACAGGCTCCCCGGCCGGGGTCCTTTTCTTTCCTGCCGCGCTGGCAGTGCGGCTGCTAATGACGGCCCGGCGTTGCCCGGGAGGACACACGGCAGCGACGCGACGCTGGCAACGCCGCTCTCGTCAGGACGTATAATCGGCTAGCTGCCTGCCGTTGCTACTGCACACGTGGGGAAGGGGGTGGAGGATCATCGACGAGTCGGCAGCGAAAGCGCCGTGTCGTGTCCCTCGTGAGTTTGCGTGCCCGGGCTGCGTGAAAAAGCGCGCGAGCTGTGCCGTGGGGACGTCGTGTTCGATCGCGCAAACAGCTAAGCAGCTAGCGGCAAGAAAGAAAATGGAGAGGCCGCGGCTGACTGGCAGTGCGAGAAAGCTGGCTCCTCTCGCGAACGTTGTGCGCGTGTATCGAGCGCGGACGGACCTTCGACTAGAGCGTGTGTGATTGATGGTGCGTTTTTGGAGTGAAACCCGCGCGCTGTACAGTGTGTGTGTTTCGCGTACCGTAGCACGCATGCAGTAAGTTGTTGGAAGAAGAAATCGTTCGCGGTGGTCGCCTGGATGGGCTGGCCGAGTCGTGGGGATTGCGCGCTTCTTGACAGCGTTTGATCAAATGCGTGTAGGCGCGCACAGTACAACGGCGCCCCTCTTCAAGCTTGGGCGCAATATGGAGAAGGACGCCTCGAAGAAACGACAGCGAGTTCACTGCGCGGCGCACAAATAGTGCTTCTGCTATTGTTTCCTGCAATCAAGGACTTGCCTATCATTATTGCAGTTTTTTTTTCATTGTGACAGCTGAGCAATTTTTTCCACCTCGGCAAAAACAAATTAAAAGATACGCGTGGGTTGTGCGGGCCGCGCGGGCGTCACCGAGTGCGACGCGCAGGGAGCAGGCGCGCTATCTCGATTGCCGTGCGTTTATTGATAGGGGATAAAACGGCAGCACAGACTGATTATCGCGGCCTTTGGCGAGTGGGCAGTACTGTCCGCGAGGAATCCCTGCAACCGCGTGCTTTGTGACGCGCGGCGCCGGAGCTGTTCCGCGATGGACGAACTTTGTGCGTGCAGGAATGCCTGACTGCTTCAACTTGGACCAAGAACGCGTTTTTTCTTTTTTTTTCTTTGAAGCGACGCCTCGGCGTGGTCTGCCACGCGCGGATGTGCCTCATCAACCTGTCAGTCGCGCTTGGGATGAGGTGGGATTATCCGCCTACGCGGCCTAGCCTACCTGCCCCCCCTTTCGCTCTCTCCCAAGCACACCATGTTTGCTGCTCATGGCTCGTTGGGCACACCGCTGAAGGGCGTCGCTTTGTTCTCACCTCACCGTGGTTGCAGTGCGGGCGTATTTATATCCTCTCGTTGTACCGTGCCTGTCGGTGCGTCTATGCAGGGACCTGCGTTGGTTCTTATGTAAATGCGAGGCGCTTGAATTAACGTTGTGCCTTGTTGATGTGCTTTGATGTTGGCTCGTTCGGCAGCTAATGAGTGCGAAATTTGGCCGTGAATCGCATTCTGAGCAGCACGCTGTTGCGCAATATGTGCAATGCACGGTGCATTATTACGCATCGATTTTTGCGGTTATTCCACCATATGGTTGTAGGCATAGCCATGCAGTCAGGCCGTGTTTGCCCAATGAGTTAAACAGTATAGGTGACATCTGAATGGCTGTTCGCAATATCGAACAGACGAAGTTGGGTCATGGATGCTTATATGGTGTTCTAAATGCTTCAGTAGTTCTGCATTCCGAATGATGTCATGATGATGTGTAGATGATCTTTCTCAACTGCAGATGTGACGCCATACATAGTACATTCGTTGCTGCATCATTTGTTTTTAACCTTGCTTTGCTTGCCACCGGAGATGCTATCGTTCCCTGCTTACTATGTACGGACTGTGCTTCACATTACTTCACTTTTTCTAGGGGAGTTATTGTTGTCAACTTTGCGTGCTTACAAGACTTTTTTTTGCACTGACTTGCAATCAAGATTTCAGCTGCAGTCCATGTCACCTGCAGTCAGTGGCAGGTTTAGTCAATTTGCTCCTAAAAGTTCTATCTGCAAGGCTCCGATTTACTCTTCTGATTTCTTTGCACCAGAACCCGTTTTGCTTTCTACCATGAATTTGTGTTGCGAATCAGGCGCAATGTCCTTTTTTTTTTGCAGTAGTATATAGTATGTTTGTGAACTTTGTGACAGTGCTTTAAAGGCGGCGTCCAAGATTCGGTGCAGCTGCGGATTTTGGTATTGTCATTTCACTTTGTACAAGCTATAAAGAGGCATCGTTAATAATAATTTTCAGCTGTTGCATTGATTGCGAGTTCCCTTAAGTTCTTCCAAGTCGCAGCAGACATAGCAATGCTTTCACGCTTTCAGGACAGTGCCACATTTATTGAAGCATTACGCTGATCACTACAAAACCATTAGGCCCCTGGGTAGATCAAGTCGCGCAGCAGGTATCCGTAACGCACCTTACTGCACATCTGTCGCGACCCGGAGCTCCTCGCTGCCATATACCGCGGCTCATCACCGTCGTCTCATTGTGTTTCCTCCCTTTGACTCTTGTCTCCGCGTATAATGTGCTCGTGCAGCTGAATGGGGAACGCAGCAACCTGTGCCTAGTGTGAAGCGGCGTAGTTCAGGCGCCTTGGGGTGTGTACACAACGCAATCGATCAAGCTGCTCCCTCGCCCGGTCACAAGAAGCCGGGGCGGCGCGACAACGACCTTTGCAATCGCGACCTCCCGCCGCGCGCAGATTCCCGGCGTACCCTTATACTATAGCTGGCGTGCGTGCGTTAACTTTCGGTCGTTCAGATTAATCGGCGCCGTGTATGTTCGACGCAGTCGGTGCCTTTAAGTGCACGCTGACGCGGAGGCATTGTGCGACGTTCTGAATCGCTTCCGTGTCACGAGGCGAGGCCAGCTGAATGCCGCTAGGCGTCGAAGGAAGAAGACATCGCGCAGTCCTTACGTGCGATGCGCCAGCGACTTAATCTTCTTCTTGAATGTCGCCTGGTGTGTGCCCAGAGCTGTCCGTTGACCTTCTGTGCTCTGTCGCGTCTGCGGCCTCCATTTTGGCGAATTGCGTTGCTTGCTTGACGAGAGCTATCCGCCGACTTGCCGCAGTGCGTGGTTGATTGGATCGTTAGAAGAAGAAGAAAAAAAGACAACAAATAAAGCGAGCAAACGTGTTGCTTTACCCACGTTACCTTGGCCGAGGTGATGTGCACCCGCCTTGGTAAAGTTCATGGGACAAGAGGTTTAGTCCCTTTGCACCCAGGGAATACACTTCGCGCTAGCATTATTGGTGCACAACGTAAATCGTGCAGTCTTGGAATTAGGCTGCACATACCTGTTTCAGGTTTCGGGCGAACGCTGGGATGCAGGTAGCGTTTTTTTTTCTTTCGAGATTTTGGCTTGCAGGGATAGGGGATTTGCTAATCGGGAACCTGAGGCCAGAGCCCCGGCTGCCGAGCAGCGCGATATAAGGTTAGGCGCCGGCAGCCAAATGAGAGGTGGTGTAGCAGCCCGAGCTAGAGCCGTCACTCCCGAGCCAGCAAAGATGGCAGGCTGCCTTCATTACAGCAATATGTGACGCGAGGGCTGTTCAGGTTTTTTTTTTCTCTACGACTCGGTGTTTATAGAGGGAGCGCACATCACGCCGAGAAGCGGCTTCTCGGCTGCTCTGCAGCACAGGCGTTCGATGCGCAGTCCGCAAAGAACAAAACACACATCCAATACAAGTGACTAAGCGCTATCGGGTAGCACTATATCCCCACGCATCCGCCTCTTCTCTGCCGATTGCTCCGCCATTGGAAAGGTTGCGCCCCGTGTTTCTTCTCGTTCTGCCCGTGGACGTAGCGCACTCATTGTTTATTCGTGCGTGGCCGTCATAAGCGCCCCCCCCCCCCCCCCCCCCATCCCTCCTCTCCCGGTGACTGAGCGGCGTTCGATCCGCGTGTTGCGCGCGCATCGTTGCACCGCTGATCGGATGACGCCTTGCGTCTTCCCGAGCCGATTCCCTATAGTCGGACTGGGGAGCTTTCCGCAGCTTTGCACTGACCGATAGTCAAGTCGGGTATAAGTCAAGGAAAAAGGGGCTCTTTCCCATCAAAGGACCCCCTTCCAGCCAATGTCGTCGGCCGATTCTCACGACCCTGCAAGTGTGACAATGCAGGGAGTTGCAGGTTAAAGTGGGCAGTTCTCCCACCTGCGTTGTCAGGCCACTCCCTGAATCGTCACGCAATTCACGCTAGCAGGTTCGTGTGAATGAGCCGACGCCATTGACTGGAAGGGGCGACTTTGACGGCGAAAAGCCGCTTAGCTCTTGGCTCGTATCAGACTACAGTGCGCAGCGTCGTGTGTTGAATAAAGCGCTGCCTGGGAGTCGTTACGAAATGCGCTCGCGGGGTGGCTGCTGTGTGCAGTTGGCGCCTGCAGCACGGCATGGAAAGGGTAGGTATACTTCAGCTCCTACATCCCCGCGGGAGCATTTATACAGGAACGCTGCGACGACGGCCAGGGGGTACTTTGGAGCGAGAGGCTTGAAGCTGGTGTTGGTACGCAGGCTGTGGACTCGGCTTTGAATGCTTGGTAGCACCGAGCCAGGCTCACCGGAGCGACGGCCGATGACTGGCGCCCGTGCAGTTAAGGGAGTGAGCTTTAATGCAGGAGTGCACGTGAGGGAAACATTCGCCGACTTGGGCGATCATCGCACCGGCGGTTTTCTGCATCTAGTACTGAGATACCGTGGAGATGGAGATGTAGAGTGCAGCGTTATCTGGGTCCGCTTGCTACAAAACGGGGAAGTCTGCAGCCCACATAAGATACGCGAACCTCTCTGGGCAGTGCCAGAGGTGACCATTTGACCTAAAAAAATCTCGACCTCAGCTCAACCTCAAGAAAAATTTTGCCGACCTCACTCAACCTCATCAGTTGAGGTTGCGGTCTCCTTAGACGCCCTCACCTCACTTTTACTGAGGCCACTGGGGACCTCACCCTACCTCACCTCAACCTCAGGTTGAGGTTGAGGTCGGCTGCTCCACCTCAAAAAACAAAATAAAAAGCGATTAAAAAGTTTTTCAATAAAAAACTATTCTGAGAATCCTGTGGGACAGGAAAGCCAAAATGATGCTGGTGCCATTGTGATGACTAGTTATTACAATAGCGGCACGGCATTAAGCGCTCTGTGATTATTTAATAGAAGGTATGTACAGACACAGTTGATGTGCGTGCAATACGAGAAGCTTATAATCTGGGATAAACCCTCAGAGAGTTTAAAGCCTGCGGACAGGGGTGTCCCTTGCGCGGGTGCCACCAGCAGAAGTAGGCATTTGACCTCAGAAATCTGAACCTCACCTCAACCTCAAAAAGAATTTGTCGACCTCACTCAACCTCAGCCTCATCAGTTGAGGAAGAGGTCTCCTTAGACGCCATCACCTCACTTTTCATGAGGCCACTGCTGACGTCACTCAACCTCACCTCAGCCTCAAATTGTCAGGTTGAGGTCGGCTGCTCGACCTTTAAAAAATAAACGAAAAACAAAACAAAAAGCGATTTCTAAATTTTTCAGTTAAAAACAATTTTGAGAATCCTCTGAGACACGAAAATCAAAATGATGATATTATTTAATAAGGTGTCTACGTACACTATTGATGTGCACGCAATAGGAGAAGCTTATTATCTGGGATGAACCCTCAGAGATTATATGGCCTCCGGGCAGGGGTGTCCCATACGCGGTTACCACCAGTACGTCGGTGAGTACTTTATATGTGTAAATATTTGGCAACCTGCTTCGTGTATACCTCTTCGTATTGGAAGCCTCTCGCTCATTCACGCACGAACCGGCAATTGACAAACACAGCCCTTCTACACCATCTACCATAAATTGGGAGGAGGGGGGAGGTATCCACGATACTCTTTTCAGGCTTGAGAATAGTTACCGAATATAAAGAGACTGGTCCTAGATCTACTTTCCAATGCGACGGTTATGCAGACGCATATCAGTATATTTCGATTTTCTAGCTCTCTCCGGCATAGCGAGAATGCTCTTTTCAATCCTCTGTATGTTGCCTTCGAAAACACTTAAGCTGCGACTGTAGTGCACCAACAGAGGCACTTTGTATTTGTCTGTGTGGAAGACAACGGCTTCTTTTATTAATACGAAAGCATTAGATGGGTCACTTTCAAGCTCATATGCGCAACAAAGTGTCCGCAAGAAACGGCACCATGCGTCGTCACGAGCCGACGAGTCACGTGACGAAGAGGATGACGTCGCATAATTAATACTAATTAATATAAGTAGGCAGCGCGAATACTGATTAATTCGTAATTATTGATGACATCGTATGAGTGTGGCGTCATACCAGATCACGTGACAGCGATGTAAAGTGCCATCAAACCTAGTCACGTGACGGCGCTGTAATATGGCATCACACCTACTCACGTGACAACGATGTAATTTCTCGTCAGACCAGGCCCCTATCCACCCCCATTTCAAGATCCATATGGATCCCACATTACTACACATGCGCGCATGACGCATTACAATGAGTGCCCGCAACCCGGTCCACATTAATGACATTCGAATTGTCCAGCAGGTGAACGCGCCAGTTCTCATGTTTGACATACTGCAAAGATCGTGCAACGACACATGCGTTGACCCTCGAGGTGATGGCGATGATGATGACGATGATAACAGTGTATCGTTATGAGCCCGGGGAAGTCTGATATGTTGCTACCAAATTATAAGTTTCAAGAATATTGAATAAATATTGCACATTACCCAGCGACCGAAGAAAATTATTGTATGGGAAAATAGTAATACCTGCAGCTAATAATTAAGGATGATGATGTTGGTGTTCCTGGGAGGTCAAGACCCTCCCCCGTTTCCGCCACTTCCCTCCAGGTGGCGATGGTAATGGTTTCGAAATCCTGGGAATTCTCCGATGACTCGGTGAACACGCGGTATTTTGAAAGAAAGGGCTAGATTACCTCTTCGAACACTGTGCCAACTATTAAAATCACACGGGTCAAAACAACTGGCACAGAGTGAGCAGCGGGAACAGCGCTCTCTGTCAAGAGCACCATGGCTCTCCGCTCAAATTTGCCCGCAGCGACATCTTTTTCCGTGCCTCCCCCCCCCCCCCCCCCCCTCCCACACACACACACACACACACACACACACCGGAAAAAAAAAACAGCCTAAATACTCATTCGCCTGGGTATCATTTCGTCAACCAGTCTGAGACAAGCTGCTTTAAGTCAATCTCTTGTTTTCCTTCAAAACTGAATTGATCAATGGTACGCCAGCATCCTCGACGTTCTTTATCCACGAGCACCGCGCGAGCATTCCGCGAAGCCGTTTAAGGTGAACGATGGGTCTATGCAAAACAGTTAAAGGAAAGATAACGTGTAGTGCCTGGTCGTCTGCAAGGCAGGCCGCCAACCTAACTGATCCCATACGAGAAAAGAAAAAAAAATACAACAATGATTACAAACTTGCAAACAAAAATCGCACACTAAAAACAGAAGCGAACAGCAGTGTGCTCCATTAAACGCCATATTAGAAGGTTTGAAACATCGACTCGGCAGCACAGCGCCAGCATGTAATCAGTTCTATTCACACATTTTCATTAAAAAAACGAATCTCCCACATCATCATGCATTCATTATAGTTTTGCATTTTTTTTACCGCTATAACTAACACCTGAATGCTAATACGTTCGCCGCGTGCTGCGGTATTTCGGCATTACCCGCCGCGGTGGCTGAGTGGCTAGGGCGCTCGACTACTGATCCGGAGTTCCCGGGTTCGAACCCGACCGCGGCGGCTGCGTTTTTATGGAGGAAAAACGCTAAGGCGCCCGTGTACTGTGCAATGTCAGTGCACGTTAAAGATCCCCAGGTGGTCGAAATTATTCCGGAGCCCTCCACTACGGGCACCTCTTTCTTCTTTCACTCCATCCTTTATCCCTTCCCTTACGGCGCGGTTCAGGTGTCCAACGCTATATGAGATAGATACGGCGCCATTTCCTTTCCCCAAAAAACCAACCAATTTCGGCATTATGTGTGAATTTGCGAGAAGGAACAAATGGAACAGGAGACCAAAGAGAGGTTATTCGGAAGGATATAAAAGTGAAATTATATTCGCATCTGGTTGCACAAAGGAACGGGAATGTACAGAATTAGTGTGAGGTTCGAAAGGGGAAGTCACCGTCAAAAGCTTCGACGGTGTTACACTGGCTTTTCTGACTTCGTGCTTTTTTAATCAAATCAGCAGGTGTCCTAGTTAGGAACCACCTGAACCACATTCTCTCGCCTCTGCCGACTATTCCAGTTTCTGTTAAGTCAGCTGGTAATGTACAGCAGGATCCCCTTTATTCGACTGCAAGGCAAGAGCCATGACGTCAGCGCCGGCAACGAGCATGAACACGAAGCAGTCTTGCTTGGGGGGGAGAATGTGACAGCAGCACTCCTTCCGGGGAGACCAGAGGGGTGCGTCTTCCTGTAGACTCGGACTGGACGGACATTGCGGTGCAGCACCGGAAGCTAAGAGGGAACTGTGGCATCCGGTTCCGTCCAAGCCGGGGAAGCGTCACTGCAAGCGTCATTGCATGAACACTGCGGTGATGCGTTGCAACTCCGCTTCGGAAGCGGCACTCGTCGGAGTAAGACGTGGCAACTGCAAAAAGTCTCGACCTCACTGAATGACGACCTCACTAAACCTCAAAATCACGCGTGAGGTTGAGGTCTGATTTGCTGGCCTCACACACAAAATTTCGAGCCGTCGCCGACCTCACCTCTACCTCACCTCACGACGTGAGGATGAGGTCATTTTGAGGTTGAGGTAGACCTCATGAGGTCGAAACCTCATGAGGTTGCCCAGCTCTGACCACTAGTAAGTACGTCGGACGGAACTTTTTTTCTTGAAGTTTGCTTCACTTACTAATTGTGAGCTTATCAGTGTCAGTATTCGGCAACTGCTTCGCGTATACTTGTTACTATTGGTAGCCTCTCGCTCATTCACGCAGGAACGGGCCATTGACAAACACAGACCCTCTACATTATCTACCAGAAATTGGGAGGGGGTTCACGACACTCCTCTTAGACTTGAGAATTGCGAATGTACACAAACTGGTCGCCGATGCGCTATCCAATGTGACGGCTACTTAGACGCATATCAGTATATTTCGATTTCTATAGCTCTATCCGGCGTAGCGAGTGCACTCAGCGCAGATGAAAATTTTGCGACCCAGCAAACGCTCTTTTCAGTTCTCTGTACGCTGCCTTCGAAAACAAGCTGCGACTGTAGTACACCAACAGAGGCACGTTGTATCTATGTCTGTGTAGAAGAGAGTGGCCTCTTTTATTAATGCGAAAGCATTAGATGGCTCAATTTCAAGGTCACATCCGCAAAAAAGTGCCCGAAGAAACGCCACCATGTGGCGTCACGAGCCGACGAGTCACGTGATAAAGATGATGACGTCACATAATGCCAGTTAACATGTACTGACCAACATGCCTAAGCAATGATTATTAGTGTAATTATGTAATGCTAAAACTAATTAGTATTAGTGATTGCATCATATAAGTGTGACGTGATCCCAGGTCACGTGACAGCGATGTAACGTGACGTCAAACGTAGTCACGTGACGACGATGTAATGTGACGTCATACCAGGTCCGCACCCACCCCCATCTCAAGGTCCATATGGATTCCACATTACTACACATGCGCGCATGACGCATTACAAAGAGTGCCCACAGCTCGGTCCACATTAATGACAATCGGATTGCCAGCAGGTAAACGCCGCAGTTCTGATATGTGACATATATACTGCAACGATCATACAACGACACATGCCGTTGACCCTCGAGGTGATGGCGATGATGATGATGATAACAGTATGTTTATGAGCCCGGGGAAATCGATATACCGCAATCAAATGAACCCGCCGCGGTGGCTCAGTGGTTAGGGCGCTCGACTACTGATCCGGAGTTCCCGGGTTCGAACCCGACCGCGGCGGCTGCGTTTTTATGCAGGAAAAACGCTAGTGTGCTGTGCGATGTCAGTGCACGTTAAAGATCCCCAGGTGGTCGAAATTATTCCGGAGCCCTCCACTACGGCACCCCTTTCTTCTTTCACTCCCTCCCTTATCCCTACCCCAACGGCGCGGTTCAGGTGTCCAACGATATATGAGACAGATACTGCGCCATTTCCTTTCCCCAAAAACCAATTAGAATAAAAAAAATCAAATTTGTTTCCAGAATATCAATTAAATATTGTACATTACCCAGCAACCAAATACAATAATTCTGCAGGAAAACAGGAATAACTGCAGCTAATAATTAATGATGTTGATGTTCTTGGGAAATTAAGACCCTCCCCCGTGTCCGCCACTTCACTCCAGGTGGCGATGGTAATGGTTTCGAAATCCTGGGAATTCTCCGATGACTCGGTGATCCCGCCGCACTTTGCAGCTAGGAACGGGTTATATTGCGTCTTCGAGCTCTGTGCCGACTTTTGAAAATTGTAAAATTGTAAGATACTGTTATGGGAATATAACAGTATTGAAGGCAATAGTTTATTATTCTGATATGTAGCAAAATCTTTCTTTTAACGTGTTTCCGTCGATCACATCGAACTGTCAAGACTGCCGTAGAAAATCAATGGGGAACGCTTTTGACGATAGCAAAAGCGTTAATAAAAAAAAATGCGACTGCCGTCAGGCGATCTGCGTATAGTTTCGATTTTTATAGCGAGATCTTACATGATGTGAAAAAAAGAATTGCGTTCAAAAACGGTTTCCCGCACAAAAATGCCTTTGTCCAGAATTGTTGGACACGTGTGCGGTCGAATAGACGGCTACAGTTCGTTAAAAGTGCTGCTTATAACTTCCCGAAGCGACTCACGGGCTGTTAGGACGTCGTAGCGGTTGTCTCCGGTTTAATTTAGACCAGCTGGGCCCGTGTAACGGGCGCTGACGTCACACGCAGCACGGCTTTCGTGTCGCGTTTTCCCCGAGCCAGCTTCGCCAGTTCGCTATACACAAGTGCACCAGATGAGGACATGGTGCTTCCTCAGGGTGCATCGCAACCCTTCCGCTCGAGGTGATTGCTTTCCTAGAGCAAACCGCGCACGTTGCTTCCGCGTGGAGAACCACGCCATGCACACAGCGTTCTCCCTTTCGTTCGCCTTATATCGTTGTGCGGATGCGAGTTTCCGGCCTTTCCCGCGCAGACGTTACAACACTCTCCCCGACCTGATTGTTTGACGTACCTGCGATGGTATATACATTCCCCTTCCCGTTGCCGAACGCTTTGAACGGAAGCGGTTGAGCGTACGTTTCCGTGCAACCATCTGTTAGCCGCATGCTGCCTCCTTGATGTGACGAACGGCGTTTTCATTCCAATATAACTTAATTTGTTGGAATCGGTGTCGTTTCACTGTTAATAATAATAATAATAATTGTTTTTTTTGGGGGGGGAAGGAAATGGCGCAGTATCTGTCTCATATATCGTTGGACACCTGAACCGCGCCGTAAGGGAAGGGATGAAGGAGGGAGTGAAAGATAAAGAGAAATAGGTGCCGTAGTGGAGGGCTCCGGCATAATTTCGATCACCTGGGGATCTTTAACGTGCACTGACATCGCACAGCACACGGGCGCCTTAGCGTTTTTCCCCCATAAAAACGCAGCCGCCGCGGTCGGGTTCGAACCCGGGTGTCACTGTTACCTGGGCGTTACATTTGCGACTTTGATTACACCGTTGGTGTCGTTGTCTGGAACGCTGTACGAATGTGTGTGGGGTATCTGTAAAATCGTCGTTTGTGCAATTCGGAAGTTCGCGTCGTAATAGCGGCGCGACTCTCTTTTTCTGGTAAGTGGCGTCAGCACACGCATTCGCCGATAGCGACCCGCGTGGGTGTATACGCCTGTTGCAACAGCGTGGTGAACACGTGCTTTGTGTCGGTTGCTGCGCCTGCTTTATGATTAAGTGGCATAGTTGCCATGACTGTCGTAATTACATTTCGTAACCGCAGTGACAAGTATACTGGCTTAATCGGCACTTATATGGCGGCGGCCCTCGTGATTGTCACCAGACTTGGGGATTCAATCCGGCGGCCTCTGGCTCAGCAGCCGATCATCATCGTCATTGGCCAGATCAGGTCCACTGCGGCGTAGAAGCGTCTCCATGTTCTTCGGTTTTTCGCGTGATCGAGCGTGTTCGGTGTATCATTTTATTTGCTGGCTCGGTTGCTACGACGCTGATCTTCGAAACATGAAATGCGAGCAAAACCATTCGCCTACTCACGCCGCCTACTCGTCTCAAGCGCGATAATGGGGGGGTGACGTCCTAAAGAAGGAACAGCCTAGCAGACGATGAGCCCAGCTCGGAGCGCTTAGTCGGCGTGCGCTTAGCTTCAAACTGTTTTCAGCCTCGCATACGGCGCTGACGCAGGGAAAAGTGGCCGCTCGCGCTCGCCAGTTAAAGATTTGGGCGCCTGTACGTGTTCGCTCGTACTGGTGAGAGTTCCACATGCCACCATGACGTTCTGCTGGGGAGCTGTTTGATCTTATCGGCTCACTGATTGACGGACTGTGCGGATGACTGAATCCTTTATTGAGCCCGTGTTAGTGTTTCCTCGTGGAACTCTGCTTCGAAACGTGACTGCTATCTGTGGCCGCTTGGCGGCGGAGGTTAGCGTTATGCTCCAGCTGGGAGCGGCGCCATTCGCCGTTAACTTCGCAAACGCTGAAATGTGTTTCTTGCTTCAGGTAATAATTTATCTCACGGACTGTTATCTCGGCGGACTTCTGTTACAGCGTCTGTCCCGAAGATTGTGTTGCCAGACTGTACTGTGATTATCAACCATCTCAAAAGTTTGTAACCTGCACCCCGTTTACCTTAGCGCAGGCGTCGAGACCGTCTGCTAATCGCTTAAAGTTCTGGTCCGATTCCGACGGCCCGATTTGAATACGTGGGCGGCCCTGTGGGAATAAGTTTCGGAACTGCCGCGATCAGATAGTTGGGGGGTTGTGTAAGTATAGTGTGCGGTTTCGGGGCTTATTCGCCAGACAGTGGCGCGCTGTATACCTGCCCTCTTCGTTTCCATCATGCGCTGTCTCCGTTCCTGGAACGCAGAAGCCCGCATAGCCGAAGGCCGTGCTCTCCGGAACGATGCGTCCTGCGTATTGCGAGTTTTAAATGCTCCCTCCCTTTTCGTGCTCGCTTCCCGTTCGTTATTAGATATATATTCACCAAATATTTGCTATTATTCCCGCTTTTGTTCGGTGGATTTCGGAGCGCGCGTGCGCGCTTATACGCAGCTGCAGATTCGCTTTATTTGGCAGGCACCATGGTGATTCCAGGGAACGAGAGAGAGAGAGAGAGATATAGAGGGGGGGTTGGCACATAGCGATGATGTGTGTTGCCCTTGCCACTTAAGCCAAGCGTAGCAACTGCTGTTGGCGTGTTTCACAGGACACTGGTTTCTCCAGGGTGATGCAGTAGATGGTTGAAAAAAAAAAAAATCTTCCGCACGTGGGTATTATGCTATGCACGCTCATCTTCCCGCCGTCCTCATCTTTCCTCTACGGTAAAGCCGATGGTCCGAGGATGGCTGGGCCGACGGATTAGTTGGCGATGAGCAGGGTTGTGTCGCGCGTGTAACACATTCAAGGGCTGCCTGTGAAAACTTGTTCGGCTCAATATTTGATCGTAACGTTCGGCGTTTTTTTTTTTCCTCTCTCGCTCGGTTGAACGTGGGGTTCTTCCTCGTCTGAGCCTTTTTATCCCCCTCTGAGCAGTGCTGCTGCATGAAACCAACGCGGGGGCTTACATGTGTACGAGAGTGGCTTGATTAGAGCGCGCGATCACATCGGCCAGTGATGAGTCGTTGGTTTTTAAAGCGCAGAATGTTACGAATACACCGTGTGTTTCAGCGAAGCCCGTCAGTTTTTAAAGGTGGGATTTCTGAGATACGAAGATGACTTTTGTGGTGTAGTAATTTGCGGTGTGTTGGCGTGCGTCAGAAAAAAAAAATGTGAATCTTGTTAACTTGTACATTAAATTGTAACAGTCAACTTTTTAACCCACGCGTTTGACAAAGAAGGTCACGTGACGCTTGGGCGACGGAGTGGCGTGCGCACAAAGATGTGCCTACGGTGTACTGTGCGGCGTAATTTTACGTAGGAAACCACGCTGAACTCCATTTTTTAATGCAAAAAGTCGGAAGAAATAACACGTGGCTGAAACAGGACCCCCCACGCCCCCAACCGCCGGCTCCGGGAGTGATCCATACATCCGCCTTACGTCACAGCACCGCGTAAGTGGCGCCGTGTCGCGGCGAGTTAATGAACCGCGGGGCGTCCAGAGGGGTCCCCACTGAGAAGCGACCGATGTGGCTGGCATTTAAATAGAGGAGGCGTTGCTGTGGGAGCCCCTGGGTTCGGCAGCTGGCCTGTCGGAACGGGGGAGTTCGGAAACGGGAATGAGCATGTGCCCACACGTAACGCGCCGCCCCGCGTGCCGACCGGTTTGCGTCACGCGTCGCAGCTGCGGCAGTGTGGTATGCAGCGCGGCTCATAAGCGAAGAGGAGCGGATTTGACGCTGTTTTCTGAAATGTGTGGGCGCAGGACTGGCTTCGTGCGTCACCCACTACTCCGACGATCGCCTCACAGTATACTCCAGTCCAAAAATAAGTAGAACGGGACAGACTGCCCCGCTTTGGTGATCAGTGGTTATTAGTCTTATAGTGGGGACCAGCTGTGGCTGCGAGCCATGTGGAGTTAGCCTTTAAAGTGGTTCTGGGAACGCTGCAAGTTCTGAAAAACCTAACAACTCCAGAACTTCTAGCGCTTTCTGCACTATATATTGCGCAGAGACTGTAAGGGCGCTTGCACGGTCTTTCGGTGCCGTTTCCTGAGCCGTGCTTTCGGGCTCCTATATGGCTCCTGCGGGAGGCGACCGGCGGCTGCGCCTTCGCCTTCGCTTGCCCCCCCCCCCCCCCCTTTTATCAGTATTTTTTTTTTACCTGGCTGTTAGCCTCGTACGAGGAAAGTGGCTCTTATCATCGCGGTAAATGAAAAAAGTAAAGATACGGCGGGCAAGGAATCGTACGCACCCGGGGAGAAGAGCTCGCCATATTGAAACTGAATTTTAAAACGTGCTGGGCGAGTAATTGAATAAGGGCTGAATTAGGCTTCCGACCCCGTGTCCTCGAATCGTTCCTCTTTTTTTCTTTTGTTTTCCCTCGGGAGCCTAGAAAGAGCTTTATATGGTATTGTCTCTTTTCGGAACGGATATGGCTTCTCGTGTATACACGCTCCGGTTGATTGTACAAGAATGGGGCCATCAAGGAATGACGCCCAGTAGGGAGAGTTTGCAACATTGAAAGGGAACGTCGTGAGATGGAGGCAGTGATTGAAAGTGAGCCTTGGAACGTGCCCTTGTCTTGTTCCGCGTCGGCGGACCGGTCAGTTGTGGCACACCGTTTACAGTCGCGCGTCATTCACCGTTGCGTCACGGAGGGTTGCGCCGCGTTGGAGTAGAAACACGTGCGCAGTTATTTAACGAAAGCGTCGCGGGGACCAGCCCCTGATACGCGTTCTAATATATATATATATATATATATATATATATTGTAGTGTGGTAATCTTCATCGATATAACCACTGACATGCGTCGCGTGCTGCCGCTCTCAAGGACGAAGAAGTTGTTCGCTGCCTTGCTCTTTCGCCACGCCTGACGCTTCGCTGCGAGTCTCCCCTGAGCGGCTGGAATCATCTGGGTTCACCGAATAAACACACCCCTACAATTGGTGCAGGTGCTGCTGGGTACGTTCCCGTCCACCCTGGAACTAAGAAGCCGCACGTTACCCTCTGCTTCCAGCATGCCGGATGACACTGCCACGACATCGTCGCCCCTCCCAACCACCGTGCTGTGTTCTGGAGCTCTACGGCAGCGTGATCCGTGCTTCTTCAGTGGCACAGCCGACCAGGACGTCGACGATTGGTTGGCGGCATATGAGCGCGTCAGTAGCTACAACAGATGGGACGACGCTATCAAGCTAAGCAATGTAATCTTTTATCTGACTGACGTGGCGAACCTCTGGTTTCGCAACCATGAGGCAGACCTGCCATCTTGGTCTGCATTTAAAAAGAATTTTGCAGAAGTGTTCGGCCGCCCTGCAGTTCGCAAGCTCCGGGCAGAACAACGCTTGCGTGAGCGCACTCAGCAAGTCGATGAGTCGTTCACTAGTTATATAGAGGACATCGTGGACCTATGCAAGCGTGTCGATCCGCTAATGACTGAAGCGGATAAGATCGAGAACATCATGAAAGGCATCTCTGACGACGCGTGCCAAATGCTCTGGGTAAAAAATCCTGCCACGGTGAGTGACGTGATCAAGCTTTGCCAGAGCTACGACGTGCTTCGTAAGAAGCGCGCTTCTACCCGGCGGTCCGGTGTTAGAGACGACGCCATCTCTACACTTGCGCTGGGCGGTTCTACCCCATCAGAGGACAGCCCTTTACTTCAGCAAATCAAAGCCTTCGTTCGAGAAGAGGTCGCCCGCCAGCTATCGCTGGTCCCTCAGTTACAGGATAGTGGCCGCCTTGTTCCTGACATGGCTCCGTCTTTGGCCCCTACCATACGGCGTGCCGTTCAAGATCACATCGCTGACGTTCTTCCTCCCAGCTCCATACTCCCGCCCAGCCCTGTGCTGCCGCCCAGCCCCGTGCCAGCGCAAGTAACGGCACCACTGACTTACGCCCAAGTTGCGGCCAGGCCGCTCATGCCATCAGCATCTCTTTCCTACCAGGCCGCTCCTTCCAACCTTCCTTCGCCTTTGCCTGGGTCTGCATTCCATGTCCCTATTCCAAGGGTACGCCAACGCCCTACGAACCCTTGGCGTACCGCGGACAACCGACCAATCTGCTACTCTTGCGGGCTGCCGGGCCATGTCGCACGCCTTTGCCGCCAACGCCTTCCACCTTCTCGACCTGAACTATGGAACTACTCCTACAATACAGACCAGCCCTCGCCGAGAAATCCGCCCAGTTCCGAATTTGTATCTCGTGACAATCAAACGTACACAGCTCGCCGATCACCTTCCCCTCGTCGCCGTTCCCCGTCCCCACTCCGACGTTCTACCGGCACCGTTGAGGGAAACTAACAGTCGCAGTTCCCGGGGCAAGAACTGCGCTTGGTTCGAACTCTTCAAGTCCTCGGTGTTCTCCCACTAACGTAATTCAAGTGTTTGTCGACGGCGTCGCAGTACTCGCTCTAGTCGACACGGGCGCTGCCGTATCAGTCATCAGTGAAGCTCTTTGCCGTCGTCTTCGTAAGGTGACCACCGCACTTTCCGACTTTTCGCTTCGCACCGCCTCATCACAGCGCATTCATCCCTCAGCGGCGTGCACGGCCCGTGTTCTCATCGAAGACGTCTTATACACCATCGAGTTTATTGTACTGTCTCGCTGCTCACACGACATCATCCTGGGCTACGATTTCCTTTCCACTCATCATGCCGTTATTGACTGCGCCCGCGCGGAAGTTTCCTTTTTACCTCTTTGTGATACCGTCTTGTGTGACGTCCCTACCCGGCCTGCAAAACTCCTCGTCGCCAGTGACACAGACATTCCTCCATTTTCTGCTGCCCTCGTTCCACTCTCCTGTGAAAGCGTTATTAGTTCGACTGTCTTCTTCACACCTTCCGACGCCGCTTCACGCCATCCCTGCCTCCTGCTTCCATTTGCGGTCCTCAAGATCGAAGATGGCCTTAGTGCAATGTACGTCTCAAATCCATTTTCGTGCCCGTCCGTCCTGCTACGCGGCGAGTGTCTCGGTCGTATTGAAGAACTTGATCCCGCGCTTGTAAATACTCTTCCTGCAACGCCTACTTCATTAGACGTTAATGTGCTCAGCTCTTGCGATACAGCGACCGCTTCGACGCCACCCGATGTTCTTCAACAAGCTATTGACGCAGATCTCCCACCCGCACAACGCGATCAACTCGCTGCTCTTCTACAGAACTTCACTTCTGCCTTCGACCTTCCTCACACTGCTCTGGGTCGCACGTCTGTCGTTACGCACGCAATCGACACTGGTACAAACGCACCTTTACGACAGCGTCCTTATCGCGCGTCGGCCTCTGAGCGCCAAGTCATTGCTGACAACGTGGACGACATGCTTCGCCGGGGCGTCATACAGCCATCTAACAGTCCATGGGCTTCTCCGGTTGTTTTGGTCACCAAGAAAGATGGTTCCATCCGGTTTTGCGTCGATTACCGTAGGCTTAACAAAATCACGCGCAAAGATGTCTATCCTTTGCCGCGAATCGACGACGCCTTGGACTGTTTACAGGGAGCCGAGTATTTCTCCTCTTTGGATTTGCGCTCCGGCTACTGGCAGGTACCGATGGCTGATAATGACCGCTCGAAAACTGCCTTTATAACACCGGATGGATTATACGAGTTCAACGTTATGCCCTTTGGCCTCTGCAATGCCCCGGCTACTTTCGAGCGCCTGATGGACACTGTTCTTCGTGGACTCAAGTGGCAGACCTGTCTTTGTTATCTGGACGACATCGTAGTTTTTTCTGCCGACTTTTCTTCTCACCTTCTCCGCCTAAAGGATGTCCTCACGTGTCTCGCCGGCGCTGGGCTTCAGTTGAATTTGAAGAAGTGCCACTTTGCCGCTCGAAAACTCACAATTTTAGGCCACGTAGTTTCTAAGGACGGCATTCTTCCCGACCCCACCAAACTTCGCGCAGTTGCAGAGTTCCCGAAGCCAACCTCCCTGAAGCAGCTTCGGAGCTTTATCGGCCTCTGCTCCTACTTTCGACGTTTCATCTTGAACTTCGCCTCTATCATCGCTCCTCTGACCCAGCTCCTTGCCGGCAGCTCCGACCTTTCCGCCTGGACTCCAGCCTGCGATAAAGCCTTTGACACTTTACGCCGCCTTTTGGTTTCGCCGCCCATTCTACGCCACTTTGATCCGGCTGCGCCTACGGAGATCCACACTGATGCCAGCGGTATTGGGCTTGGTGCCGTCCTTACCCAACGTAAGCCTGGTTACAGCGAGTATGTTGTGGCATACGCCAGCCGAACATTGACAAAGGCAGAATCTAATTATTCAGTCACAGAAAGGGAATGTTTGGCCATTATTTGGGCTATCGGAAAATTTCGTCCTTATGTGTATGGTCGACCGTTTTACGTTGTGACCGATCACCACGCTTTGTGCTGGCTTGCCTCTCTGAAAGACCCATCCGGTCGCCTTGCTCGCTGGGCTCTTCGTCTCCAGGAGTTTGACATTCATGTCATTTATCGATCAGGGCTGAAGCATACGGACGCGGATGCTCTTTCCCGCTCGCCATTGCCTAGAGATAATTCGTCTGACCACGTCTGTGCCTACGATATGTCGACTCTTACAACTATCGACATGGCTACCGAGCAGCGGAATGACCCCTGGATCAATGCACTTTTGAATTTTCTCTCAAGTCCTACTCCCGGTCATTCCTCCAAAGCGCTCGTCCGCCAAGCACACCACTTCTCCATTCGTGACGGTCTTCTCTATCGCCGCAATTATTTGCTTGATGGACGGAAGTGGCTTCTAGTCATCCCGCGTCATCTCCGCGCCGACATTTGTGCTGCGTACCATGGTGACCCACAATGTGCTCACGGTGGCGTATTGAAAACCTACACACGCCTACGTCTGCGATTTTACTGGCGTGGAATGTACCGCTTCGTAAGACATTTCGTGCGCGCTTGCGAATCTTGTCAACGCCGAAAAACTCCTCAGAAGTCCTCTGTTTCGTTGCAGCCGTTACCCTGCCCTGCTCGTCCGTTTGACCGCGTTGGCATAGATCTCTATGGCCCTCTTCCGACTACTCCTGCTGGAAACCGGTGGATTATTGTGGCAGTAGACCATCTGACTCGCTACACTGAAACATCACCGTTACCCTCTGCCTCTGCAAGAGACGTTGCTTTGTTCATTCTCAACAACTTGATTCTTCGCCACGGGACTCCGAAGGAACTGCTCAGTGACCGCGGACGCGTTTTCTTGTGCGACGCTCTCGAGGCCCTACTGAAAGAATGTCGCATCATTCATCGCACCGCTACTTCTTACCACCCTCAGACGAATGGCCTGACAGAACGCTTCAACCGTACTCTGAGTGACATGCTGGCCATGTACGTCAACGACGCTCATTCCAACTGGGACCACGTTCTTCCCTTCGTAACCTACGCGTACAACACTGCGATACAGACCACCACTGGATTCTCTCCCTTTTTTCTTCTTTACGGGCGCGAGCCAACCTGCACAATGGACGCGCTTTTTCCCTACCGCCCTGATGTTTCTGAATCGACGCCACTCTCGGACGCCGCCCAGTATGCAGAAGAATGCCGTCAGCTCGCTCGTTCGCTCACAAAGGAAAATCAATGGCAACAAAAACACCATCGTGACACTGGTGAGGCGCCTTCATATGCGCCCAACTCCCTGGTGTGGCTCTGGGTTCCTGCCACAACCGCCGGCCTGTCAAAGAAGCTTCTTGCTCGGTATCACGGTCCATACCGAGTGCTTCAAAAAACATCTCCTGTGAACTACGTAGTTGAGCCCGTTACGCCATCTGCGGACTTGCGTCGCCGTGGACGCGAAATAGTTCATGTGGACCGAATCAAGCCCTACTACGATCCGTCTGTCCTTTCGGCACCATGAGTCGCCAGGATGGCTCCTTCTCTGCCCGGGGGGAAACTGTAGTGTGGTAATCTTCATCGATATAACCACTGACATGCGTCGCGTGCTGCCGCTCTCAAGGACGAAGAAGTTGTTCGCTGCCTTGCTCTTTCGCCACGCCTGACGCTTCGCTGCGAGTCTCCCCTGAGCGGCTGGAATCATCTGGGTTCACCGAATAAACACACCCCTACAATATATATATATATATATATATATATATATATATATATATATATATATATATATATATATATATATATATATATATATATATATATATATATATATATATATATATATATATATATATAAGAAATTGAGGGGGCACTTTGTTCACCTAAGGCGCGGTGAGGGGAAAGCCTTTAGCGCGAGGTTTGCTGCTTGCGTCACTGATGTGTGGTTAAGTTGTTGATGAAGTACACTATTGTTTGCGAGTCTTAAATGCTATATAGAGACGCTGGATGGCGTTTTGGAGGCATCCTTCTGATTCGACGCCTTTCCGCAAACACTCTCCAGCGTCCTAGGCAAGGAGAACTACATGTGCGTTGGCAGTAAGTAGCGTAGTGGTTAGCACGCTCTGCTGAGGAACGGAAGGATGGTGGTTCGAATCCCATCATGCGCAAAGATCGTGCACAGAGAGCGTAACGGATGGACGCTAGCATGAGCCATTAAAGGCTTTCGCCTTAATACAAAACATGGTTCTGCCTGTGGTCCGCAGACACAGTCGGAACAAGCGTAACCGTCTGCCTTCATTTTATTTCTCAAGCTGGAACCTGTAGGCGCACTTTTTTTTTTCTCCGAATTATACAGGGTGTGCCATCGAGTTTGCTACTGGGCCACGCTGTAGGGTTCTTGTTGCGACTGTCTGGGGCTCATAATCTCTGGAGGGGGTTGACGACTCTGAAAGAAAGTTTCTCTCGCTCACGACATATCCGGATAACTGGCGTCGCGCTGCTTAGGCGCGCTGTATACCTTTATACCTTCGACAGAGGAAGAGCTGGTCGTCGGACGTTGCACGTGGCACTCTCCTCGTTGGCAGCGGGAAGCCTCCGGTGCGAGTTCCGCTTCCGGTGCGGGGCTTCCTTCTGAAAGCGCCGCGGCTGAGTGAACTTTGCTTGTCTCCGAGACTGAATCGGATCTTAGAGGCACTGGCGTCGTACGATTACGGACGATCAATGAGTGGAGCAGGCTGCCAGCCGGCGCCACTGAGTGCTGCACGGAAGGACAGTTCCGCGCATTCTCATCTGATGTGTGACGTGGCGCGCAGTTCTCTTGCGCGTGTCTTTTCATTTCATTAGTGTGATGGTATTTATGGAGCGCGGTTGTCCTCTTTCAGTGCATGCTTTCCCTCATCTGTTATTATTTGTGTCATTGCATTTTTGTCATCCTGTGGTTATTGTGTTCCCCCCCCCCCCCCCCTTTCAATAATGCCTTCGGGCGCTGCAGGTCTCTGTAAAAATAAATAAACAAAAAGTGCAGGCGCGGTCCACGCACGCTAACGTGATCTCTTTTTTTATTTGTTGCGCTCTGCACGAGTGTAGGTAATCGCGTGTTCTGGAATTACTCGCGCTGTTGTTGGTGCGCGGGAAGAAGGAGAGCATATACACGGAGGCGGCCGAAAGCCAGGTGGGCGGATGAGATTGGGAAGCTTGCAGTAATGCCCAGCTTTCCTGGATGTTACCAACTAGCGCCATCTGGTGGCCTCCAGTAAAGAACACCGCGTAACTCAGTGAGTGTATTTTAAACCTGTGAATTTGAGAAAACTTATATAGAGTCCCAAGAGAGCTGCGCGCAGCATGAGTGTGCTTTTATTTGTGCTTTACGTGTCTCGCATCCCTTTAACGTGGTTGGAAGTTAACCGCGGTGGCCGAGTGGCCGTGGCCGTCCGCCGTCGTGCCCGAAGTCGTGGATTCAGTATCCCGGGTGCGCGCGGCACTTCGATGGGGGCGAAATGCAAAAACTGTCTTGCACTGAGGTTTGGGTCCAGGTTAAAAAAAAACGCCGTGGGGTGACCTAGATAATTCCGTAGCCCCCCAACCACTCAACGTCCCCATAGCCCAGTGTTGCTTTGGCATGTTAAAGGACATGGCTTCTGTTATACTACTAGGGAAACTATAGGAAATTTAAAAGTGGAAGCGTACAAACACCCTCCGTTCACGAGGCCGTCTTTTCAGTCGCATAGGGCATTTCCTTCCGGGAACACTGGCGTGCCGCAGAACACTGAGGCGTGCTCAGTGCACGCAATCAGCGATATAAATATGTACGCGCATTCTCCCCTTATCTATATGTAGATAAGGCGAAAAGGCATGACGCGTATGTAGTCACAGTGTGTACACTGTGAGTACACGCTCGGATTCACGCTCCCACCTCTTTCCGTGTGTAGAAGGTGACACCATCGTTGGCATTTTATTTCCGGTGATTTGCGTGGGCCGGCGGTGCATTCGGAGAGAGGGGCGATATGAAGTCACCGGAATATGAAGTCGCCCCTATAACGCCGCGCATTGCGTTTCCGCGGAGGCCTTGGAATTAAGCAACGTGGCTGCCTTCGCCCCCAACGTTGCCAACAGGTGGAACACTGGAAACAGGTGGGAGTACTAAGGGAGTAAGCAAGCTGTCCTCAGGCTCACGCCTTTTTATGAGAAAAAAAAAAGTGCTCTGGAGGAGAGCTTACTTCTTTTCTACTCCCATGTAGGCGTATTCGTGTTTCGGGTGAAGCAACAGGCGGATTTTTTACACCAAAGTTTGCGGTTAGTGCTGGCCTTAGCTACATTAGCTGATGCAGGAAACGTGCCGCGAAGAATTGTTTTTCCGTTCTTGTCTTCGGAACGTGCGGACACGATGTCGCCGAATGCGACTCCGTTAACCGCATTATGAGCGAGGCTTCAAACTTGTTATTTGTGATGTAGCGGCGGTGCCGAGGCAAGGCCGAGTGGTGGAGGTGTATTGTGTGCAGCATGAACTTCGGGTAGCGGTGGCCGCCATGTTTCTTTGGAATTAAGTCACGACGTGGGAGGAGGGTCGCAGAAGTGCTGTGAACGAAACTGCACGGTGGCGAACGTTTTGTGGCGCGAGGGCATGAAGCTTTGTGCAAAGAGCGCCATGGCACAGGGCATTGCACTCTATACTCAAGCTGGGGTCAAATTCCAAAGCATTTCGCCCCGAAGTAGTCGCGCACCAGGACACGGTTGTGCCCTCTGTATCGTGTCCTGAAATGGGAAAGGGCTCCCACTGCTGGGAATTGGCCAAGACAGACGTCCAAATGGTCGAAAGTATATCTCGCAATAACGTGAATTAAAGCACAGAGACTGGCCTGTCAGGGTGAGTTTGAGGGCGAATCGATTTTTGCGAGATGAGAAATTCAGTGGGGGAAGATGCTTTACGAGCAGCAGACGAGAAGGGTTGGAAACGACCGAATCGTGGTTGTTTGTGAGCCGTAGGAGAAATCGTAATCGAGGAGAACTGGAACTGGTGAGCCCTGTCTGGATCACCCCGCGTGCACGTGACGGACGAAGGGTACCCCGGATGTGGGCGTTGAATGCATTCCCGTACTATAGCAGAGATGGATGGTGAGGCGTGGGAAGAAACGCGCGCACACATGCGAGTGATGGGGGTTCCGGTGCTCCATGGGATGTGTGCGCAAGGCCCTTTGAGGGCATCCGGTAAGTTGTGGCTGCTGAGAGGAGTGGCAGCCCTCATTCGGTGGCGGTGATTGAGCGCGTATATATATCGGAGCAGCGGCAACAAATTACACGTTCGTGTGGAAATTTAAGAGGTACCTACGTTACTCGAGAAGCGGCGTTGGAGCGGCGGTCTCACGCAGACCCTCGAACGTCGGTGAGCCATTGTAGAGGCCCTGAGACACGGGTGCAATTAGTCACGTTGCCCCTGTAGGCTCTTGTAGGAAAACCTTACCGCGGTGTGACTGGTCTTCCGATGCGGCAGCATTTCTTTTTCAGCTTTGTAACCCCGACAGCACTTCACCTCCTCCTCTAATAATGAGCCCTGCATGAAGGCTGCCTCGTCCAGTGATCTCTAATTAGCCTTGCCCAACACAGACCGTGGCCGCGGCATCCCAGCAAGTCTTCGCGTCTGTAGATCTGTCCACCTTTCGCCGTCCGAGCGGCGGTGTATAGTGGTTTTGGCTGCTGAGTCCTCCAACGTCGCGCGGGGTCGAATCCCTTCCGCGGCGCCCACATTTCTGTGAAGGTGAACTGCAAAAACTCCCTTGTGCGATGCTGGTGCACGTTAAGCTATCCCATGTGGTCAAAATTAATCCTCAGACCCCCCCCCCCCCCCCCCCTCCCCACTGCGGCATCCTTCAAAGCCCGTGTGCATCTTCGGCACGCTGTGAATCTGTGATATGGTGTTTCGCTACACATTCCGTTGTAAATGTGGTGACTTGCACGGCATTTTTAGAGTAGCCTAACCATCGGAAATCGCTTGCGCATCCCAAGCAGCCCTCGTGGGATTTCAGCCAATCACGGAGACCTCGTTGGCAGCGTGTGTAGTACACGGACGCCACGCGCACAGTCTGTGGACGCGCCATGCACACTGACGCCAGCGCTGCAGCACGTGGGAATGTCGTGCTGTTTTTGTTTTTAAACCAGAACAAGCGGCCAAGACTACGGAAGTATATGTTACGCAGAAACTATTCGTGGCACGTGCGTCAGTGCTTGCACTGCCTGTTTTTTTCCCTTCCTCGTGCTGTCGCCCCCCCCCCCCCCCCCCCTTTCACGCGGTTTCCGCGTGTGCGCGCTGACGCAGTGGGGCCCTTCCGTGGTGCATGCGAGCTGCTGCTGTTGCCATTACGGACGCCCGAGATAACTGCGGACCACTGGTGGGCGGGCTCGGCTGCCGGTTGGGGCAATCGCGATGTGTACACCTTTTCAAAGAGAGTCTATGGGCGCCGCCATGTTGGGCTGTGTTCGTACACCCTAAGCGCACCTGTATGGGAGAGACAGGGAGTAAACTCCGCCAGCGCATTCCCTTTTACAGAAAGGAGGGCATTATAGGGCAGTTTACTCCGTGTTTACTTCTTTCTGTTTAAGAGTGTATACAGCAGGAATGAGATGAGGATTAGTCATCCCCCCCCCCCCCCCCCCCCCACCACGTTCTCCCCACAGCCCAGAAAACCGGTTTTCCCGAGGGTCTTGGGGGAAACGAGGATGAGTCAGTCGGCCGACCGTCAGACGGGGGAAGCTGGTTGAGCCTTTCATTCCTCACTCGCTGCTGTGGCGCAGTGGCTTAAGGCGTTCTGATTCTGCTGAGCGCAAGGTCGTGGGATCGAATCTCGGCCGCGGCGACCGCATCACGCTTGGGTGGTTTTGAGGAACGGGAAGACGCGGTAACTGTTTTATCGGAACCGTTTGTCGAGGGAGGGCAGGGAAGAAGGAGCGCTAGGAGGCCTCTGTTATGCTTCGGAGGTGTGGGAGATTGGCGACTTGAACCAGTCAGCTGAAAACAGTAGAGCAACTAAGGTTTATTGAGGATTGGTTGCTGTTATGTAGGTGGCGCTAGCTGCGGAGCATTGTTAGGTGACGAGACTGTGTCCGTGTACAGAAGTCTCGAGAAGGGGAGAGAGTCGCCATATAGTGGAGGGCATCGGACGAAATGCAGAAATATGTCCGTGTAGGTGTACTCTGCACTACGGCGCCCCTCGTTGCCCCTAACGAAAGGACTAACGGGCGGTCAGAGGTTAGTCCTTTTTGTGGACTGTGTGGTTTGCCACAGCCATTCCTCGCTTTCGGGACTAACTGCAAAGGGTGTAACTGTTCATCCCCTAGCGAAAGAGTGCTACAGTTGCTCTGTAGAAGAAACCGTCTAATGGCAAAAAAAATGCTGATACTTATGATTTTCGGGGTAATTTCGTGCGGAATGTTTTCTGGCAGCACTGCATGGTCACACATATTACAACAAAGGAAAGAGATAAACACGAAAATTGCAGAATTCGAACAAACGTGACGTCAGAAATAATAATCTCACGACGAACGCCATTGCCGAGCATGTGCAAGAGCATACTCATACGACTGACTGGGACCACGCCACTGTCATCGCGAAGGAAAGGAACGTGTCATCTCGGCGGCTGATGGAATCTCTAATCATACAATCGACACCAGCTACCATGAACCGGGTGCAAGGAACCATGCCACCCATCTACGCACGCTCCTTGCGCCACGTGTTAGGTATATAAGTCGCGACAATTTCTTGTCCCGCTCAGTGATCAAGGAACCCGCACGAGGTTCCGAAACGACCTTGAATTTCATGACATGGTCAGTGGCCGCATTCCCTTTTCTTTAATAATAATTAATAATTGGTTTTTTGGGGAAAGGAAATGGCGCAGTATCTGTCTCATATATCGTTGGACACCTGAACCGCGCCGTAAGGGAAGGGTAAAGGAGGGAGTGAAAGAATAAAGGAAGAGAGAGGTGCCGTAGTGGAGGGCTCCGGAATAATTTCGACCACCTGGGGATCTTTAACGTGCACTGACATCGCACAGCACACGGGCACGTAAGCGTTTTTCCTCCATAAAAACGCAGCCGCCGCGGTCGGGTTCGAACCCGGGAACTCCGGATCAGTAGTCGAGCGCCCTAACCACTGAGCCACCGCGGCGGGGCTCCCTTTTCTTTAGATTTCGAATCGCGACCTTTGACAGGGAACCGAGCGCATCTCACTAGGGCACCATAGCAGAGTGTGACCAAAGTAGGGAATGACCAATTCCGCATATATGGGAATTAACCCTATTGACGCCATCGCGTCATACCCTTCAGGCGGAGCTGATGGGTGCCCTCGGGTTTCAGTGCGATAGCACTGAGACCCCACTCACCGATCTCTGTCTGAATGAAGCCTGCTTGACATTGAAAATCGATCCTCGAATTGAAAACCGAAGTGCTATCGCGCTTAATTCGCATGCGGCCTAACTTACCACGCGGAATCGTCCGTTATTTTTTTTCTTTGCTTGCGAGGGGCAGCGACAAGCAATTGATTCTCTGCCACTATAGTTTCGCCAAATGCGGCCGATACTTACACGTGGTTACGTATATGCTTGTAAGCTAATGGCAGCGAGACAAGTTCCTTGGTTGCTTAATCTATTTCAACTCACATCCAGCACGTACTTGAACCGTGTCGTGCGTATGACACGGCGGAATGTTAATCGCTCCCATAGGCACACTTCCCTCTTCTTACATCCATGGTTTGCGGCCACTGACCCGGAAGTCTTCCACACGAGTGCTTGAAAAGCCAAGCTGCGACTCGCCCGTATAGTCACACCGTGAAGAAGGGACCGAGCCGGTCCCGAAACGTCGTGTTTTTTTTTCTCAAAAATTAACTTGGCTGGCGTCAGTCATCTTCCTCCTAAATTAAATTTCCCAGCCAGACAGACATGCCAATTTTTTTTTAAAAATCACTCATTCAGTAGAGGTGCAAACTAATTTGAGTAATCGTGTTATATAGGCGGTAAGAGGGCTTGCCGTATGACGGGCCATGGCGCCTTCGCCGCTGTGTTAAGGTGTGCCGCTTTTTTGTACGTTACGGAGAATTATCTGCGCAGAATTATGACTCCGTCAACTTCCTTCTCCAGTGCACGATAGCGCGCACGCATGCAAGAAGATAGTGACATTCTCCCCTGCATGCTTTCCTTGGCTTCCAGGACAGTTGGCTTCTTTCGTATATGTGCACGTGTCCTAATGATCCCCTCGATCGTCCGCCCAGTTCTCGTTTGCCCGAGAAGCGAATCCGAGGCGAACTCTTCACGCGGCATTGTCTCCTCCTACAGCGATCCGTCATTGTGGGGAAGGAGTATCAGCCGAGCAGCTGCGAAACGCGCGATTGGAGTCGTGCAGTTGTGGCTCAGCCATTCACGGGGCCGTTCACCACTGCACGGGTGGAGCCATTTTTTGAACGATGGTACGCGCTGTGGCTCAGTGTTCACGCTACACTTGATCGATAGCAGTGGTGGAGAAACTTTCCTCTGCTCGTGTGTTCCCGCACTGAAGTGCAGACGGCCGGCGCCGCGCATGCTTCGTTGTATCCAAAAGTCGAAGAAAAAACTATAGCTCCTTATTCAGAAAAGTAGGGACAGTATACCGCGATGCGCTTTGCACCTACCTAGACAGAAAGACGTGCGATCTTTTTAATAACTAAACATTTTATTGCCACAGTTATGCCCGGCAGGCGGCGCTGTAGCCCACTGTGCAGAGTGCTGAAACAACTGAAGAGCCACCTTTAGTCGGTGGCAGATATGTAACTATTCTAGCGATAAAACTTTTCGTTATTAAAAAAAAAAATCCCCGCATCTTTTTGCGCATATTTGTGAGAACCGCATCGTGCTGGTGTTCATACTTTTTTAGCTACATAGTTTTTGTATTTTTTTTTTGTGATTGTTGGAGAACCCCACATGCGTGGTATTCTGCTACGGAGTATTAGGAGGTCGCGGGTTCGATTCCCGACTACCGCGGCGGCTGCATTTGGACGGAGGAGGTTGGCAGTTGCTGTGCCTTAAAATAAACGCAAAGAGCGCTCGAAATCAGTCCGAATCTCTCCAAGCCGCGGAGATGGCCTTCGCAGCGTGCACACCGGTTAGTCATGAGTGATGACGACACTTGTTCTGAGCCGATTTCCGGGTATCATACGCAGCCATCACATGCGGAAATATGCAAGGGGGGCTTATTTAGATCGGATTCAACACACCCTGGGCAGGCATGTGTGACACAGGGGGTGTCGTTAATAATAATTAATAATTGGTTTTGGGGGAAATGAAATGGCGCAGTATCTGTCTCATATATCGTTGGACACCTCAACCGCGCCGTAAGGGAAGGGATAAAGGAGGGAGTGAAAGAAGAAAGGGGCGCCGTAGTGGAGGGCTCCGGAATAATTTCGACCACTTGGGGATCTTTAACGTGCACTGACATCGCACAGCACACGGGCGCCTTAGCGTTTTTCCTCCATAAAAACGCAGCCGCCGCGGGTGTCGTTTCGCAGAAAGGAAATTAATTAGAACAGATTCGATCGCAGATTAACCAGCTTAGATCGACTGGAAGCTTAATTAGACCGCGCTGGGTAATCAATCCCATAAAATTCACAAATGTGCTTGAACGCGCTGTCACTTTGGTCGGAATGACAAAACACCAAAGCGGTTCCTTCACAGCCAATACGGCATTTTCGCAATGTATAATTCTGTAACACGGGACACCCTGTATACGTAATTGTAACGGAGTGGTTTCCATTCGTATAGTAATGGGATGGCGAACGGGCGGGCTGTAAACGAGACCACGTCACCGATGCCGTTCCTCCTCCGTTGCATTCCTAAGTAGGCGCGGCAGTTGTAGCCCTTGTGCAGTGAGCGCGCGCTTCGTATTATCTGCACGCGCACGCGGTGGTCGATTTCGCAATATTCGCCGAGAGAGAGACATTCGAGCTGCGCATGCGCAGTGGCCATAGCGCGCGGGCCGTGTAGGACCACTGCCGGTGCGCAACAGGCGTACGTAAAACCGGTATACGTCTCTGGAGTACGCTAAATATGTCTGTTATAACAGGGCTGTTTCCGTTAAACGCGGGTCGGTCGCCCCGTCGGCTGTTCTCCCGGTTGCGTGAATGGCGACTCGTGAATTCCACGCCGCAGCTCAGTGGAAGTGGCGCGCTGTTTAACTGAGGAACACACGGATAGAAGACCGGGGAGCCCGTGTAGTTTTCTTTGCATTGACTGATTAGAGGGGAGGGAGTTCCCGAAGTTTGTTTCCACTTGAACGGTTCTCAGTTTGCCTTCGCGGTCGTCTCCTCCGAGAATGGCTCAGCCTGAAGTCCGCTTTAAGTAAAGATCGCTTTAAGTAAAGATCGCCTTAAATACAGTCCGCCTTAAATACAGTTCGCCTTAAATATATCCGCTTTAAATACAGTTCGCTTTACGTAAACCGGAATACAGTGTAAAAAGCACACATGCCCTTACAGGCTTGCACAGGTTCCAACAAGGTGACGCAGGCTCACGCAAGATAGCAAAAAAAAAAAAATCAAGATCGCCAAAGCATACACAAAATCACAAAAACATATACAAGATCACAAAATCGTACACAGGCCCACAAAAACACTCACAGAATCGCGAGAAAGCACGCGGAGGATCTCCAAGCGTGCACAAGATCACGAAATAATACACAAGGATCACTAAAACAAGATCGCCAAAGCAGAGGCGGGAAAATGCAAGCTCCGTGCAGCCGAGAGAAAGGCCGGAGAGAAAAAAGGGGGAGAAGGAAGGCATGGGCGAAAGTTGCCGCCCTCTGTGTTGCCGACGGCTACCTTCCTGTCCAGCAGGCTCCACCGCTGGAATTGATCCCGCGTGCCATTTTTGCCGGCGTGTATTCAACGTGTGTGTACATTGATATACACCCATGCGCGGGGGTGGTTCAGCGCAGATACGCCGTTCTGTTTCTGCTGAGCCGGTGTGCGCGGCTTCTATTCGTGGTCGCATTTGGAGAGACGCGAAATCTGAAAGCGCCCCGTGTGCTGATGCGGTTTGAAGCAGCGAACGCATGCATGGTGGTCGAATCTACGAACCCCTCCCCCTATGTTGTACTATATGTATGTTTGACGCGCAAGAAATAAATAGAAACGCGCGTATAACATGTTGTGCGTCTGTATGAAACAGCTTTCTTTCGGTCGATGTTTCTATAATCAGCCACGTGCCCGCTAACTGGAAGAGCCTGTTTTTTTTTTCTTTTAAAACTTTTCGCGCTGCCCACGGCTGCCCTGTGGCATTGATTAGTTCTTCCCGCCGACCAGACTCGTCTGTGGTGAGCTTGCCATTCTGGGGTGATTTGAGACCGCCTCTCACTATACTTAACGGCGCCGTTAAAACGAAGCTTTCTCTCTCCCTCTCTCTAGTGCCGCTGTGAGAGGTTAGGGAGGAGGGGGAGGCACTGAGAAGGATGCTTAATGAAAAAAAAAAAACGCGTGAAAACCGCTCCAATATAACTGAGTTTGGGGGATGGCATTGAGAGAGTATTTTTAAAGGAAGAGTGGTGATACGCGCGCGCTAAAGAAAAAGTTAATTGTCACAGAATTACGGTGTATGCATTTCAAGCCACACCGACGCACCCTCAATAGATTTAAAGTTCTTTTCCATCAGCCCGCGATGTCCTGCAGACCCCGGGTAAAAAGGCTGTCGCGGTGGCTTCTGCAGGCAGCTAGCTCCTCGCAGCTGGTCGTCGCATCTTCTCGGCGCTTGATTCACGGCGCTTTCCTCGCTTCTACCCAGCCTGTCTTCGGCCGGATATGAGCTACCGTGTCGCGGCGTCCTCCTCTGCGAGACGCCTTCGGGGCACACTGGCGCGACGCAGCCACTGAAAGGGGTGGGGGAGCCTATTTATTTCGACCGCGCGCGTCAAAGCCAGCGTCGATCCGCCTGCTCCGCGGCGTATGTGTGGAGGAAGCGGCGTCCATGTCTGACGTGCGCCGCCCCGAGACAGGCTTCCTCTTTTCTTTTTTCTTTTTTGGCTACGCTACTGGCTGTGCGCGCGTCGTGGCTCGAAAAAAGGGGTGGAAAAAAGGAAGTTTGCGGGATGAAAATTTGCGTTTCATTGTTCCGTGCTTCTATTTAAAGGTTCCCGGTGTCTCTGCTGAGATGTCTCTCCGCGCACCTTTCTCTTCCATGCCTCCCTCTCTGTGTGGACGGTAGCACTCGGCTGTCTCCTCCAATTTCATTTTTTTTTTAATATTTCGCGGATTTCCTCGCTATAAACGTCGTGGTCAACTTTCTGCGACACCGCAGCGGAGGCTGTAGAGGGAAAAGCGAAGGAGACGGGCCTTTGTCCCCCTGCCGTGGGGAGTGGGCCACTTCAGCCCTAGCGGCCTCCCACCGTCTCTCCAATCCCCCCCCCCCCCCCCCCCTCGCCCCCCCCCCCCCTCACCCCACCGCACCCCTAGCCCGAGAAACGAAGAACCCACTCCTCACTGAAAGGCCCGTCCATTTCCTGCCTTGACACAGGAAGTTGACCGCGATTAAAGTGGTGAATACCTCAGGCATTGCCAACAGGTCATATGCAGCGCATGGTTAAGGGGGCATCAACAGGCAGAGTGCAACGCTATAGGTTTCGAGGTCACATGTGCAGAAAACTGGAGTAACGTTCCGCAGTCTGACGAAGGAGCGACGGCAAGCGATAGGCAGCGAGGTACTCACGTATAATAATGGTCTATAGATTTCTTGTACTCTGTTGCCTTCCTGTAGATATTTTTGTCTACTCATAGTCTATAGACTGTCTATAGACAAAAGTCTACTAAAAGTGTGTGGCCATAAATCTATAGATTGTCTATAAACTGTCTATTGGATTTGTATTCCTCATAGACCGTTCTCTAGGGTTCGTGTATAGAGAGTCTATATAGTTTATAGACGGACTAAAAAGTTTTTGTCTAAAAACACTGTCTAAAAAGTTTTTGTAAGGCTGGGTGTGTGATATGAGGCACTTCACCCCTCTTGGCCAAGCAGGACAGTAAAAATGGCTCGGAGTACATTGGCAGGCACGATGGAGGGAGAGGTAAGTGTGTATCTAGCTGAGCGGTTGGCTGGTTAGGGAACGGAGCTTCAGGCCTAATGAAAATGGTTGAAACGGGGCTAAGGAGAGCACAGTGAGCGTGGCAGTGGAAGAAAGGAGGACCCGCACTGAATGAAATAAAATATAGTATATGGGTCCCCATACATGCAGTACGTATTATGGTATTGGATACGGACCTGTTTGATCGCGGGATTTTACTCGCCACATGTAATACAGGATCTGTATGTAAGAGCTAGCACATTATGTGGGACCTCCGTACATATAGGCCGTATAGGATGTCGAGCCTGTTTATGCATACAGACATACGGGATATGAGTTGTATGAACTAGATTACATAAAATGTAAGAACCCTACAGGACGCATACAGGTTCATTCTTCACAGCTTTGTAAAAAAAAAAAAAAATGACGCTGATAGTGTTGGGCTCGGCGCACAAAAGGTAACGGGGTAGCGGTCATGGTTACGCGATTAATTAGCCGTCAATCAATCTAGCTGTCAATCTATGCTGCACGTTTCAATCGCGGTCTTGAAGGCTCTGTACTTATTCGAGGCTACTGCAATTTACAGAGCTCGCTGTTGGGCATTAGGCCTTGACATATTAATTAATCAATCCCCTGTTTTTTCTCAGCGTCCACCCAGCTTAGTCTCGAATGAACGCAGTGTTGAATAATGCGATTGCAGCATAATGTGAATAACTGAAGATATAATTAACAGATTTTGGCTAATTTTGGGCGTAACCGCGACCGCTGTCTCGTCTTGTGTCCGTATAGCCCAACACTTTACAGAGGCAGTATCCTCGTCACCATCAGCGTCATTTTATTTTTATTTAAATATAAAGCTGCCAAGATTTCGAAAAATTCACCCTTTATATAGCACGTACCGTGCCGGAATGTTGTGTACAAATTGGCTGGTGAGTTACTCGTATCGCTTGCTTCACTTTCAGCTGCTATAACCTGTGCACAGCAGAGGCTTACAATCATTCTATTCTCACGGTGCACGTATTATGTAGAAAAAAAAAAGGACTCTGTGAAATGTGAAAATCGGAGACACATCGCATGTTCACGACTGTACCACCTTTAGGCCCATCAACATTTCTGCAATATAACCACTATAGTTTCCTTCACTGTTCTGCCGGCACTTCAGTAATGCATTGAATGCGCCTGAAAAAAGAAAAAAGGGCCTGATAATGGTTGAATTTTGCTCGTTCACGCTGCACATGAAAAGAAAAAAAATTGATAGTAGTAGTAGTAGTAGTAGTAGTAGTAGTAGTAGTAGTAGTAGTAGTAGTAGTACTAGTAGTAGTAGTGGTTTAGTGCAGCCGCGGCAACAGGGGCCGCAATGTGTCAAACAGGAGGTTCCGATTGTAAATTATGCGGTTGGAGACACACGTGCTGCGAGCGTGTTTCAAAATGCCGTTCACACGAATGCCATTCAACTCAGCTGCCGGTGTTGCGCTTCTACTGGGGAGTATTTCCAAGGCATCCGGTTCATGTTTCGTTCGAGTCGACGGAGCATCGCAGGCACGATGCGAGGGTTCTAAATGCCAGAAAAGCGAAACTTTGCCCCAGCAGTGACCTTTCCAGCTGCCTCTTGAAATGGCCGTCGAGCACCGGGGAACTCCTTCGAGTCCGAATATATGTGAGCTGTTTCGGAGCCGCGACTCAAATGTGGTTTCAACGTGTCCGTGCAGCAGCACGGGTGCTAGAAATACGGGCTTATGTGCGGTTGGTTGGTTATGGTTTATGGGTCTTTTACGTCCCAAAGCGACTCAGGCTACGAGAGACGCCCTAGTTAAGGGCTCCGGAAATTTGACCTCCCGGGGTTCTTTAACGTGCACTGACATCGCACAGCACACGGGCCTCTAGAATTTCGCCTCCATCGAAATTCGATCGCCGCGACCGGGATCGAGCCCGCGTCTTTCGGGCCAGCAGCCGAGCGCCGTGACCACTCAGCCACCGCGGCGGCTCTTATGTGTGGGGCATCACTTTAAATACGACTATATGATGATTGAAGGATGCCGACGTTTAAGAAGAACGCGCTGTTTTGCTTTAGCGTTGACGCATATTAATTAACGCAGGGGCAACGGAGCGTAGTTTTTACTGACGACAACCTCAGTTTGGTGGTTACCCTGGGTGAGAATTAAGGGAGGGAGGGGGCGTCCCACTTGGTCAAGAATTGGTGGTGACCAGGGTGCATAGCCGGCGTCTTCCTGTAGCGACACGGGGGCGGCTGGTGGGGAGTGGCGAGGCCGAGAGTTAGCTTGGGTGGTGGCGTAGGGTGTGCATTTCGCGAGTCCTTAGTCTATACAGTTGTCTCCTTTAGAATTCACAGAGTGTGGGGTTTAACGGAAGCCACTGATTGTCTCCGAAGCTTCAATCCCTGCCCGGCGCTACTGGCCGCTGTGTTGTTCCAGGTTCCCCCTCGTGAAGGAGAGAGTGCGAGGGAATAAACTCTCTCTTCCGAGTAGAGCCCGATGGCTCTGGAAGGCGGCGGTCCGACTGGCGATCCACGCGAAGCAGCAGTGTCTCGGTTGCGCGGGTCGCTCGTCAGTTCCGCGCTGGCCACGGCGTCGTCGGCGCGTGGCTGGAGTCCGGGGGTGAGAGTAGCTTCCGACGCCGCGCGAAGAGGAGGAGGAGGTGAGGAGACTGCGGTCAGAGCCGCTGCGACCTGAGCGCGTCGAGCGGTCGTTGCCTCCGGCCTGGCGACGACGCCCCGACACATCTCCATCTGTCAATGCGCGGGGCGGTGGTCCGCAGGCGGCCAGGCGTCGCCCCCCCCCCCCCCCCACCCCCCCCTCCTTTTCTCCCCATTTTCTTGGTGGGGTCGCTTTGCTCGCCGCCCCTTTTCTTGCAGTGCCTGCGTGGTAGCCATGCACGTGGTGGTGGTGTACGATGATGCCGTCGTGGATGCATCGCTCCTTCTCCCCGGTGATGAACGATGTGTGCCGTATTGGATGAGCCGTCCATGACCGGCCTCTTGTGCCCGAGTTGTGATTGAACGAGTCGCTCCGGTGGCGCCAAATGGTTGCGCGTTGTGCTGCAGACGTAAGCGGGGAGCGACACTGCACGCTTTGCAACTGTGGCGTTGACCGAGAGCTCGCAAGTGGGGTGGGTGGGGGGTGGACAGGCCTGCCTTCTCTCTCTCTCTCTCTCTCTCTTTCTCTTTGTGCGTGTTAATTGGGTAGAGTAATAATAATAATAATAATAATAATAATAATAATAATAATAATAATTGGTTTTTGGAGGGAAAGGAAATGGCGCTGTATCTTTCTCATATACCGTTGGACACATGAACCGCGCCGCAAGGGAAGGGATAAAGGAGGGAGTGAAAGAAGAAAGCAAGAGAGAGGTGCCGTAGTGGAGGGCTCCGGAATAATTTCGACCGCCTGGGGATCTTTAACGTGCACTGACGTCGCACAGCACACGGGCGCCTTAGCGTTTTTCCTCCATAAAAACGCAGCCGCCGCGGTAGGGTTCGGGTAGAGCGGAACACTGCACATTCTGTGTGCGGTCCTCTCAGCGTGTGAAAAGCAAAGGTGCAGGCGGCATAGAGGCATCTGTAGACGCCGCCTCTTGCGTCCCTGCCTCGGGCAACGTTTAACTGCTCTGTTCGTACTGACAATTGAAAGCGATCAAAAAAGAAAAAAAAAGAACGTGGACATTATTTTTCTCTGTTGCAAACCCGTCGGATTTGCACAATGCGATTGAAAACGATCTGCTTCCCTCGCATGCAGTGCGTTCGATCCGCAGTTAATGTGGAATGCTGATGTATAGGAATTCCTTTAGAGCATACCGTAGACGTATTAGCTGAGACGTATATCGGCTTACCGGACGCCGGCTGCAGCGCATGCGCAGTGGCATGTGCAGCCGGCTTCCGGTAAGCCGGTATATGTATCCGCTAATGCGTCTCCGGTATGCTAAATCTCTAATTCAAAGCACAACATGTCAAGGAAGGCTTAGCTTAAACTGCGTACACACACTGGTTGAAAATTGTCCGATGTCCGGCACTTGTCGACTTCTACGGATGGTAGTGTCTGTGATCGCACGGTGTACAGTTTCTCTGGAAGTTGGCTTCCCGGTATCGCAGGGTTGTTCCGCGGGGAAATTCGACGTTGCCTGCGGCGAATGCGACGGGCGATGCCGTTCCGGGCTTCGGCGACTAATTGGGAGACAGTTGGCGGGCTTTCCCCGAGGACTTTGCGCATGGCATTCAGAACGGAGCGGTTGCGGCGCAAATGATATTGCCCGTGGAACTGTACAGTTGATGTGACTCGCGGCATGGCTTCGGATGTCCGACTTCCACCGCTGGTTCTATGGCTGCAGCATTACATTGGCTCCCCCCCCCCCCCCCCCCCCCCCGCTCGCGCGAGTACTGAGTATGTGATATCGGATGACAACCGCGTATATAGTGTCCGCCACAAAAGTCTGTGGGGACGCTCGAAAGGGGATCTGTAGGCCCACAGCACGTGTCGACAGGCCCCGGATTCGTGCATGCATAGCGAAGCTACAAGCGTTTGGTCTTCGATGAGCTGCAGATGCCAATAAAACGCGTTCATCAGAACATCTATACGGAGTTCTTCATAGCCGGGAAGAACACTAAAAGGACGGAAAAGTGCTATCGCACGTATAATGCATTTGCAAACGGGATTTACTCGCCAGTAGCTTTTTAATACACGTTTATTGCCGGCAAAATTAACGAAAACAATAAAACGTTCCGGCGATAGCTCCACCTCTCGCTATGATAAAAAAGGAAACTACCTTTAAAGCAACAAATCCCCTGCGCAAAGTAAGGCTAAGAGGATTACATGCTAGCCTGCGGTTGAAGATTAACCGGCATATATGACGAGAAGCAGCTATAGATACGAAACTGCTCCGTAAAACCGTGCGCTAAATGTACTGTATAATAGCGCTGCAGCTCGTCTGCTCTGCGGGAGATGACCTCATGCCGCCATTTGCATCTCCCCGAGTTGTGTTTCGCTGCAAGTCGGGCCAGTTTTTGTTTTCTTTGCACGTGACAGTCAGCCGCATGCTATTTTGTATGTTTGCTGCAAGTATGTATTTTTTTTGTTTTATATGTGTTTGACGACCAGTCGCATGTTGCTGTGTAGCAAAGGCGTTTGTATTGTTTGTTCTTGGGTTTGTTTTATTCATCCTAGGGACATCATTGCGTTGTAGGCCGAATTATCTTACGGTTATTTATTGTTTGCATTTAACGGTCTCCGTTTAGCTCTATTTTCGGCGCTGTGTAGTTGCCCCGAGCCTTTGTCCGCTGCTTGTTCAGCGCATTCAAAAACCTCTGCATGGAACGGATCCACCAAGAGCGGAAAAAGTTAGCCGCTCTAACTTTTCCGCTAATTTCTCGTGGAGGATAACATGAAACCGCGAAACAAAGGACCGTCGCTAGCGCTGTTTGTTTTCCTCTTTTTTTTCTGGTCAGACTCCCTCGTTCGGTTACACGGAATTTCGGCATACGTTGAGCTTTTTTTATTGGTTTTTTCTTTTTCGCCTGTCAGAGTTCGCGTTGCAGATGCGGTTGACTTCTGCACGCATTCGAAGAGCGGCAGCATTGCTTGCGTTTGTATGGGCGATGTTGGTGGAAGCATTCGAGGGCAGTGTGTTGTGCACCGTGACTTTTTCTGTACACTTCGCTCACATGCAGGAGTTTTCGAAAACTTCAGTTCGGTTTCAGTATAGACAGTTTGAACGTGACGTCATGGGCGCCATCTTTGTTATACATACAGGCTAGCTTTCAGAGTGTATGCTGTAGCCGGTTGGCGATGAGCGGAGTAAAGAAACGCCCATTGGCTTTCAGCGCGATTTGTGAACCCGAAGATCTTTCCTTTTCCTTTCGGTTGGGAAGCACCGAATCAAAATGTGGTCATCCTCTCTAGCGGCCGCCCAGGGGCTTAGATTCGCCAGCCAGGGCCCGTCGGTGGACAAATTGGTAGACATAAAGGCGCCGCCTCAGATTGCTGTGCTGTGAACGCTATCTTTCGGCGCCCTGCATGCAGCCAATCCTCGTCCGTGCTTCGAGCAGCCCCGACGGGTTCATACGAATGCCCGAGTGGCGTGACAGTATATAGGCTGATGTCGATATTTTGGGTCAATTCACCGCTCCGTGCTTCTAAACACGGAAGAACATATCCCCGAGCGCGAGCGACAGATGTATGTATCGCTTCATTTGCGATGATCTGTTTGCTGTTGAGTGTCGTGATATACTATACCCGTAAATATAATAATTGGTTTTTGGGGGAAAGGAAATGGCGCAGTATCTGTCTCAATATCGTTGGACACCTGAACCGCGCCGTAAGGGAAGGGAATAAAGGAGGGAGTGAAAGAAGAAAGGATGATAGGTTCCGTAGTGGAGCTAGGGCTCCGGAATAATTTCGACCACCTGGGGATCTTTAACGTGCGCTGACATCGCACAGCACACGGGCGCCTTTGCGTTTTTCCTCCATAAAAACGCAGCCGCCGCGGGTCGGGTTCGAACCCGGGAACTCCGGATCAGTAGTCGAGCGCCCTAACCACTGAGCTACCGCGGCGGGGCCCGTAAATGGACGCCGATCTTGTTTCCGGTATAGCGCGCCGAGTGAGCTTTCATCCCGTCTTTCAGCGAGCGGTGGCCATTGAAATATACCGTTTCCTGCGGGGGTGCATGCACGTAGCAGAAACGTATACTGTTAACGCACCGTGCATCATATGCGCTGGCGGTCAAATGGGCGGCGGTGCGGTGCGAATAATTGACAGAAGGGCGGCCAAGCCGAGGCCCGAGTGCTGCTCGCAATTGTGCTGGAAGCGACGTCAACCTGGAGGTTCTGCAAACGAACCGCGACTGTATGTAATTGTTTCGGGGGGCCAACCAAATTAACAAATCAGAATCAGTAGTGTTTTTGGCAATTAATAACGATAAAGCGTGGATATCCTTTGTTCAGTCTTAACAAAGTGCATGTTTGTTATCAAAAGCAGTATTCCGTTTTCTCTAATGTAATTGCGCCCTTGTTTTTCACTAGCGAAAGTACAACACGCACAGCGCTACCCGTCGCGTTTCTGTGTCGTTCCCTGCCTTTCGCGCGCGCTATATATACGACGGTGTTTATAATTTGCATACGCCTTGTAGGAAGATTATAGGCCTTCTGCTGTGGCGGTTACGGGGCCGCAACGCCTGTGAGCACGAAACAAAACAAGAGGAACGAATTAAGTTCTCGCGAGATGTGAAATGCGGCGGCCGGGAAGTTTTCGTCCAGCACGTGTACGCCCTCCTGGTTGCTTGTTTGGACGTTGATGCTTCCTCACTCGCCCTCACTGATGCTTCTGAAGAGGTGTATATATTCCGCTACGATAAACGTAACCGGGCTTCGCTGCCTGCCGTATTATTTGTACGGTCATCCCGAATTCCCCGTTTTTTTTGTGTTATTGGACGATACTTCTAACCAATTTCGATTTTGGAGGCGATTTCCCCCTTGTATCTATCGCACTCTCTTACTATACGGCGATGATGATGATGATGATGACACTGACGTGCACTCTGCAGGCACTTGTCAGAAGGCGCCACAATCGACTGTCATCTGTGCGACGTCGGTGCTAAAAACTGCGCACCGAACGCGCCCACCGCAGTCGTACTCTGTTGGTGCGAGCATCCGCCTAGTATTTGTGCGCGAGGTTCAGGGTGCGATGCTCAGTGAAGCCGGGTGTCCACCGCTTTTCCGAATGCGCACTACATGCTCTCCTCTGGCCTCGTTTTGCGGGATCCCCCTGGGTTGAGATGCTAGGGGAAAAAAAAGGCTCGACCGAGGGCCACATGTCGAAGACGGAGCAGTGACACCAACGCGTTCGAGTGGCGCCCCATCAGAGTGGGCGTATGCCCTTCCCCTTCCATCGCAACGAGCCTTTGCCTCTGCACCTGGCATGACGGTATACCCCCGCCTTTCCACGCATCAGCGACCGCCGAGTATTGCGCGTACGGAATACGCGCACAGTGGCAGCAGCGGCAGCGCACATTGTTACCCTTCACGGCACTCGCTTCGTCGCCGCCGCGCACAATGGACGATATATCTGCAGCCCACGCTTCTCGGGAAGAACGCGAGACGGCTGCCGCAGCCCGCGCTGGAATCGGGGCCGATGGTTCGAGGCGAACCCCAGCCGACTTGCGCGGGTGCGATGGGCATCTGATGACGTGCCATAGCAGTCGTTGTTCTGGTGACGCGCCAATGTCGACTTTGGTGCCGGCCGTGACGTCGATCGCCGCGTCATCGGCACCCTTCTTCCTTCCCCCGCTTTCACGGGCGACACGATTAAACTGAAACGGCCGCAAAATGTTCTCTCGAGCGTGGCCGACATACGTGCTGTAAACTGTGAACGCGAATCGCTGTTTTAATGTTTTTTTCTGCAAGCTGCGCCCACTACGCGAGCCTTCCTGAGTGAATGTCTGAGACGAACAGCCTCAACGAGTGCCTGCAGCGACACACTTTGTTCGTTGTCTCCCTGCCTCGTCCCTTGTGGGAACGCACGCGAGGAGTAACTCGTCAAAACCGGCGCTGTATGCTTAGGGATGCGCTGACTGACCCTTGACCACACGCGCACAAGAAATGGCAGCAAATGCCTAACGCCTTACGTTTGCTAATGTGATTATTTTCGGAGGGCCGCCGCAGTGGCTCAGTGGTTACGGCGCTCGGCTGCTGACCCGAAAGACGCGGTTTAGATCCAGACCGCGGCGATCGAATTTCGATGGAGGCGATATTCTAGAGGCCCGAGTACTGTGCGATGTCAGTGCACGTTCAAGAACCCCAGGAGGTCGAAATTTCCGAAACCCTTCACTACGGCGTTGCTCAAATGCAGGCGAAGTTATAATACTTGGGAAGGCGTATTTGTTTCATCTCGGAGTCTCTTAGCCTTTATACCCGTGTGAGAACAGAGCTAATTTTCTTCTTGTCATGCATGGTTGCATCTCACTCTGCCTGCAGCTAGCTTCAATTGGTAGTCGAACGGGAAGTGTAACGCCTTTTGTTAATAGTGATCATTATCTGCTGCGACCCATAAAAAGAAGTATAGTTGAGATGTGCGGCAGAATATTACTATACGGTACCAATTCACATCACCTTTGGTCATAAACAATATGCAACTCGAATACATCACTGCTCAAGGCATGTGCAGGCCTGCGGATTGAGTATATACTAGCCTGAATTGATTCAAAATAGTTTGCAGCGCTTCAAAAGCGCGATCAGCGAGCGAAAGCACCAACGCGCCGCATCATTTCTACCCGCCGCGGTGGCTCAGTGGTTGGGGCGCTCGGCTACTGATCCGGAGTTCCCGGGTTCGAACCCGACCGCGGCGGCTGCATTTTTATGGAGGCAAAACGCTAAGGCGCCCGTGTGCTGTGCGATGTCAGTGCACGTTAAAGATGCCCAGGTGGCCGAAATTATTCCGGAGCCCTCCACTACGGCACCTCTTCCTTCCCTTCTTCTTTCTCTCCCTCCTTGATCCCTTCCCTTACGGCGCGGTTCAGGTGTCCAACGATATATGAGACAGATACTGCGCCATTTCTTTCCCCCAAAAAAACAATTATTATTATTATTAGCGGCCTCTCCGCCGGCTGAGGAGCAGTAGGGTCGCAGCGCCACGATAGCGCAGCGGAGGCAGACAGGAAACACGCCCAGTGCGCAGGCCGTACGAAGCGCGCGCCGCCGACGCCATTCTAGCCCGGCGTGGGAGTATGTACTACGCGCTACAGTTACTCTACCGGGAATGACGGTGGCTGCAAGAGAGAAGTATGTGCGTCTATACCTCCACCGTTAAAGAGAGCAGCCGCATGGGAATCGCTAATTCGGGTCTCTAACGCATGCAGGCGTGGGCTGCGCCTGCGTGGTGCATATATGCGGTAGGGAACCGCGGGGCTGACCCCGGCCCGGATGATGACTGCTGCTGCGCTTTCGCAGTCATCGCATACGTGCAGCACTGCCACTCAGGGAATGTGTGGGCGGGGCGTCGGGAAAGAAGGAAAAGCTGGGCTCTGAAGTATTCCGCAATGTGCAGGCTCTACCGCTTTTTGCCAATCTGTCAATGCCGCGCTCTTTTCTGTGTTCCTTTCGAGCTTCATTTCGTTAGTAGGAGCTAGAAGGCAAAACAACACGTTCGTGGGCGTCAGGGCTGAGCAGTGCGCACGGAGAAGTCGACGCACTGTGTTTGCGCAGCGGGATTAGTGTCGGAAATCGGCATATATACGCATTTAATGCATGCACGCGTGCGGGCGATTCGTGCGGCAAGTGGGCGGATTAATGAGTTTCGCCATTCACTCGTCACTGAAGCTCTGCTTTCTCCCTTGCTTCACCAAGGAGGCGTGCTGCGACATGACGGCGGTCGTTAAGCTGTGGGCGATAGCCAGATGGCGCTGTAGACCGTTTTGAAGCTGTAACTGGAGGCACGAAATTTTGTTACGTACGTAGAAATTGTAAAATTGTACTCAGAATGGCTCAGAAACTGAGCGGCGTCATTTTCAAGCCGTTTTGACCGCTGGCTTTGTAGAAAGAAAATATGGTACAGATTTGTATAGGAGCGAGGTTGGCTGTTTGTGGCAATTCAGTATGCAGCAGCAATATATTTCGGGCTGTCTCAAAGCCCGAGTCATATAGGTGATGACTCCTGCGTAGCGTGTCCAAATGGTAACGAAAATGTTGAGCATGCGTGCTCTGAAAGAGTGTCGGTGTGTGTTCAACCAGGAAAGAAAATGCTGGCACACATCGGCGCTAGAGAAACTAGTCAAAGACGCCTGGAGGATTTGCGCTTTCGGGAGAAGAAGCTCTGGGCCGAACCTTGCATGCCTCTATAGTACTATGCGGCTGTCCTGAAGCACTCGGCAACGTGCAACTTTCAGCATTGGTCAGAGGTGTTTGGGCCACGTACGATTTGCTTCTGGATCCCTTCGAGCTACACCGAGGACATCAAACGACGGACATTTTCACCGTGAAAAATTTCTGCAGCATTAGAGGAGTCGGCGCTACACTACAGATCTGAAAAGGAAGCTACGCGGTATGAAGGCTTTTAACCGAGGGGTGTATATTTACACAATCGTCAGTCGCTCTGACCTCGCCTTCTCTCCGCAATCATGTGGTTCGCTGGGAGAACTGGCTCAGCGTTTGCCGTCCTGGTCTCCAGATAGGGGTACTTGGTGCTATAGTCATCGTCTGCTGCACGGCCCTTGGAAGGCTGCCGACTAGAATGGAGAGCTCAGTTAGCCACCGAGGACGTGTGCTGTCCAGCCTGGAGCGAAACCGTCCGCAGACGCGCTCAGTCCAATTCTGCTTTCGTACAACGCATCGTGTATTCGGAAAAAACCAAGGCGCACCAGTCCCGAGAAGCGAAGTGACCTATACTGTAGTGTGTCGTCCGTCCTGCGTGTTGCGAAGTCGATTTCAAGAACGAGGCTTGAGTGGAATAAAGGGCAGTAAGTGGCAGGTGTCGAGGGCAATCGCTTTCCTCGTGAGTGGTCACTTTGTGTTCGCGCGCGGCTGTTCGTCGCACGTGACCTCGACGCCTTCCCGACCAGCGTTGTGCTCAGTATGTGCGAGCACGTGTGAATGGGGAGGAGGCTGCTTCTGTGGCTCCTCCTCATCCTCTGACGTCACAGTCGCGCCGCCCCAGCGGTGCACAGACAGACGAGCCGCTTCTCGGATTTCCTCTCTTCGCAGTCATTGTTGGAGCGCGGGGACTGACTACGGCGGACAGCTGCTTCGGTGTCTTCTGGGAAAGCGTGCGCCTTTTGTCGGGCGGGAGAACAATAACAACCTCCGCGGCCGCGCTGCCTTGTGTCTTGCGCGTGTTTTCCCCGCAATCGCTGCTGGGAAGTTGATTTCTGAGTGGTTGTTGCCGTCATTTTTTGTTATTTTCCCCGCGGTGTGTTCGCTCTTTTGCGCACATTAAATGGGGGGAAAAAATAGACCGCTGTCCCCATGTGTAACTGTCAAGCAATACCCACTGCCGCTTGACCGGTCGTGCTGGCGCAAAGGGGGGGTTAGGCAGAAAGTGAATGGGAGGAAAACGTTGCATGCGCACACGGCAAATCCCTGTATGCAACTGATGCAGGAATCTGTGCATATTGTCGGGGGTTTTCTTGTTTTGGTTCAACTACTTCCTGTTCTCCAAAGCTCGCCTCGGTTGCGCGGAAAACCCCCGGCTCTTGCGTGGCCACTGTGCACTCTAGGCGAGACCATGCGTGCGCTTTCAAGCACAGGGTTGGTTTTTATCTTTACCAAGATGTACGTGGGGTTGCTCTCGTGGGCAAGTATGCGTGCAAGCCGTTTCCGTAATGCGTGTTGGAGATGAGGGCGAAACACCCGACCACAACATCCCCGGCGAGGCGGGTTTCCGTCAGACCCTCGACTTCGTCAGAATGCATTTTTAGACAGTGTGCGCTTCTGTGGGTCCTCCCCCGGGTCAGTGGCTGAGTGTCGTGTGGTGCCGCGACCCGTACCTGTTCGGGGCCTGCACGCATCGCCCGAGCGAGACGCCTCTCCTGTGGTGACGATCACTCGCCCTTCACTGAAAGCGGCGCGGTGAAGGGCACTCGAAGCAAGCGGGGCTGCGTTCGGCTTCGAAAGAGGAGGAAGTGCTGAAGCGCGCTCTGCTCGAGCGAGCGAAGCCGTGCCGGTTTTCGTGCGCGCTTTGTCGCATTGTACATACCTCCACAGGAGGTGCTACTCGTTCTTCGCCATTCTCGAAAGCGAGGGAGTTGTTTGCTCCTACTGCCGATTGTGCGACGGAGGGAGAGAGAGTGTGACGGAGGGTACTCGCGTGGTGCGGCGGTGCGATTCGTGAAGAAGGTTGCCGCTCTCCAGGGACACTCCTGTGTTGTCCTCGTCCTCTTGTTCACAGTCCGGGTTACCTCTTGCCTGTGGCCGCGGACCATGCACCCGCCTCATTAGTAATGCTTGCTATTATCCGACAGAGGGACGCGTGGCTAGCGGAAGACCTATGCTAGATTGCCGCCGCCCTTGCTGTGCCTTTACTGGGTACAGCGGCGACTATTGCTGTACATAATACATCGACATTGTAGGTGATCAGCTGATACTGGAGTGGATTCTCTAGTTGAGCGATTATTTGTGGCTGTTGTAAAGAGCACCCTGTGTGCTACAAGGCCCTCCGTTATAGAGTGCCGTAGGGCACTCACCCTCTCGGCAGCTGCTTCTCCTCACTCGTCGTTCACTGCGTCGTCCGTGCATTTAGAAGATCCCCTGGTGGTCTAAATTATTCTCGAGCCCTCCACTACGGCACCCCATTTTTCTCTTTCCTCTTTCACTCCCACCTTCCTCCCTTCTCTCAAAGCGTTGTTGAGGTGTCCACCGAAAAGTGAGCCAGTCAAAACCATTTTTTTTCGGCTCACCGCTATCCGGTTCTCCCGGTCGAGCGTCATGTTCTTGTCCGGGCCCTCGCGCACCAGGCTTTGGCAGCGAATAAAGGGGCAGATGAACTGGCCGGAGGTCTCACTTTCCCAGCTGTGCAACCCGTACCCCCCCTCGCACACACACGCAATGCGGACGGAGAAAGGCTGGTATAGGATACAAGGATATAATTCTGCACATAGACTGTAGACCGGAGCTGTACCCGGGAGCTGAGCAAAAAGAAGGAAGCAATTTGGAGGCGGTTGCAGACGGGCACTTACCGAATCCGCACATATTAAGCCAATGGCACCCGGGGCACTAAGAGGGTAAATAATAATTAATAATTGGTTTTTGGTGGAAAGGAAATGGCGCAGTATCTGTCTCATATATCGTTGGACACCTGAACCGCGCCGTAAGGGAAGGGATAAAAGAGGAGTGAAAGAAAAGAGAACAAACTTTGCAAGGGGCAGGCAAACATGATGCGCATAATATGGACGTGCACTCATTTAGAAAACGATTCAGGGGAAATGAAGAAACCTGGGCGTCTCTGATTCTCAGCTCGGACCCAGATAAGCAAAAAGAAGTCATCAATGAAGGCCAGGCAGCCACCAGGTCCCCAGGGATCCTGGGCCGACTACTAACTAGCCTTGGAGGTTAAAAACGTCTTCGAAGATGAAGAAATAAAGTTCTCTCTCTCCCCCTTTCCTTTCCGCAAAGGCGGTCTAGCCTCAGTTCGCTTCCGTTTGCGAGCGGACGAGGCGCGCGTGTGCTCGCGTTGAGGAAGGGCAAATGAGTGTGTAGGAAAGGCGAAGCGACGGCGAATGCGAGGAGGCAGGAGAGGGAAAACATTACGCGTTAGAACATATACCTAGGGAGTTTCAGCACAGCGGAGACGTGCTACTATTGAACGCAATGCACGTATTAGCGTGCAGTTATTAGAGACGCAAGTAACGCCAGATGCCTTCTGCGCACGCGCAGTGGCAGGTGTGCGCTCCGCTTGGTCCCGCAGCTCTCACTGCGCATGCGCGGCAATAAGTTGTTGTGCTACAAAGAGAAACAGCAGCTCAATCGTCTGGAGTATGTTTTCCACTCTAGGAGACAAACTGCTCGTGGCGCCGCCATAATTGGAGAGTAGGTTGGCGCTTTGTATTTATTTTTAACTTCAGTTCTTTGTTCCGCATGATGCGTCCCGGCTGCGCATGGGGTAACGTATAGTATACGCCTCCGAACTTCGTGAAACCGGTCCAAGTCCGTCACGCAGCTAGCGGGGCTCTGCAAAAGCTGCCCATAAATTATTCTCCCCTACAAGGACGTTAACAGTTTAACAGTGAGTCGTTTGCGCTGCTTAATAATTAAATCAAGCCGCGTTCCAGTGCGTTTGCCTGCAATACTTAGCAGAATGCATCCGTGTTTGCGCAGAAAGCGCACCGGATGTACTTACATTTTCATCAGTCGACTTTTCTCGTGTCAGTTCCGCTTTGCGTATATGGCATATACGTCTGCGTGTATACACTCTAAACAGGAATGAGTAAAAAGAGAGTAAAGCGACCTCTAGTGCACTCCTTTCAGCTTGCTCCCCTTTTTGCTCCCACATAGGCGTAAATTAGTGTTTAGAGTGGTCGAGGGCCGCGCGTGAAGTTTCCGCCGGCCGAACAGGAAGTGCCCGTGATGATGAGGCCCTGCACCAAATTGATGGTCGCGGAATGGGCGGCCCTCGGATCGATACGCTCCGGGGGGCCATCGATCTCGGCCGGCCGTGCTGGTAATTAGCGGGCCATTACCGAGCGCGTACACGCACCATATTGGGCTCTAGATTCGCCATTTTTCTCCCCTCCCCGCTTTGTGTTATATAGGGCTAGAAGAGCGTTATAGAGTCATCAGAAATGTGTTAACATTTGTCCACTTTATTTTTTTTTTACGACTCGCTGTCCCCAGTGCTCGTCTGCTGAATCGTTTGGATTTTCTGTCTCCTTCCCTTGGCGCGCCCTCTGACGAGATAAGCGCGGTGTTATTCTCTGTTTTTTTTTTAAATTCGTTCTCTTTTGTACGCGACTGGCTGTTTGATCAAGAAGCCGCTTCCGTGCAATTGAGTGCGACACGCACGGCCCCTAGCCACGCCGCAGCGACCGATGTCGTGGTTAGGAAGCGGTTTTTATTGCGCTGAAGTCACCTTTCTATAGATGTCAAGTACCTACAGTGCAGGTAGCGGCGTTTTGAAACGGAGCACGTCATGGGCATTCAACCGATGACTACGTGCTCCGAAGGTGTAAGTGACGAGCGTTTTTTATTTGTCTTTCCTCTTTACGAATAATAATGCGAAGAAACCATTTTAAAACTTCCGTGCGGAAATAACTTCAAAATTCGACGCAGTTCCCTTTGAGATTTCAGCTGCCTGTCTGCAGTACGCACTGCCGCCTCGTCACCGACCGCTCTCGACTTCAGGCCGAGTAACGGTGCATGGACACCTCATGCTGCCATGCACAGTTTGCACTGCTATGCCCCGGCAAGAAATTACAGTGAACTATGCGGTATGCTGTTGAGTAACGCGTACATTATATTATTAAGTGGACTGTACAGCATAATAAGCCGCCACGGTGGCTCAGTGGTTATGGCGCTCGGCTGATGACACGAAAGATGCGGGTTCGGTCCCGGCCGCGACAGTCGCGTTTCGATGGAGGCGAAATGCTAGAGGCCCGTGTATACTGTGCGATGTCAGTGCACATTAAAGAACCCCAGGTGGTCCAAACTTTGGGTCGCTTTGGAACGTTAAACACTCATTAACCAAACTGAATTTCTTGAAAAAAAAAACAATTATTGTAGCTTCGCCTCGCTACCCAGCCGCCTGATATTGTTACCGGAGGAAGGGGCATGTAGGCGCCTTGCATTTTCGTACATTTTAAGCATTGGCTTGCGTCACTCTGCGGGAAGGAATTTTTTCCCGCACACCCACGTCCCGTAAACTTTTGCTGGCGATAGTACAGCTTTACTGTATAAAGGACAGTATGCAGTCGACTTACATAGCCTCCGAGATACCCGCCGCGCTCGAAACGAGCAAGCGGGTGATCTCGGAGGTCATGCGACCTAAAAGTCGACTCTACAACTTGCCGGTGGGTGTCTCTGCGCCGCTCTTTTTGTTATTATTATTATTATTCTGAGAAGAGGAGGTTGCGGTTCACACTTTCGTGACGCTCTGAAACGGCAGCTGTTTCTCGCTGACGTCACAGTCATCCGTGGCTGCCAACGGAAGCGTGCTCGGCAGGGGTCTCAGACATTTTTGAATGATCGAGCGCAGTGAGTGTAGCGTATACGTTTTGCATGCAATCACGATAGTCTAGCCGAGCATCGCTGCTTTTCACGCCGACGTTGCGAAAGAGGGCTCGTGCTTTGGGCTGAGACGGCGCCGATCCCGTGCGTCGCTGCTTTGGTGACGTCGGAGGCGCGGGCGCGTGACGTCGCACCGGAGAGGCGCTGCCGTTGGTCGCGGCAGCTTTGATCGGGCACCTGCTCTGCGTGGCAGCGGGCAAGGGACACGCCTTGCACGTTTCGAAAAGTTTACGCACGAATAAATAAGCGATAATTTGCGGGCTAGTGATCACGCTGGGCGCACTTCTGCGAAGGCGGCTGCTCGTCGAGTACGCGTTTGAACAACATCCGTCACGGATGTCAGCTTCGCGGGACAAAGTTTAGACCTTGAGCCAACAATTTAATGCTACAAAGAATGGAATGCTTCGATCGTATCAGACACCTGTTCGAGACCAGCTGCGTTTGAAACATGCCTTCCATAGCTTTGTGCCCGTGTGCGCCTTCAGGAGCTCTGGAGAGAGAGAGAGAGAGAGAGAGAGAGAGAGAGAGAGAGAGAGAGAGAGAGAGAGAGAGAGAGAGAGAGAGAGGAGCTCTGGTGTCATCATCCTGCGCTGCAGTCCTTGATTTGTACGCACATAAGAGGAAAAGGGAGGATCTTGCTGCATATCAGGGGCTTTCCCCCACTACGGCACATCTTTCTCTGCTTATTCTCTCACTCCCTCTTTCCTTCCTTCCATCACGGTGCGGTTCAGTGAGGCAGCTACACTGAGCTTTTACTTTCCTCGCAACCATTTTTTTTTTTCCCTGGTAAAACTTTCCCGAGATTCGCCACGCGTTGATAATGTGGCCGTTCCGCTTCGCAAATGTTGTTGATCCTTCGGGAAGCGGCTGTCACGACGGGACGACGGCGGGTCATATATAGAATGTGCCGCCGCGGTGGCTCAGTGGTTACGGCGATCGGCTGGTGACCCGAAAGACGCGGGTTCGATCCCGGCCGCGGCAGTCGGATTTCGATGGAGGCGAAATTCTAGAGGCCCGTGTACCGTGCGATGTCAGTGCACGTTAAAGAACTCCAGGTGGTCGAAATTTCCGGAGCTCTTCACTACCGCGTCGCCTCATAGCCTGAGTCGCGTTGGGACGTTAAACCTCCATAAACCAAACCAAACCAACCATATATATATATTTACGGAATGTCACCGCGACTTGAGAGAGCACGAGTATTCTCCTTCATACACGCTTATGAAATCAAGCTCAAAGCGCCAGCGGCCGGATATACAGGCGGCCCGTTAGCAAAATAAATTTATGCAGAAGCTAATTCAAGCGGCAACACAGCCCCAAATTTCTGCGGTCCTAATGCCGCATTCGCAGACTGCGGAGTAGTTTTCATTTTAACGCGATATATCGTTAAAGGCATGCCCCGTTGTCCAGAGAATCTGGTGCCGGCGTCGTGGGCGAAAAGTCGCGAGCATGACTGTGGCAGCTAGGTGGCGCCCAGAGAGCAACCTAGGAGGCAGGTGGGCCACCTAGGTCACGTGACCTTGCGGCGTCATCACAACTTGCCTATACCGGATAGTGAGCAAACTACCCGCCATGGCAGGTGGTAGCTAAATTAATGAGTGGTCGCTTGAGAAGAGCAGCCTGGGCCGCACAGGGCCCATTAACGCTCGGAGCACCTGCCATCGCAGGGCAGTGGCGCATCGCTTAACCGCTGCACCACTGCGCCATCAGGGGTGTGGGGACTCCCAGGGATGTATTAATGTAAACTAGAGAATGGCCTTCTGCATATATGGGCATTAACCGATTAACGCTACCGCGTCATATCGTTAAGGCAGAGCTTAAGTGTTCCCTCCAATTTTTTGCTCTCTGATTTACTTTATACACGTGCGTATTTGCGACAAGTTTTTAGTGTCCCCATAAATTCGAAAATCATCAAAATTAGCCCAATTTAATTGTGATGTAATCATTCTTTTTTTTTTCTATGAACCGCCAAGATCTGCAGGGAATTCACATCATTTGCGATAAAATCCTATAGAAGTGCACATCTTGTATCCGACGTTTTCAGTGCCCCGGCCGTTACAGGATTTTAAGATTTATTGCTCCGTTGCGTAACATTCGCACCGTAAAAATTACTGTGCTTACGTATATGAACTTCAGGCCGCGACACGGCAAGCGAATTAAATTTCTCCGGCCCTATTGCGTTCCGTCAACTTTCGACTTCGGGTGTACTGTCCTGCGCAAGCCGCGTCCTCCGTCCGAGTGCACGCACCCGAAAAAGAAACGCGAGGTTTCTCCCTCCCTCTCTGCTTTTTTTTCAACATCCCCGTGGTTCGTTCGCCTTATTTGAAATCCCAGAATGTTTGCTCCGGCAGCGTGGACGAGAAAGGAAGCGATGGAAGATTAGAACAAAACAAAACTAACAATCGATATTGGCTCTGCGCCGAAACGCGATAGCAGCGCACCGCCTCGGGTAATCGAAGTGATTTCTCAGGGCCCGCGTTCTTTGTGGCGTTTGCGCGGGAAGCTGCTGCTGCAGCGCCACGGGGCCTTCGCTCGGAGCGGAATTATTTGTTGCGTAACTTAATTGCGTGTTTACGTTTTTCCCAGAACAACGTTAGCGGTGATGCAAATCGGCTGTGGATCGCTGTCCTCTCCTGCGGCGAATAAACAAAGGGAATCTCGACTTTGCACGCGACATCTCGTGCGCGGAGCCGCCCGTAGGGAGGGGGCCTCCGGAGCTTACGCGTATTGGTCAGCACCGACCTGTGACGTAAGCAAGATGCGGCGCCGCGGTGATCGAGTGGGGATTACCGGTGTTGTTACAGCTGAGGGAGCGGCCCACATATGAATGCATGTAAACGAGAGTTTTTAGAGTGGTGTCGTCATTGCACGGTGCGCCCATGAGGACACCTCTTTCGTTAACAAAAGCCAAGTAGACCCTAGGAGAGAACGTGCTGCTATGGAGCGTCATTTTAAAGCCGAGGCATTAAAAAGAAATGATTGGTTGTCTGGAAATTAAAAGCCCGGTAACTGTCTCACTTCTTGGCGGACACCTCAACCGCACCACAAGGGGAAGGGTGTGAAAGAGGAAGAAAGAGGTGCCGCAGTGGAGGGCTCCGGATTAATTTCTACCGCCTGATATCTTTAACTTAAACACACACAGTATGTGCGGCCGAAGCCACCCGGGGGGAAAAGGGTGTTGGTGGTGGTAGTACAGAGGTTAGAGATTACTATTGGTTTTCGTGGAAAGGAAATGGCGCAGTATCTGTCTCACGTCTCTGTGGACACCTGAACCGCGCCGTAAGGGAAGGGATCAAGCAGGGAGTGAAAGAGGAAGAAAGAGGTGCCGTACTGGACGGCTCCGGAACAATTTATACCGCCTGAGATCTTTAACTTAAACACCCACAGTATGTGCGGCCGAAGCCACCCGAGGGGGGGGGGGGGAAGAGGGTGTTGGTGGTGGTAGTACAGAGGTTTGAGATTACTATTTATTTTGGTGGAAAGGAAATGGCGCAGTATCTGTCTCACATATCGGTGGACACCTGAACCGCGCCGTAAGGGAAGGGGTAAAGGAGGGAGTGAAAGGAAGAAAGAAGTGCCGTAGTGGACGGCTCCGGAATAATTTCGATCACCTTCAGCTTAAACACACACAGTATGTGCGGGCCGAAGCCACCCGGGGGGAAGAGGGTGTGGGTGGGGGTACTACAGAGGTTAGAGATTACTATTGGTTTTGGTGGAAAGGAAATGGCGCAGTATCTGTCTCACATCTCGGTGGACAAGCCGCCGCGGTGGCTGAGTGGTTATGGCGCTCGGCTGCTGGCCCAAAAGACGCGGGTTCGATCCCGGCCGCGGCGGTTGAATTTCGATGAAGGCGAAATTCTAGAGGCCCGTGTGCTGTGCGATTTCAGTGCACGTTAAAGAACCCCAGGTAGTCGAAATCTCCGGAGCCCTTCACTACGGCGTCTCTCATAGCCTGAGTCCCTTTGGGACGTTAAACCCCCATAAACCAAACGACATCTTGGTGGACACCTGAAACCCCGCCGTAAGGGAAGGGGTAAAGGAGGGAGTGAAATAGGAAGAAAGAGGTGCCGTAGTGGACGGCTTGGCATTAATTTCTACCGCCTGAGATCTTTAACTTAAACACACACAGCATGTGCGGGCCGAAGCCACCCGGGGGGAAGAGGGTGAGGGTGGGGGTACTACAGAGGTCAGAGATTACTATTGGTTTTGGTGGAAAGGAAATGGCGCAGTATCTGTCTCACATCTCGGTGGACACTTGAACCGCGCCGTAAGTGAAGGGATAAAGGAGGGAGTTAAAGAAGGAAGAGGTGCCGTAGTGGAGGGCTCCGGAATAATTTCGACTACCTGGGGATCTTTGACCTGCATGACATCGCACAGCACACGGGCGCCTTAGCGTTTTTCTTCCATAAAAACGCAGCCGCCGCGGTCGGGTTCGAACCCGGGAACTCCGGATCAGTAGCCGAGCGCTCTAACCACTGAGCCACCGCGGCGGGTCAGAGATTACTACACTTTCATCTTCTCACAAAGTGTGCTGCCTTACAAAGCAAGACCTGGTGAGCCTGTTCGGAGTCAAACTGTGAACATCGCTAAAGAGGTACGGTACAGATAGAAGAAAATAAGAAAAAGTGATTCTGCACTGCGCTTCCGTAACAAGGGCTGAGATCTTTAGTGCAAGGGAGTCGCGCACGACAACGCGCCGCGTGTTTCGAGACCCCTGGCCATGACAGTCGCCACCAGCGCCGCATATCTATAGGCGGTGTTGCCGAGCCCCCATCATCGTCAGTTGCTGGAGAGCATTTGGCGGTTTTTCCGCTCGTTTCCGCCCCCGGTGTGTTCGGGAAGTATACCGCCAGGCGCAGTGCGTTCACGGCCAATTTCCGGGAGGCAAGCGCGAAACAGTCTTTTGTAGCCTTTCTTCGCGCCGCGTGCTTCAATCCCTCCCCCCGTTTCCCTTCGCGGTTCCCCCGAGTCCTTTCACCTTTGGGGAGTTCCTCGCCGCCGGATCGACGAAGCCTCGGCGACTGCTATTTCGAGACGGCTAAGCGCGGTGCGGAGGCGGCGCTACCTCTGACGACACCCTCATTAGCGCGTTACTTACCCCTCATTTCCTATCGGGCATCTGTGCTTGTGTTTGCGCGCTGGTGTTCCTCCCGTGCGTTGGGCAGGGGGAAAAGAAGTTGGGGAAAAAAAACGGGTGTGAAGAAAAAAGGGTAACAGTGGGGAATGCTCCTCTTGCGGCTCGAGCAGCGTCCTCAGCCGTGTCTTTCTGGTTTGGACAGGGGGCGCTCTCTGCCGGGAGTTGTTGCGCCGTTTGGTTGTGCCTGCGTCGGTCGGATTGCACGGGCTATGTGGCAGCTGCTGCAGTGCTTTTTGCGGCGAGCTCCGCCAGCAGTTCGGTAGGGCGGTTTTTAGAACTTTTTCGGTGCCGCGTCGGCGAGCGGAGGCAACCCCACCTCTGCAAACTGTTCGGCGCGTGCAGTTTTCCCCGCGGATTACGAACCGGGGTATACCCGGGTTCGAACCCGACCCCGGCGGCCGTGTTTCGGTTGAGGCGAAACGCAAAAGGCGCCCGTGTGCTGTGCGATGTCAGCGCACGTTATAGATCCCCAGGTGGTCGAAATGATTCCGGAGCCCTCCACTACGGCACCTGTTTCTTTCACCTTGCTTCGTTCCCTCACTGTGCTGATGAGGTGTCCACCGATAAGTGAGACAGCTACCGCGCCCGTCATTTCCCGATAACCAATAATTTCCCAGCGCCTTACGCAAAGTGTACACGCTGCGAAAAGCGACCGGCTCCTCTCTTCTCGTACAGCGGATAGTGGTCTCCTTGTGTGGGCTCTCTCAGCTTTTTTCGTCCTTCGTGCGCCTATTTAGGGAGCGGCAGTGTTTCGATAAGGCGGGCGCGTATGTGCCGCGCAGTTTCGCGAGGCGGCCAGCGGCGTGCATCGCGACACAAAAGCGCACCCGGGAGCCCCGGTAACGCGGCCTTCCCGAAATGGGTCCCCCCCCCCTTCTCCTTCCCGGTTCGGGAATCGATCGCCAGAAGCCGTGCTGCAGGAAGCGCCACGTGTGCTGCGTATATAGCCTCCGCGACAGACGCTGCTGCGGCGCCGTGTTGTCACCGCCTGGAGAACAACTGCTGCAGCGGCAGGCCTGCACTCTCGGGGGGTTGTTGCGTGTAGCTTGCTGCATGCCCTCGCGAGTGACGTCACGAACGCCGGCCGGTGGTCCATTCATGGCTTCTGCTGCTGCTGCCGCGTCCGATCGAGCTCTCGACAAAACTGGGCGCTTGTTTTTTTCGCCTCGCTGTGTGTATGGGGCGTAAGCGGTGCCGCGCTGTTCGGTGCCCGCCCTGTGGGTATGCAGCTCTGCATAGTCGATTTCGCTGTTTCGTGCGGCCTGCCATGATGGCTGTAGATGTGGCTGTGACGTTGGGCTGCAGAGGCCGGGGCCGCGGGTTCTGATCCCTGCCACGGAGGCCCAATCCCGAGGGTAATGTGAGTGCGCGTAAAATAACTCCGAGCCATCCACTCCGGTCGCCTCCCTCACAGCCCATGCACCGCCGCTTCGTGGAATAATAATAATAATAATAATAATTGGTTTTTGGTGGAAAGGAAATGGCGCAGTATCTGTCTCATATATCGTTGGACACTTGAACCGCGCCGTAAGGGAAGGGATAAAAGAGGGACTGAAAGAAGAAAGGTGCCGTAGTGGAGGGCTCCGGAATAATTTCGACCACCTGGAAATCAAAACCCACGTACCACCGCCACTGCAGTGGAAGATATACACCAGCGCGAGCTGATGGCTTCCCGGAGTGCGTACCTAATTTGATCACGAGCCAGCCCACACGCGTGAAAGTCGCCGTACCGCGCTCTTATAGCTGCCGCTGCACTGTAGCGCCTTCTATTATAGACTCAGCTGCCATTCTCGGCAATGCCTGTCGAACTGACTGTACTACCGGAGTCGTGCACGCGAAACGGGAGCCGACAGTGACGCGAATATCCGTCCGAAAGGTGATGGTATACGCGAAAAAAAAAAAAAATTCCGCCGTGCCTCGAGCTGGATTCAAACCCAGCGGAATGTGGGCGGTCACTACGATGCGTTGAGACCTTGTCCATACATGCGTACAGTGTTTGTGCTCGCTCGTTGACAGAAAAAAAAAAACTATGGAGAGGCTTTACAGTGAAATAAGCAATCTGCTTCACTGTGTTCGCGTGCGAAAATTTTCGCGTCTCCTCATTTGGCGGACAGCGACGTGCTGTGACCGTTGCGAGTCTTCAGGACCGCATGCTATAGTGTTCACCTTCGACGCGAAGTGGATCGAGACTGCACCGAGCATGCACTTGCGCGCCGCTGAAAGGTCACGGTGGCGCTTATCGCGCGCGCAACATCGCACCGTTGTTGCACGTAATCTGGTCGGGGGTGACGCCACCGCTTGCGACACAGACGCAATTTCTATACGATATATACGCGAGGCCTGTCAGCTTGCGTGACGTTTGACACTGTTACCAGCTGACGAGGCTTCGCGCCGAGTCGGCAGCTGTTCCTTGAAACGAAGCGCTGGAATTTCACAGTGTCTAAACCGAAGCCTAAATCCCCGCTATTTCTGAGACGCGGAGTGTAAACAATTTCGCTGATCCCCGCCCCCGAAACGTTCAGAACATAACTTGGGTCCTTAAATATGGTTGCAATATTCTTTGCTGCGTTTCGCCCTTTTCTCTCAGCTCTGTCCTGGGAGATGTCCAATACGGACAAAATCCTGAAATTTCGCCGCCACGTAGCAAAATTACAGCTATCGTCGCTCAAACATGAGCTTGGTTGCACTGTTATCAGGGCTGTTAACCACTGCGGTTACACCGGAAGTAAAAGTATACGCGACAAAGACCGCACATCGTCTGCCATGACTATTTAATAAGGTTATGTTGTTATTGTTCATTCTTGAACAAAAAAGAAAGAAAAGACAAGGCGCAGAAGATACTCCGGCGTTCGCTGTGGGGAGCACGAATCAGACGACGGATCTGCGGCGTCCGCCGACGCTGATCGTATATATAGCGCCGCTCGTTGTACGTGGCTGCAGGTGCGCTTTCATTGGCGGCATGCAGATTTCGCCTCTCGTCTGAATGGGCGCAGGCGCGCCAATTAAGGAAAGGCCGCGCATAGTTCCGGGGTAAACAATGGGCGACACCTCCGCGTGCGGACACGTGGGAAGAAGCGTATACGTGTGACGTGTGCGCCGCTCGTCTGCTCGCCGCGTCGTCGTCGTTGCGGAAGAGAAGAGAGCGCGCCCGGTACTCGGAGCCGTCCATGTTTGGCAGCGCTTCTGCAGGCTCACTCGAGTGCAGGCGACACTATAGCATGCCGAGCATTTGATTTGCACTGCGGCGGTTTGTGCGTGCGTGCGCACACAGGCCACGATGACACTGTAAAACACCGTTCAATGGGCAACTCTGGCGGTTTTTCCAAAATATTGAGATATTAATCGCATCACCTGTGGAAAAATTTCTTTAGACAGTGCTGTCCATAGACTTTTTTTTATTGAAGCATTTATACTTTCTGTATACAAATCCTGTAAACTAGTGTATAGGCAATACAAATCCTACAGTCTATATGCATTCTATACATTTATGGTCATGCACATTTAGTAGGCTTTGTTGCTATAGGCCGTCTATAGACTTCGAATAGACAAAAAAGACAATCTATATACTTCGAATACACAAAAATAAATATCTATAGGAAAGCAGTAGTCTATAAAATGTCCATAGTCAGTGTATAAACCATTTTTATAAGGGATTCCTCGGAGCCCTGTGCATCTGTCAAAACAAACTGTTTTTAAAAATACGGAGTAGGAACTGTATTAAATGAGCAAAAGCTGAAAGTCGGTTCGCGGCCAGAGACGATGCTCTGGTTGACGCAGCGATGACGTCACATGCAGTTATTCGAAAAAATACACTCGTACGCGCGTCGAATGACCGAAATACATACTGGAAATGACGTTTCAGTTCGTGAAATGCGTAGTACCACCCGATACGAGCTTTATAATTTGTTCACAAGGGGAGCGGGTAATAACGTGCTATTAATGTTTGTGGCGTCGCAAACTTTTGAAATCGATTTGCGCGGGTATTAATCACCGCACAGCTCCCAAACTTGGTGGAAAGGATCAAGACGAAAAGGGAAATGTGCAGAATACGTGGATTTCGAAAAACCCTCGGAGTTGCCCTTTAAAGGGACTGTGAAGGCAAATCGAAGTTGGCTACGATCGATAGATAGCTGCATATTCTAACGACAAAAGCACTACTTTCAATAAAAATGTTATGAAAGAAAAAAAACGCGGAATATAAGGCGATATAATCACCGGCCGGTTTCGTAAGCATATAAACTGAGATGCGTCGACAGTTTTTTTTTTTTTTTGGTGCAGCGGCCACTTCGAAACTTTGATCACGGGGGTCCTTCGGTGTAGACGTTGAAGTTTAAATACATACATACATATATATTTTATTTTTCCAGAAATTGGAAAGGCCTCCTGAGCTAAAAGCTCATCGAGTGGCGGAATAAAAATTTAAATATCATTGCTCTCGGTTTTAAATGCGTCTTTTTCTGGCGCACAAGAAGTCAACGTAATCGGAAAGTGTAATGAATTTTAACTTAAAACAAAAATTTGATAGAGTATAGTCCTCACTGTCCAACTCACGCTTGTCTCAGCGTGATTCTTCTTGAGGGCCGGCGACCACATGTTCCCGGCGTTCGTGCCTCGTTTTAACGAAGCGATAATTCCCCCGCCCGCCGATATAACGAACTGTTTTGTTGAGCGTACGCATTGAGTTCAGTTTGGCCGGTTGGCGTCCACCCCGATCGAGACACGAGCGAGCCCTGCACGGCGCTTCTTCGAAGCGAGCGGCGGCGTCCAGGACCGTGACTGGCCGTCGACGTTACTGGAGCGTTACCGCGGAGCGCTCGATGCAGCTGGGAACGACGGGTCGGTGTCGTCATGGCGACTGCGTTCATTTCGTGTGTGCGAGAGTCGACGGAAGGCCGTGCAGTTGGCGAAGCCTCCGCGGGGCGTCGGGTGCTCTTCCGCGGCAGTGCGCGCATTTCCTTCTCTGCCACGCGCAGTGTGAGCGATGGACCTAAAAGAAAAAGAAATCGGACGTTGCATCGGCCACCAGAGTTACCCACGTTGCGTTTGTTTGCCCTTTGTTTGAGCAGCCCAGTCTTATTGTCGTTTGGAGCCACCATACTTGGGTACAGCCACAAGTCTGCTGGTAGCGCCGTGTAAAATTTTTTAATGGCATCAAGACGACTACCTTGTAAATATTTAAATTTTTTTTCAATATTATTTTTATTCTTACAATTATCATTATCATTTAACTACTCGGCTATAAACATCAGTCTCGATCTCCTGCATGCGTGCGTTATGCATTTCCCGTCTAATTTTGTTGTTTCTTTCTGTTTACTTCACCCGTCCTTAATTACCATTCATTTTAATTTCGTCCAGGAATTATTTACCTCAAAAACGCTCTGTGCCCCCCTATTCTTGGCCAATCCCCCTATGTGGGCATGTGCCATAGTATGTGGACAACAACAACAACACGTTGCGTCCGAAAAACGAAGCGCTTCCGTTCGATCTCTGGAATCAGGAGTTTACCCCTCTTATTCTTTAAAGTTGAGCCTTTTTTAACTTTTAGCCGCCGTCTTGGTGTCGAACGTAAATTTAGCAACCATGCGTTACTCTCCGCAGCCACGGCGGCCGTGCCACACTGTGGAGGGGAATGCAGAAAAGCCCGTCATATATGGGAACCCCGGCTGGGCGGGAATAGTGCGATTCTTTTATACTATACGGCGCAGTTCAGAGCCGAAGATGTGAATTTGATCGTTCGTCGAGTTAAAGAAAAAAAAAAGAGGGGGAGCAAACATGTATTCAAGCCTCCTCACCGTTTAGAACTTCGCCCTGGTGATAGGGCCAGGACTGAGGCCCGCCACTGCATGCGCATGCGCAGCAGGCGTGCCTCCGCTTTTCTGGGTCTGTTGTGCTCCCCAGCCTCGTATTCGTCGGTGGATGCAGACCGCACGATTGTTTTCTTTTTGCCCAATTGCGCGAACGAGTGTCTCCTCACGTGAATGTTGAGCCGCGCCGTCGTTGACGAACAGCGATATATATATATATATATATATATATATATATATATATATATATATATATATATATATATATATATATATATATATATATATATATATATATATATATATATATATATATATATATAGACGAGGGCGGAGGCGCCGATTGTTGACTGCGTGTGTATATGTACGCCGGTGGCAGCGCGTCTAGCGTTCGCAGCTACGCGAAGCCCGTGAGCTGCCTTTTTCTTGCGGCTTCTTTCGGGACCAATCTTGTTTGGGGCGATTTTCTCGGCCCAGCGGGCGTTGGAAAGGGAAGAAAAACACGGGGTAGTATAGCGCTCTCAACTTTGTGCGGCTTCTGCGGTCCACAGTCGGGCGCTATTTTATGTATTTCCTTCTTTTTTTCGCGCTTGCATGTACCGAGTCACGCATTCGGGGGGGGGGGGGGGGGGGGAATCACGGACTGAGCGGAGCGCGCCTCTGTGTGCGTGCGCGTTCCGAGGTATACACCCGGCCCCGTTTTCACATTTCTGAGCTGAGCGCGAGCCAGGAGGATATAGCTCGAGATTACCAGGAGAGAAAAAAAAAAACTCAACAGAACAAAAAATGTCATGGGCTCTGATCGCGGTATTGAAAGGACGCATTCCGCTGTCAGGCTTGCGCTCTATTTCGGTTTTATTCTTGGGGCTAAATTGTTGACGGAAGCGAATACACTTTATGGGGCACTCGTGGGCTCGGACATTGCAGAGAGAGGTTTTTTTTTTTAAACGCCAGAAAAAAAAAAGGGGGGGGGGCAAGCAATATGGTGTGGAAAATATGGCTAACGTATACGCAACGATTGAGCATGTCTTCCCACGTGGCCATTGGGAGTGCCGGGAGCTTTACGAGGGTTGTTCGAGAAGTTGTCTGTCCCCGGTGTGTGTGTTATGTCAGTGTTCTAGAGCTGAGCTTGTCAGTGCAGGTTGAGGCGTGTATGGACATGCAACACGAACAGTGTGGGTCTTCGGGGAAATTGAGAGTTTGGAGCTTTAATCCGTGATTAAATTGCCCTAAAAAGAGACAACATTAAGCGTGAAGAAAATCGTGAAATGTATTTAAACATGCTAGGGATTTAATTGAAGATGGCCCAAGTTCAGGGTGATCTGTTGAATCATCTTGTGAGGAAATGTTCTGTAAAGTGAAGGCCGTGAATTTGAAAGATCATGGGGTCAAAGTCGGTGACATATGGGTAATTTTAATTTGGTGCTTCCGATATCGTTCATGGCGTTTTCACGATGTCAAAACATGTCGGGTGCCTGAGGGCAAGACATGTCGCCAGCAATTTAGCCGTGAGGATTTCGACGTCCTCAGAAAATACGGGAAGCTTTTCGAATTTATGCATGTGATGAAACATGCATTTCCCATTGTGATATCTTCCCAATGGAAAAAGCTTGCGTGGCCAGTCTCCGGCAGCCAAGCAGGCCGTCCGTGGCTCGAGCTCCGCAAACCAGCTCGGGCCGTGGTTGGGGTTGACGTTGGCCTTGCATGAGCCGATCACCGCTTGCCGACGCCGGGCCATGCTCAGCCCAGCGACGGCCTAACGATAAATTGCCTTCTATGCTAGAGAGTACACCATAATGGCAGCTGTACAAAAGACAAATATTTGCAAAGCTTACTTTGCATTTCCTGTAATTTAGACATGAGAAAGAAATGTGTGCACCTTATCACAATGGAGTGGTCGTTTCGTAACGAGGAAAAAATTCTGCGTGGGTAACAGTTTCCCGATATAATGCAGTAAAAGAGGCAGTAACAGGATTGCTCTAAGCAGCATGGATTCTCTTTCTGTTACGAGAGCTTCCGATCATTCAAAGCGAAACAGGATAAACGTGTTCAAGTCACATTGAAAACTGACAAGTTCAATTGACTGCTTCTCGTGCGTGTCATTTTTCGATACTTGAAGGCGGTATGTTTTTCAAACACACCCACTTTGTGAGCAGTATGTTTTTTTTTTAAACACACCCTCTTTGTCGCCGGAGTAATTTAGCTTGTTCGGATGTGTGGACTTTTCATCGAAGACGGCGTATGCTTGTTGGGCTTTGCTATTCTTTCATAAGTTCACTGTGACGTATGCCTCGTTTGATTGGACCCGTACCACCTTCCTCTCAACAGTATGCGTCGAAAAACATGTTTCGTCCGTAACGCGAATCTTAAAAAACTGAAGAGAGTGGAGTGTGTTTTTGTTCTGGAATGGTGCGTATGCAAATAGTAAACATCGATCACTGCGTGGTGTTCGTCAGCAATGAAAAAAAATAATCTGTAATTGAATTTTTTTCCTGCATAGTTTGTTTCCTGTGTAGTTTCAGTTTCTATTGCCAAACGATGGTTACGACGTCAGAAGTGAGTTAACGTGAATAAATAAATAAATACAAAACCTGCAAAACGACCTCCAGCTGCCTTGCTGTTCTAATTCAAACTTATACGCTAAACTGATCCAGATTCTGGAATGGCTGCCAGTGAAGAAATAGCTATTATACTGCAGTTTTTGATGCCTCATATGATCTGGTGCTCACTCGAGACGTCGTAGCCGTCTTTCGACTGCTGAAATTTCACTTGGTGATTCATGTTTACTAAGTCTTGCGCAAATTCACAAGCAAGAATGTTCTACTAAAGTTTTGGCGTCTCTGAAGGAATAGACACACCCAATTTCACGGGTACATAAAAGCGTGCCGAAGTTTTTCGGCGTGTATGCGGGGAGGCAAGCATCAAAGGAAATAAAATGCATTAGCATGTGCCGCTTCGGGAGGTTAAACCCGAACCCCTCTTTCTTTCTCTGTTTCACTCCCTCCTTTCAAACCTTCCTCGATGGCGTGTTTCAAGTGTTCATTAGCTGTGTGCGAGTCTCGCACATCATAACCACTCCACCATCGCCAGGAGCCGCCCTACATCACTACCGCACCTGTGATCAGCGGAGTAGGCACAACCACGACCGCTTGATACAAAGCGCTTTGCAACAAGCGGCCGTGGCTGAACATTCGGGCGCAGACAGCGTGGTGCGATGCGCACACGCTGCTCTGATCCTAGGTAGAGGTGTGCGCCGAGGCATCGGCGTGCCGCCTTCTCTGCGCCACCGACGCAAACTGATCGGCGCGCTGCCGCAGCCGCGCCCCGCCGCGGTGGCTCAGTGGTTGGGGCGCTCGACTACTGATCCGGAGTTCCCGGGTTCGAACCCGACCGCGGCGGCTGCGTTTTTATGGAGGAAAAACGCTAAGGCGCCCGTGTGCTGTGCGATGTCAGTGCACGTTAAAGATCCCCAGGTGGTCGAAATTATTCCGGAGCCCTCCACTACGGCACCTCTCTCTTCCTTTCTTCTTTCACTCCCTCCCTTATCCCTTCTATTACGGCGTGGTTCAGGTGTCCAACGATATATGAGACAGATACTGCGCCATTTCATTTCCGCCAAAACCAATTATTATTATTATTATTATGCCGCAGCCGCCGCCGACGTCCTCACTCGGCGCGATCGGCGCGCCCTCTAAATATGAATATATTTCCCCCGCAAATCTAGCTGCGTTTGAGATTCGGTTTTGTCTTGTTTAATTCTTTTTCCTGACTGAGGCATACAGTCATGTCATGGAGTCATCGTGCCAAGTGTGTTGCAATGAATCAAACACAAAACAAACAAAAACAACCCTGCTCTCCGCGCGTCTACGCATGCGTATCGTCACCAGACAACCAAAACTGCAATATGGCGCAACGAGAACCCGCCGCGGTGGCTCAGTGGTCAGGGCGCTCGGCTACTGATCCGGAGTTCCCGGGTACGAACCCGACCGCGGCGGCTGCGTTTTTATGGAGGCAAAACGCAAAGGCGCCAACTCCAAGGGCCCTTCCTGGGCGTACGCGCTCAGCGTCGGCGCTCTTGGCGTACGCCAAAAAAGGTCTGCGCATGCGCACTGCAGGAGACGCCAGCGAGCCTCGGTGAGGCGCCAATATCTGTCCGTGATAGATATCGGCGTCAGCGCACGGGCGCTCGTGTACGCGTCGGAAGATGGCTCCGGTTTATAACAATTGAAGGATCGCAGGGCTCTCGGTGACTCATTTCTTCATGGCTTGAGGCTCTTTCAGGTTCCCCGAACTTTTCTTTGTGGTTTAAGTTGACCATTCATCGCTCTCCAACCCCTTCTCTCCACGGCTTGAAATTCTCTCCGTCGGCTCGAGAGGGGAAGCGAACCAGCACCAGGAACGTGGAGATGCATGCCCCTTTTCGACGCCCGTTCCGGCGTACGCCAAGAGCGCCGACGCTGAGCGCCTACGCCCAGGAAGGGCCCTTGGAGTTGGCGCTTAAGGCGCCCGTGTGCTGTGCGATGTCAGTGCACGTTAAAGATCCCCAGATGGTCGAAATTATTCCGGATCCCTCCACTACGGCACCTCTTTCTTCCTTTCTTCTTTCACTCCCTACTTTAACCCTTCCCTTACGGCGCGGTTCAGGTGTCCGCGGCGAGATATGAGACAGATACTGAGCCATTTCCTTTCCCCAAAAAACCAATTATTATATAACCAGTGATAAGAAACACCGGTTTCGGAACTTCGAAATCACGACTTGTAGGTCGCGGGCACTGTGGATGCGGATGGAATCAGCGATACGTCCCAAAACGGCAGAAAGCCATCAACGCATCATGACGTGACCTACCTCAGCTAGAAAAATGTTCACCTGCTGGAAAAAAAAAAAGAAGTTTTTATTCCTTTTTTATTCCAGCTGGAAAAGGCCCTCATAAGAACAGTTACTTTAAACAGATGGTGATTAATATTCAGAACAAGTGATTTCACGAACTGTCCAGACAAAAATGTTCGTGTTATAACATCTACTGTTTGGTTGACAGGTAAAGGGCTGAACCAAGCAAAAGTTGGTCATAGAAGAGGTCCGAAGGATAGCAAAAAAGAAAACAATTGCGACTAAGACGCAGAAAACAAGAAAGGTTCTGCACGGTGTCGTGAGCAAGAAATATATAAACACAATCAACATACGCGCTTGTGATCTGTGCCTCACTTTTCTTTAATATGCCACCTAAAAAACAAGATATACAGAGCATTTTGCATTTCTCTCACCTTTCAACCCCTCTGTATTCTGTGTTCTGAGCCGTTAGTACAAAAAGCCCTAAAATTTCAACCAGTTTAGCAAAGAAGGCTGTGGCGAAATAGCTTTTTAAATTTGTGGTTTAGCTTTCCGCGCCGCCGGTGCCGCCAATGAATACCAGGCGCCGCGCCGCCGACTAGAAACGACCGCCCCGCCGCCGCCATTCGAAACCAACACGGCGCACACCTTTAATCCTTATTAGTGGGAAGGTGGCATGATTCTGCCTGTTGTTTGACGTGATACCGAGACCCCGACTAGCAGAAATCTAAACCGAAACTAATGTGTAGAAGTCGGCAGACGACGCTGTGGCGGGAAGAAAACCTTGACTGCAGCACCGCTAGTTCCAGCAACTGGAAGCTCTAGCTAAATGAGCTTTAACTATGGTGGGCACCATACTTTAACGCCGTCCAGTGCCGCCTAAATGGGCGTGCATAGGGAGCTGTGAAACTGACCTTGGTGTAAGGACGTTGGCATGAACTGAACTGAAGCTGAGCTCTGCTGTATTGGCGATGCTACAAAACAGGAACTGCACGCGAGCATAAAGTATGTAAACTATACATAATTGTTCGATCTTCATACAGCTTAGAAAATAATTGTAAGAAGGAAAACTGAAATGAAAGGCTGAAGGGGACGAGGTCTTTCTGCTGATCAAGAGCTGAGATCGCTTCGAGCCTCGGCAATAGTGTGTGTACCTCGGCGGCGCACGGGCGTTGGCATCTTTATTTATGGTCTGCCATAAAGTAACGGGAACGCAACAAGACGTCTAGCTGCTGCAGTGAGGCGTCATGGTTGGGCATTGGCTCGAGTCCTCTGGCGATGCGAAGTTTATTGACTGGCGCGAAATCGCATTACGATCATTTTCTTTTATCTGGTACCGTTCTGTGCTTTAATGAAGCAATTAAGTCACAGTGACCACAAGTAATAAATATATATTCGTATTCACTGTAGTAAAATACTTTACTGACTCCTCAGTTCTTGTTTTTGACTGCATTTCTCAGTAAAAAAAAAATGCTCGAAACTTGTTCATAATTTTTTTTACTTGAAAATTTTGTTTGAGGAGTTCATCAGCTCCATGTGTCATGTTTTAAGTGTTCTTGCAGTTACCGTACCTGAGTCTAGAGGTTTTTTTTTGTGCATTCGAACTGTATCACTGAGAGCTTAGTAGATTCCAATAAAATTTAATGCACTGCATGCACAGGGAGTTCAATGCTCGTGCAACTATGGAGCCACCCAGTTTAGCATCCTCATGCAGAAAAATTCATGCTGTCGTTGAGGTAGTGAGGCGGTATACGGTGTTTAATGTAGAAGTATGAGTGTATTGCTGAGCCCCTTTAACACACCCTGAGCACACGCAAAGTACCGGGTTATATGGACTTTTTGAGAGAGTGGCTGCTCAACCAAAGAATACACTGTTCCAGGTTATTCTCTTAACTATGGTACAGATAAGCAATGAATTCATGCTCTGTCTGCATTGGTTGCCGATTGCAATGTTGGTCTCGTGGCTATGGTGACGCATTGCAGCAGCAAGTTTTTATGTGGCTTTGACCACGTTCTTACTGCACCTTATGTTAACAGCGCAGAACGTTGAAGGGGCACGAGAAGAGAAGCACACACAACGAGCGCTCGTCGTGTGTGCTTCTCTTCTCGTGTCCCGTCTACATTCTGCGCTATTAACATCAGGATGGAAAACCAGCAAGCCCAAGCTGCTGTTCTCTTACTGCAATTGCAGCAAGAGATCGATGGGGTGGGCGGAACAAACTGACAGCTGTGTGTCAGGTTGCCTGCAGCATCTCACTGTTAGCATCATACAATCATTTTCATATTTTTTTAATATGTCAGCATTTCGTATACTGCTTGCTGAAAGGGAACTGCCATCTTGTTGTGTCGTTGCAGTGTGCGAAGCGTGATGCACAAGCACCTCGAGAAAATGGGGGAGGTGACATTTGACAAGATCTTCAATCAGAAGTTAGGTGAGTGGTCAGTTTTTCTTCTCTGTTGTTCACCATTGCAGCCCTTTGTTTGTTTGCTCTGTCCTTTCCTTTGACTCCACAGTGTGGCTGATCATCAGGCAGAGTTTATAGAATGCATGCCAACCTAATGGGCTCGCCTAATTAAGTTCAAGAGAGTTACAGTGTGCACCAATTAGTATGCCATAGCTCACCCATGATTTGAACATGGTGACAGGGAAGGACATTTCTGCTGCTTACGGAGGGCATGCAAGCCTTTTTGCTTTCTGAGCCACCTGTAGTGTGTGCAGAGCTTCAGGGGCACTGTAGACACTGTAAACATTTACTGCTTATCTGAACAAGGACATAAAATTGCGGTATTTCAACACGGTCGTCTTGGGAACATGTGCTGTGTTAGTGCACTAACAGTGTCTGAACTCTTCGAGCAGTGCATTCTCGCCTGACATATTTGAGGGCATGTGAACATGGGGACTAATCAGTTAAGTGGAGAAGATGATAATCTGCAAGGAGGTAATGTGCCTGGGCCATAAGATGAATAGCGGGACCAGTCAGCTTTCAGACATAATGAAACATCATTGCACTTGTGCTGATTACTAGGGCTGAGGGTCAGAAGAAAGGAGATTAGTGTCCACTTAATGCTCTTCTTCAAACCCTTGCCTCTTATTGAAGCTGCATTTAAGCTTCTGGTATCCACAGGCACCTAGATAAGTCTCTCTTCTCATGAGGAGATGTGGAAAGAGCAATGTTGGTCGTGATCTTGGTTGTCAGAGCCTTGGTGAGTGAATATGTCACATGGAAGAGATTCCTTCATAGCAGTTCTTATTTTGCTATTGGGTTTACGATGGGGCCGAGCACATTGATCCGGGGCTCCAAATCACTGGTGGGTGAAGGAGACTTTAATTCTTTGTTGTTTAGAGTGCTGGAGATCGTGGAGGAATTTCACAGTGTTGCTCTGTGGATATAGAAGCGCCAAATGCAGACAGCACTTCTACTGTGAAAGAATGTTGGGGCTCTTAACAGTGTTTCTTTTTCTTTCAAGCATTATACCAGGCGTTCCTCTTCTTTTAATGTTTACAGATTTTTATTTGAAAATCAGCTATAGATACACTGGTGTGGGCTGTGCAGGTGGATTGTACAGCAGTGCAGACATTATGTGCTATACACAACAAACGAAATGCAAACACGAAAACTGAAATGCCAGCACAAAACCATGAACATGTATCACATCTGGGAGGGGAAATACAAGCCAGGTTGATTAACACTTCTAAAGGAGAATCTTCGTGCCTCTGAAGAATTGAGCTTCTCCTGGCTAAAATCTTCTTGTTTTGTTGTTCTTATTTCAGTTGTCTTGTTCGTGTTTCATTTGTGGAGTATTGTATATGATAGAGGTCAACTAAAACATGATTTATGACCTGAAATTAACTTATCAAATTAAAAATTTTTGGTTCTAGGGCACAAGATTGTAGTGCAAAGCTGTCAGCATTGAACGCAAGCCCAGCTTTTGAAATTTCCTAATCAGCGTTGCAGTTCGAAATATCGAAGACGAAAAACATGCCTTTGAAAGTTTATTAAGTCCACATTGATAAAATTGCACCTCTCACATTTCTAATATAGCATATACAGACACATTTCGTGTATTTGCTAACGTAGTAGAAGTTAACGTGATCTTGGGAACAATGTCACATGCAATGAGATCATTTTATAAAGTGTAGCGCAGGGAAGCCAATTCAACGAGTTTTTAAACGCATACTTTTTACACTTGATATTTCGTATCACAGTGCCAATTCAAAAAGTTAAAAACTGGTCTTGCTATTGGTATTGAGTTCCTTCGATTTTTTAATATAATCTGGCACCATAAACCAAAAATCAAAAAGTTCATTAGTTTATTTTTGTTAATTAATCATCTATTAGTAGAGCTCTGTCACGTGTGTGATGTCTCCCATGCTATGCAGTCCACCTGCACAAACCACACTGACGTATCCATCACTGTTTTTAAAATAAATGTCTCTAAAGTTTTGAAAAAAATTGCCCAAGCAACATTACTTGAAATAGCCAACTTGTCATCAGCTGTGCTGCTGAATTTCATGAAGATTTTTGCTCAGATTGTCACTAGGTTAAAGTACCCAGCTTAATGACGAAAGCTCGTAATTGAATGTTTTGGGGCTTTTACTGGTCGCATCCTTGCTTGTGTTGCAATACAGGGACTGCCAATCCGTTATTCAATTGCAGAAACTTGAGTGCTTCACTTGCAGCCAGGTTTTAACCCCAGTTTATTTTTTCTTGTAGAAGAGAGACAGCTGCAATGCTCTGTGTCACATGATGACCTGCTGTTCTCACAATTTTATCATGCCAGGGGACCTTTTTCAATGACAGGCCCTGTTTTTTGTTCACCTCAGCCACCATTTTTCATTTTACTTCAGCGGGCTTCAGGTGTTGAAAAGGGCTTGTCGACAGCGACATGCCAGCGCAAAGAGCGTTATTATTATTATTATATTTTTTTGCTGCACGAGGCTGCTTTTGTGCACTGTACTCTTGCACATCTGGCCCTCATGTCTCTTTCTTCATCCGGGCTTACTGTTTTCTTTCCAGGCTACTTGTTATTTAAGGACTTCTGCGACAACGTCTGCGACGAGCAGGTTCCTCAGCTAAGTTTTTATGAAGAGGTGGGTGACTTTCTCATTCTTTCTCTTTCACGCTTTCCATCACAGCTGGCTCATCTTGTACACAGTTGGGCATGTGTGTGCGAATGTCGATGTGTGTGTGCACGCAAATACAGCTGTGTTGCAGTGGGTCAGAGCAGTTGTCTTGTCGCAGAGCCTATTGTGACTGGAGTCTTGATGTGTGCCGCTCTTAGTGGTGACTCGTTCTGTTGACTCTTCCTTACTTCTTCTCATTTCTGGGCCGGCCAAGATGAATCGGGCTCCATTGTTCGGCCCCGGTGTCACGTCATTCTCTTACTTCACTTCTGGGAACTTCTGCGGGCACAAATGTCATTCCACTGTTTATCGAAAGTGCCCTGAGGGCGGGCTTTTGACAGGAGCAGATAATGAATTTACTTCAGGCGCTCTTGAATGCAGTGCAGTTTTCACAAGTGCCCGAGGCTGCGCTTTCATGAAAAAACCATGTTAAACGCAAATATATTCAAAGCTCTTGTGAATGCAAGGGCGATGTCTTGACTCTGCTTTGTCATAGTCGGCTCTGGGCGATGAATCAAGAACTTGTGCTGGTGGTTCTTGGGCTTAGTGAATGGCACGACCGAAACAGCGCAAGGGGTTGTGTAGCTTTCTGCATTTCTCAATAAACTTGTTTGCACTAAGGAAAGACACATGATGAATTCAGTAAGATCTTAGGACCATTTTTTAGGTCTGCTATGGAAAAGCTTCAGTTAGCTTAGCTTTTGAGGCTTATGCATTAACCACTGGTGTCAGCTTGTGCAAATTACTTGGAACAGTTTGCTGTGTAGCTTTAAAATGTGCATCACACAGATGCCACATGCAGATCTGATTTGTGCTCTGGTATTTTTTTAATCCAGCCAGTCCGCTCGCTGCCATTTATGTTGACACCAGGACAAATTTTTGCATGAGTCAGCAGTCGAGGTGTCTGTTTCCTAAATTTTTGTGTGCGCCTTTGTCTTGTTTTAATGAAATACATTAACATACGATTGCTATTTGTCCTTGCATGGGATGTATGTACGTACATTTATACGCACATTTATATGTTTAGTAAACAGTGCATATCAAGCAAGACTAGCTGCTGCCAGTATACGTCGCTATGCGTTTTTTGAGACAGCTGTTCTTTCGTTGTAATTTTCGTTGAGTTTTCTTCGTGCAAGTAGTAAGGCCATGTGCATTATTTGTATTACATTGCAGTCACGTTTAAGTCCGTGAACCCCGCCGTTGTTGCTTCCCAGCACGCTTTTGTGGAACAGTGGCTCAAGGAGCTCTGTGCACGGTGCGGAGGCATGATTGGTTTTGCGGTCATGTCCACTGTGTTTCAGTGATGGAAAAAGGCAGTGCATCTTTGCCCATATATATGCCCTGTCTTCACTGCCCAGCAGGGTTACTTGCAGAGTAAACTGCCCATGGCATTTATGGTTTCCTTGGAATGTAGAACTTCAATTTCCTGTCATTTCTGCCTCATGTACATCATTTTCTCATGAGAGCTATATAGCTATGCAAATCATGTACTGTGGTACTGTGGTAAGAGCACACTGGGTTGTAATTAAACTGTTAAACGTAGGCCATCGAATAAATCGAGTGCTCTCATTTCTTTAGTCATAAAACAACAAGGCATGGCAACCTAATGCCATGTCATTCGAACCCGACCGCGGCGGCTGCGTTTTTATGGAGGAAAAACGCTAAGGCGCCCGTGTGCTGTGTGATGTCAGTGCACGTTAAAGTTCCCCAGGTGGTCGAAATTATTCTGGAGCCCTCCATTACGGCACCTCTTTCTTCATTTCTTCTTTCACTCTCTCCTTTATCCCTTCCCTTACAACGGGTTCAGGTGTCCAATGATATATGAGACAGATACTGCGCCATTTCCTTTCCCCAAAAACCAATTATTATTATTATTATTTGGTTGCTTGGAGGCAAATGCAGTCATGCATGCACAGCTTACTCAGATGCCCTGTCCCTCACTTTATTCATGGGCCTGCATATTTGGTAAGCAGTATCTCTACCGTGTGAGAGTTTTTTATGCGAAAGCGTGAGGGCCCCGTGTTGCAGAAAAGCCGGTGTCGACGTTGCTGTAGGTTTGACAGGAAAATAAGGACAGGTAGCTTACAAGAGGCTCCCATAGATGGCGCCAGCCACACCAGCGGCGCATCGGAAACCCCTGGCCCTCAGGCCCACGGGTTGCGAGTGTGACACGCTACGTAATGCAGATGCTTTCGTATGGCTTGGTTAAAGCAGGGCTTTATATGTATGTCGTGTGATCTTTCACATAATGACTGCAATTGTGAAAGAGGACACAGTGTTCGTGTCTGCGGGGAAAGAGGAACCGCTGTTGCGTCATACCCTTCAAGGCGGATCTTAAGTGTCCCCCAATTCTTTTTGCAGCCTCTGAGAAAGATTTTGAGCCAACAAATCCATGCAGGATGTTTGCAAAGAGGAGTGCTGTATAAGGCATTCAGGAGTAATCTGTATGAATTCATTACCATTTAGGATCTAGACGAGTAAAGAACTCTTTGAGAGAATTTCTATTGCATGTAGATGTTATCCATGGGACTTCAAACAGGGGCTTTGCTGTTATGAGAAGCACTTGTCTGATTAAAAATAATGAAGCAAGTTTCATCGGGTGGCACTCCATATTTTGGTGAGGCCGTTTATTGGTTAGGACGAGGTACGTGCAGAGATCGCTGTGCTCTGTCTGAACAAGTGGCGGTACTTCACCATTACATGCCCTTTGTTTCTCATCCTTCTATTTGGTCTGTTCCACAGTTGAGCAGAACTTCAGTCTCAATTACTTATTTGTGGCTGTTGGAAAGGAACAAAAGCGAGCTTGCCGACAGCACAGGCCTTAAGGGCAGCGTTCATGCGATGTTTTAGGTTGTTTTGGGCTGTGTTAGAGTTGTTATGCATGATGGATGGTGGAGTCATATGATGCAGGTCGATGGTGTTTGGCTTCAGTTGAGCAACGATGTCCGTGAACTTTTTGCGATTCACACAACTGACTGCTGTAATTTTTTAACCTTTTAGTTGGAAATGTTTTTCTCATGCCAAATGTTAATAGAGGTCTGATATTAGAGCTTGTTGGCAGTGAGTGCTTATGGAAGTTTGTGGCAAAAGTGATCTTTCTGTGTGCTGTACTCAGTATGCATCCAACTTTGATTTTGTGCTGCTCATGCAATCGTTTACTGAGCTCTGTCATAGCACAAAGCCATTTGCAATTTAAGGAAATTTATTGGTAAGTTTAAAAGATTGACAGGGAAGATAAAGTAAGGGTAGCAAAGCAAAAAGTGGGCATCGTATGAGTTGTCTCATTTATTTAAGTTCAGGAGAATATATTTTCATATCTTTTTGGGATATGAAAATTTATTGTAGCTTATGTCCTGATTACATGCAGTGTTGTAAAAGTACTGGCGTTTTGAAGCTAGTAAAAAAATTCTTGTGGGAAAAGTTTTGTATCAGCTAAGTCTTTAAAGAACAACAAAGTTAGAAGCATATTGTTTTGTGATCCGACGAAAGCATGTTGCTTGATGCCTCCTCGTACCAGTAAATATCAAATTATGTAAATTACCTGCAAGTGAGGTATATGAAGGTAGTATAGACTGCCTTTTGACTGAGGTTGCCTAAGATGCGGTATCTAGGAGTATTTCATTACCGCAAGAACTGCTTCAAGGTGTGAAGAGAGTGTAAAGTTCAAGCTATCTCCTGCGTGGGCGCCTTATTCAAATACCGTGCGGCAGTGCTGTGCCACTTATGGCCATGATGCATCTCTTGTTGAGTCTATTGTTGTAGACAGGCAGCTATAAATGTTAATTTCTGCAGATTTTGTGTGCTGTCTGTCTTTGTTTTTGTACTAACCTTGAAGGCTAACAATCTTATTTGTGTAGATACTGCACCTTTAGTCTTTTTTTTTAGGCTAGAAAAGCCTGCTTTAAAAAATCTGCCTATATGTTAATTGTTTTAGGTTGAGTGCAGCCAGCTGTTTCAGCACCGCTTGCTATTTCAATTAAAAAGTGGGTATCTTAACACCTGAACTGTGCATCCGGGCTTCAGGAAAGGCAGCTCTTTAGTTTTAGATCAGAAAACACTAACAGTAAGCTTCTTTCGCACGTGCAGAAAGTTTCGTACAAAGAGTCACAGTGGTTTGATATAGTGAGATTGGAATGCTGGCATTTGTCGTATAACACATGACGGATCATGGAATCATCTCCTGTTTTGAAGATGCACGTGATGCTAATAATTTAGAATAAAAAAAAATGGTGGCTAAATCTGTCTTCATGAAAATGGCTGAGGGCATGCTACTGAGTGTATTTATTTCAGAAAAATTATTTACTGTGTTCGCTAGTTGACATAAAATAGTCAACCAGCAAAGGATGCTAATTTGAGATATGAACGATGTGAAATTTGTCTGAAACAATGAAATCGCTGCTAAGTGTAGCACACATGAGAAAAAGCTGCTAGCTTGTTGTGTGCACAACTGTGTACAAATTGCCTCAGAGGGTTAACTTTATGTGTATATGGAAGAGTCAGCAGATTCGAGAGCTGAGTGTTCAAGGGCTTGAGCCCCTTGCAGGTGATTGTGCACAACTCGCTGCATTCATCCTTGTGTAAGATGGCTTGTGAAGCTGAGCTTCGCTGGTGTGGCTTGGACTGCAGATATGCATGCACTGAAGTGCTAACTTCGCATGACTACCAATGTTACCAAAAGCATGTAGCTGGCTGCAGGGAGCTCCTAAAGCTGGTAGAGTAGTGGGAAAAATAAGTAAATGCAGCAAATGGGAGAACAGGAGCTTGGCCGAGGTGTGTGAAGTAAAAAGAAGCATCACGAACTCTTTGTGTTCTCTGCAGATCAAACGCTACGAGAAGCTGGAGACTGCCGAAGAAAGGCGGACAGCAGCAAGGGAGATCTACGACAACTACATCATGAAAGAACTCCTCTCGCACACTCATGTGAGTCGCTGGAATGCTGCACAGCTCAAGAGATGTGCAATCCTATTGGTGTCTGCTGCACAGAGTGCATTTACTTGCGAATTTAGGCCCTCTTAATAAATATGTTGGGATGTATTAATAGCCTTTGCTAACTACAAAAATGCAGTGAATTATTCTCTGCAGTAAGAATAAAGTCTGTTATTAAAGCTCTAAGGCTCCCTTTCAGCAGAAAAGGCGGTATCGGCGTTGTGTCGAGAGACCCACATCATATCCTTTTTGCTTGACATGGCATAGTGGCGCTGTCATGTGGCGGCCACCGCAAAACTCCCACAATCTGATGTGTGCTGCTGCCCCCACATATGGCGTGTGAGCAGCATAAACTTCTCTCAGTGCGGGACTTGCATCCGGGTGGAACTGTCCTTTGTGGCCATGCGATTGTGTGTGTAGTGCACTGAGTACTAATCAGTGTGTCTATGTACAGAAGCAACATTATGTGCGTAAACTGCAGTGTGGAAGAGTTCAAAGACAAGATTGTGGAAACTGTGTTGTGATAATTGTGATGAATGTGCGAATGTGAACTAAGATCACTGAGTGTGCATGAAGAGAAAATGCTGAAGGAAGCCATTAACTCTATTAGTTCATACCCTTAAAGGGGGAGCTCAGCCGTCCCTCTAACTTGATGAATATGTATCATGGGTAATATTGTCATTAAACTCTTCCTTTTGAATGGATTCCAGAGCAAGAGTATAATAGTAATACTGTTCCTTATATTAACTTGCTTTATGTACTGATGTTGGTAAACCACTTTTTTTTTCTTTGTTCAGAATAAGAGGTGATATTTAAACACCAATGTTTAGTAGGAGTTATGACACTGCTAATTTGCCATCAATCAACACCGGACGAAAAAAAAAAGTTCCTTATGATTTCCTTAGTTGCAATGACTCTTTCTTAAACATTTAGTAATAAACATCATGCACTGTGGATGTAGGCAGGTCTTCCATTAATTGCCATCCTTTGATTGAGAACTGTGTGCTGGCTAACTAATAGCTGTGGATGACTGTCTGCCTTCAGTTGTATAATTTATTTTCTTTCTGCATCTTTGCCCTTGTGTCCATCAGAATTACTCTCTCGAGTCCGTAGGCCACGTCCAAAAGTACCTCATGAGGAACGAAGTTCCTGTTAATTTATTTCAGGTAAGCTTTGCTATCAGGGGAATTCAAGTGTGGGCTGGCACTATAGTGCATATGTCTTGTAGTTCTCACAGTTCATGTCAGTCATAACGTTGAAAAAAAAAGAAAAGACCACAAATTAACGCGTTTAAAAATGCGAAAGATCATGTTATAGTGAGCAGTAGCTGCCTGCTGTGCTGTTTTCAAATTCATTGCACATGTAGGTCTCGCTCTTTTCTTTGGACACATATGCTTGGTCTTAGGAATGCTCTTCACAGACCTCTTCATGTTCTCTCTTGTGTGGCCGTGATCTTTTGACATGGGACACACGGGTACGTGGCCTTATGTTATTGTTGTGCTTGCCAAAAGCGGATGCCAGACCGGCAGAAACCTGCTTACGTTGGGATAAATGGGTGTGCGAGCGAACATCAGATGTCGTGCAAGAGAAATTGCTACGTGCCTGCTACGTGCATGCGTGTGTCCCGGGGTCACTCTCTGGGAGCAATAATTGTGGACGTGGTATGAGGCCTTGGCCTCTGCATAATGATACAGTTGGCTGCACTAGCTCCAAGGCCAAGGGGAGGTCTTTCATTTGGCTGTGGTTGGGACTGCCCCTTCCTTTTAAGGTCTGAGCAAACTCTTTACAGTTGTAAATTTTTCCAGGGGCTTTATGATCCATTAAAAGGAAGCACTAAATTGGAGTTTGATTATAGCTGTTAGTTTCACAATAAGGTGTATGAGACACAGAGACCACCTGGCAGTGATCCAGAGCTTGTATGATGTTCAAATACAGATAGAGAGAAGATGTCCTGAAAGTTCATTAGTGCTCATGTCAACTATTGTGTGTCTATTTTAATAATTAATTGCGTGTCAGTTTGATTAGCTTCAATATGTTGCCCTAGTCAGGGCACTGTGCCATTAGCTGAGCCAACATCACCAAGAACCAAGACAAGCAGGCAGCTTCTATCGTGTGAAAGCAAGCCAGACCTTGTCCAATCAGGGCTTTTATGATAATGTGAATTGCATTTCATATCATCAATGACATTAATCATTCGGAAATATAAACAGCTTTATTCAGGGGCAGTTTTATTGTGTAGAAAATGCATGTGTATGCATGTGAAATGCGGTGATTCTAAGTGCTCAGAATTAAATTTCTGATAGCAAAGGGTTGGTGTAGGCAGTCATTCTTTCAGTCAGTCAGGCTTTTCCGGAAACTTTTTTTTTTTTAGTGTCTACATGCCATTTTTACTTTTGTGTGCACTCTTTGCATTTAATGTTCACTTCTGCTGCCAGTGAACTGTCCATTTTTCATCTGTTTCAGCCTTACATCGAGGAAATTTTCAGCCTCCTAAGGGACGATATATTTAGGAAGTTTATTGAAAGGTGCGTTGTCTTTGCTCATTCTATCTTGCAGCATTGCTTGCTGGCTTGCTAGAGCTGGTTGCCTGCGATGTTACTTTGCTCATTCATCTGAGCGCACGTTTCGCTCCTATCGTTTTGAGCTCTAACCATGGCTGTTCGTAGTGTATGTTATTTGTAACTTGTATCCATTTGTACTAGTCACGTCTCTGCTTGACCAAATGTTTCAGTATGTGGCCGAGTATTAATACTGTATGTGGCCGAGTATTAATACTGTATGCATTCCAGTCATCTTTTGGAGCTTTTTGAAGTCATAAGCTTTTGACATCCTGTCGAGTTGTAGTGTTATGGTTAGTGAGAAAAAAGCATTCATGTTGTGATCGAGTGACTGAGTTGTGTTGTAGATCATAGGCTACCTTTGCATGATGGAGTATTTGTCTTTGGGTTGTTGTATCAATGGGAAACTAATATTAAGCTTTACTCAAGTTTTTATGTCCCTGAAAAAAGTTCCCATACAAGAAAAAAAGCTTAGTGGGTGAGCTGCTTAGATGTGTTATCTTTGTGTGCCAGAGAATGTCATTTGGGCTCACAGATTCTAAGCATTACACAGGCTAAGTGTTCAGCAAATGTGTTTGCACTGAAATTTTGATTTTTATGGCCACTGGGCATCCTTTAAGCAACGTATGAAGGCAACTTGCTTCATTTACGATAATATTTTTCTACTCTATAAGCAGTTATCTTTCAGGTAAAAAAAATTGTTTTACTTCTTATTTCCCAGTCATGAGCAACACAAATTAAAAATAATAGTAGAAACATTCCTATATGCTTTCCTTGATTTTGGTGACTGTTGGCTTACTTCATGTGTGTGTCGTAACAAGCCCCTCAATTCTCTATCCTTGTTTGTCAAGTCATTTATGCATGTCACCTTATGATGCTGAAATGATGTAATTTCACATCCTCTTGTATCGTTTTCAACACTGCAGTGAAAAGTATACAAGGTTTTGCCAGTGGAAAAATCTCGAGCTTAATATTCAGGTAAGTTGTATGTCATTTTATTTTTGTGCCGCCTTTTTGCTGATATCAGCTGCACTGTGCCTAAAATTTTATGGCTGTGTAATTTCAAGCACTGCTTTCACATGGCAGGTGTCTCTATGTGTAGTTTCCGGAGTGTGGTCAGCTTATACGTTTTTAAGGCAATGCATGCTACATTCGAACCTCATTATAGTGAACAGGTAAAAAATCGCAAAAGTTGATATAGCCGAAATTCACACTATGAAATTTTATCACAGACGCACACGAGCAATGCAGTTTAGTCGGTGAAGGGACAGCAGCTCAGGTTACCCTTACTAGAGAGCAGAGAGAGACCTTTTCCGAAGATTTAGCGTCGTTTTGAAAGCGCTCGTGGCGATTTTGGAGGCTGGAAAAACAGCGCCAGAAGCCAGTTTGGGGGCTTCCCTGCATCAAAGCACTGTAGTGTAGAAAGTGGTACACCAGAGCAAAAGCTACCAGCATTTCTACCACCTCTGTGTCAGCTGATGTAACTTAGGACAGTGGGACCGATGAATGGTTGCTGTCCACGCTGCTAAAGCTCACATGGCGCTGTTGGCATGTGCGAGAGTAAGGTGTGAATTATGGCATGCTCAGACGTTTGCCGCACCATCACGAGCCACACAAGTGTAGCATGGCAAAGCCTGCCATTGGCTCTGCTTTGCGCTGCAGAGTTTGATATATGACCAGCTGCTTTTTTTATATAACGTAAAAATTGCATATGCTTGCTAAAAATATTTTTGGGAAGAGTTTGATATAGCTAGTGATTCGTTGCGTGTGTGTTTGATATATCAAGGCTCATTTGTACAACGTACGCCACAACATGTGCTACCGCTTGTGCTACAACACATTCTCTCCGCCTGCTGTGTGTTTTCACTTCCCTGGGCACTGGTTTTGGTAATGAACTATGACCAGCTGGTGTCTCTCACCATGGCTGCTAATGCATTTTCCTTCAAGGCCAAGCACAAGGACACCCATGCAATGTTCCTTGATTTCATCTTGGCCTGTGTATTACTGCGCAGAAACAGACATGATTATTATAGTGTAGTGAGGTGTTAGAAATTGCCTATTTACTAAAAAAAAAACAAACTAAAGTAGCTTATCTAACTGCAAAGCCATTTCACGTCATAAATTACAAAGCATAATAAAAATTCCAAATATTTTGTTTCTCGAAAGTTTCGATCAAAAGTTCAAATAGCTGGTTTTGCATAGAGCCGAGGGAATTCTCTTTCAGCACATGATGCACATTTTTATCATTCTTATCGTGTTATCATTGTTTTGTCATTGTTAAGGTATGTAGTTTACATATAGTTTTGGTTTTCTGCTGGGTGACACTTAGCTTCCTTTAAGTGCAGCATGATGTTGTTGTTTACTTTTGTTTTTGTTTCATTGGTTAGCTGACAATGAACGACTTCAGCGTGCACCGGATAATCGGACGTGGCGGGTTTGGTGAAGTTTATGGCTGCCGTAAGGCGGACACTGGAAAAATGTGAGTTATAACCATCTATGTACCTCTAGCTGGCTCTCTTACATTGGTCCACTGTGACTGGCATGATTTGTTGTGTTCATGGTGAAGCGAGCGTTTTTTGCCATGCTCAAAAACAAGCCTCTAGCAGACGCAGAAAATGTTGTCATGTGCTGCAGTTAGAAAAACCGTTTGGGTGGTATAAAATGGAATATAATTTTTTTTTTTTTTTCACATGTGAGGCCGGTCACTGGTTTATCCCCTCAAGCGACACACGTTTGCTTGTTCTTTTTATTGTTCCCGACTGAATTCTTGGGCATTACAGCTACTGATGCTTTATATGGAGATATCAGAAATCCTAAAACGAACATGAATTTCACCCTTTTTCAACTGCACAGATGCACAGCATCTGTGGTGTATATGAGAATGCTCCTTGAGCTTGTAATGTGTGGACAATCATCCTGCCAGATGCTAAGGTTTTGAATGCTCTTTGTAATGGGCTAGCACTGTCAGTGCTGATTTGAGGGACAGAGAAAGAATTCCCCTACCACCATTTGTCCAACCACAGATCCTCTGTGGATCAGTGCATAACATGGTATATGATCTGATAGGCTTGCATTGCCTGTCTTCAGCTACAGTTGCTGATGCTCTGATGTTACCGCTTCCACATGCCCTTACACTGTGTCCATCAATCTCATTTAAAGGTCTTTTCTGAACACCTGATAGGGACAAGCTTACTGAGCCAATGGGCACGAGTTCAGCACCCGTAGAACATGTCTAACACCAAAATGTTAAGTGAATGAAATGAGGCTGGAGCTGTAAGCAAACTGGTTTTGGAATAAGTGTAACTGTGACCCCTGTTTCCACCTTTTAGTTTTTTGTCCATATGTAGTGCTGCTGTTAACGTGTTGATGTACAAAAAAGTGAAGCTGTGTTTTCCTTTTAGCACAGTACGTTGAGTGAGAGGTGCCTAATATTTCTTGGAGCCACTCTCCACTCTCATTACAAGTTGTTTGCGCGTATCTTGTAACTACAAAAAAAAATATGGAAAAACGGAAGCAGAAATGGAAGCTGGGCTGCACAGCCAAGACCGCAAAATTTTTATGCTGTCAGCATTATTTGCAAAACTGCCGTGCATTGTAGCATATCTACCCTACCTAGTAGCTGCATGCAATGACTGTGTCTATAAAATGTCTCAAGTGACTGATAACAGACCTTACTTCCTTTTTGAGCTGGGGAGGGGGGGTATCAATTTTAGTGGACAGATAGTGTTGGACTTAATGCTACCTATTGCAGTCACTTGTACTGAGGTTATGGAATTCTAAATTTAAAATTGTTCTGCTCTGAAATAACATGTTTCACAGCCGTTTGAGTTGGTTCAAGTGGTCAGGACACAGACAAAAACCCTGCAGTGAAAGAATCACTGAAGTACCTGCATGTGAGAATATCTGTGGAATTGCCATTAAAGAATCACGGCAGAAAGATGATGTGTACAGTCTTCAGAAAAATTCATTTCAGTAGCACGGTGCTGTCATGTCCTGGAAGCCCTCCCTGGCCTGTGCCAGTTTTTCTTTTGGAGAGCAGTGGAAGCCCTAGCTGCGATTTCAGCTGATAGCAACGATGGCAGCCTGTGGTTCACTCATGCACTTTAACACAAACATGGTGCTTGCTCTTAGGGGTGTGTCTTGAACATTCAACTGAGCTTTCTGGAAGGTTTTCATCTTGTCATAAACTGCTGGGGCTGTTCTTAGACATGCCCTGGGATGTCGCATGGGAAATGATAGAGCAGCAGCTTGTTTCTCCGCTGAGTGATGTTGGTTTCCTCCCTTGGGCAGGTATGCGATGAAGTGTTTAGACAAGAAGCGAATCAAAATGAAGGTTGGAGAGACGCTAGCCTTGAACGAGAGGATCATGCTTTCTTTAGTCAGCACGGGGGTGAGTCAGCAGTTCTTGCCACCTCACTCTCTCTCTCTTTTGTTGTGAGCTCGTGACATTCTCCAGCTGTGCCACTGTTTACTGCTATCGCTGCTGAAGTCGACGAGAAGTCCAGTGAAGGAGTTGCATGTGCGATAAGACAATTAGTGGCTTTGAGTACAGTACAGTCAGCCGCAGCGTTGATGAGCGTCTAGCACAGCATTTTTAGGATGTAGCAAGGCTTGCTATATGCTTTCTAGATCAAGCTTTTTCAAGCAGTGCAACTGTTTGTTTTACTCTCACCTAAAGTCGTACAATTGTGTTTCAGACATAGAAATTGCAGTTTAGCCTGACAGTGATGACTGTATAGTAGGAAAATGGGAAACCTACTTTAATGTTCAATTGCATGACGCACCATTTTTGCACTGTGATGCACCTGAAAAGGTCTCCAGTGGCTTAGGTGCACTGTGGAATGCATTGAGCATAAGAAATTGAAAACTGTAATTTTCCAGGATTGTGTAATATTTATAGTCATTAAAAAAAAAGTGCTTCTGTCATCTCACAGTAATTCTTTTTCACTTGCTCCCGCAGGAAGACTGTCCTTTCATAGTGTGCATGACATATGCATTCCAAACACCTGACAAGCTCTGTTTTATTCTGGACCTTATGAATGGTAAGTCCCACCATTTTATGAGTTACTGATGAAAGGGGTTACTGAATGAAGGGTTGCTGAATGAAAAAAAGCTAGGGAAGTAGGTGATCCTTCCAGAACTCCCTAACTGTTCTTTCTGCAGCTAAGCAGGTAACTGTTGTGTGCATTTTGGTTAGAGTTGCCACACTATGTGCAACTTGTGGAATGCAGCACTCTGCCGCCGTCTGCATTTTTTGTCATGTTTTCTAATCTGGACACTGGGATGAAAATTGCCATTTTCACACGGTACAATGAATTGTGACACGTGGCGTAGAGATTTCATCACCTAAAGGACATCTGCACCACTTTTGAGAATTCCACGATATTCAAGGATTCAAATCTGTACAAGCTTTGGGTAAAACAGGCAGTTTTTTTTGCATTTAGTTTTAAAATGACTTAATCGTCAATTAAAGCTGATGCTTCTCAGCGCGGCTTCAGAAAAGTTCGGTGAAGCTCAGTATTGACGTCATAAATGAGGAGATCTAAAATTTCCTCTGTCTTCTCCCATACTCTGCCACGCGTCATTGGAGGCCACCAAACAACGCTGTGTGGGCTTTGCCTTCGGTGGCATTTTTTTTTTTCCCTTAAAGCAAGTGCTTCGACGTTGTAAATGGGCTGGCACCATAGATGACCTCATTGTGTGCCCCCCACTTGGTACTATGCGCTGCGGTTTATACCAGTGATTACGTCACCATTTAAAATGCTAGTCCAAAAAGACTTGGCATGCTTTACACCCAAGTTTGACGCATTTCACCCCTTTAAGCTTGTCGAATTTCAAAACCTCTGCAATAAACCTTTAAAGAGAGTGCTTTGTTGACAGTGCCATTTATACTCATGGGGATCTCTCCCTTCAGAATTGCTCATCGTAGTTGAACCCGTCAGTACGACTTCCGTTTTTCAGCATAGCTAAAGTCTGATGTGCTGAGCTTTGCTTCACAGAAGTGATATTGAATGCAGCGAATTTGTGATGATTGAAATTCAGAGAAAAATTGGAAAATTGGCTGTTGGGGAAAGGAAATGGTGCAGTATCTGTCTCACTTATATCGGCGGACACCTGAACCGTGCCTTAAGGGAATGGGTAAAGAAGGGAGTGAAAGTAGAAAGGAAGAAAGAGGTGCCGGTAGTGAAGGGCTCCGGAATAATTTCAACCACCTAGGGATCTTTAACAGGCACTGACATCGCACAGTATATGGGTGCCTTTGCGTTTTCGCCTCCATCGAAACATGGCCGCCGTGGTTGGGTTTGAACCCGAGTACTCCGGATCAGTAGCCAAGCGCCCTAACCACTGAGCCGCTGCGGTGAAGAAATTCACAGAGGACCAAAAATTTTTTTGTAGTGAAGCAGAATTCAAATAAGGAGAGCCCGTGTGTGCTCCCCTTTGTACATTTGATGTTAACCGGATGGATCGAAGAGTCAGCCTGAATCAACTGAAGGTTCGAAATAATGAGAATCTGCTGTATCTACTTTGTTGGGCTGAATGCAGTGTTCTAGACAAATTGGCAACTCTAGTTTGTGCGCATGCCGTTAACAGCATGGAGTTAAATTTGAGTGTGATTAGGCTTGTGGAACGTGGATTGCTCTAGAAGTATGACGGATTTTCTTTGTCATTTGTTGCCATAAAAGAGCAGTAGCCAAGCCATCAAGCGCTTGTATTGCACACGATGAAATTGCACTACTCCGTAAACATTGGCGTGCATTCACCAACTGTGAGGTGCTGCTGCCTGTATGTGCAGGGGGGGACCTGCACTACCACCTCTCTCAACACGGGGTGTTCACGGAGCAGGAGATGCGGTTTTACGCAGCCGAGGTCATTCTCGGCTTGGAGCACATGCACCGGAGATATGTCGTCTATCGGGACCTTAAGGTGAGGAAGGGGATGGACCTGCCAACACTTCGGGCTCTGAACATAGCTTGTATTTGTATCCCATTTAGTCGGCTCGCACTTTTGCATCTTGAAATTTGTGGCATGCAGTGATAATTTCGTTCGAGCGACTGGGGAGCATATCAAATTAGGGTCACCTTTGTAAACACCAGACCACAATGTGTGACTGGCTTATGTTATTGTTACCTGGGTACTAGAGGTGTGATCGTATAAAGCAGTTCCATTCAGTTTGAGTGATTATTGAAACATGCATTGGCATTGTTAACGTGAGTTCTGTGATCTTGATCGCTCTGTCGAAAGATAAGAAATGGTTGGGTCTCTGCTATGTTTCACATCGCAGTCACAAAAATAAAAACAATTGCAGTCTTATGTTTGCACTATTGACTGTGGTGGCTGGTCTGATTAGTTTGCGCCAAAGATCCACGCTTTTCACTGGCATTAGAATCTGATTTACCATTTCAGCTGCACCTTTTTATTATTGTAACATAACTCCTAAAGAAAGCTTCAATGTATGTCATTGTATGTCATTGCTTATGCGTGCCCATTCCCAGATCACATGGTTTAGTGTAAATTAGCTGCTCGATTCATATCTCCATTGTACAGTTTCCTCCAAGCATGTTCATTAATGAGCAAAACCTGCAACTGAAAAATGGTGATAGTGATCTGGTCCAGCAGCAGCCCTAAATGTTTTGATGTATATTATCGGAATGACAAAAAGAAGGAAAGGAAGATCGTTTTAAAATGAGCTATGAATTTGTCGTTAACTTTTCTCGTTTTCTACACTTTTCTTGTCTAACCTCACCATGGAGCAAAATGCAATGCAGGGTTTCAATTCGTAAACAGACTCAAGCGGTGGCCTGTTTGTTTTTTCAACAATGCTGTTGTCTTCTGTTTACATACAAATTGTACAATGATTCTATGAAATGCTTTTTGTGCTAAAACTGTTGAGCTACTGAGCACGAGTTTGCAAGTTTGGTCCTGTCTGCGGCAGCTGCATTTCACCGGAGACGAAGTGTTTCAGTGCAGGTTAAGGAGTTGGTTGAAATTAATCTGTAGCCTTCCATGATGACTTGGAAGGTTGTGCAAGCTCAAAGTATCACTTTGACATGTAAAACTTTTTCAATCAAATCAGGTCTGCTGCAACATCTGTCATTTGAAGCACAGTTATTCAACATTCGGAGCGGTAGTATTTGGGCTGTGCCCACTCTTTTGATAGGAGTGAGATTTTGTGGGATAACCAGAGTGGGAGGGGCAATTTCTGCTGTCACAACCGGCCTGGGAACTGCTGAAAAGCGCTGTGTGCATTCTCTTTTTCTTGCATTTCCATTTGGCCTTTGTTAAATGACCCCACTTTCGATTTACAGCCTGCCAACATCCTCCTTGACGAACATGGGCATGTGCGGATATCTGACCTTGGCCTGGCGTGTGATTTTTCCAAAAAGAAGCCCCACGCCAGCGTGTGGGTATTTTTTTCTCTCCTGTTTGCCAGTCTCTTTGCATCTTTGTTGTTTGCCCCGTGATGAGCACTGACGGTGTGCTTGTGTCTTGTCCTGCAGAGGCACCCATGGCTACATGGCGCCCGAAGTCCTCTCCAAGGGCACAGCCTACGATTCCAGTGCGGATTGGTTCTCGTTAGGATGCATGCTGTACAAGCTACTCAAGGGGTGAGCCACTATTGCCCTTCTAGGATGTCTCCAGTGCGGTCCTCTGAATGTGTGTGGCTAAGTCACTACCGTTGGCTGGCTCTGCAAATGGTCGCAGTCCTTCCTTTTTGCGGTGTTTGGGCTATCTTGCCATATTTTCGAGTGGAATGCTGTGCGGTTAGCTTGGAGGTGGGGGTGAGGCAGACTTCACTGAACAACTGAACTGGTGCACTCTGTGCACTTAAATTTGAGGCGCTTGCTATCGTCATCTCCTGTCTCCAGAAACAAGTCCAGTAGTGGGGTTTGGAAAGGTCTCAGTGAAACTTGAGAGCATAGCCACGGCTCAGCTTCGTTGACAGCTGGCTCACGAGGTGTTCAGCTCCTCTGAACGTCTCAGCAATGGATTGGTACTTCAGATTATACCCACCCTTCCACTGGAATGCAAACCGCGAGGCTTGCTGCTGTACTGAACGCCAAGTGTCTGTTCCCAGCCTAGGAAATGGTGGAGTCAGTAATTACCACCTATGTCATCTTGCTTTCCTATTAGCTACTGCCTTGTCGTTTCTACTTGAATTCGAGGAATGCAATATCTCGAGTGCCTGTCCATTGTTCCCACTTGTATCATTGCAGGCACAGTCCATTTCGGCAACACAAAACGAAAGACAAGCACGAAATTGACCGAATGACCTTGACCATGGTGAGCAGCTCATTTCTTCGGGCTCTTGGCGTAGCATTGCTAAGAATACTTAGGTGGACGTTCTCTAAAGGAATTACTGCTCAGAATTAAGTGTTGCATGTTGGATATGTGTTTGTGTCAGCGGTAGTCCCTGTGTGAGGAGCACAGTATGTCACGTGCCCTTTGGACCAACTGTGTGGCAATTTGTAATGTCGCAGTTATTGTGCAAGAAGTGCAACATAAGCTGATGTGTTATTGTTTGGTGGGAAAGTTGAAGGTGAGGGCACACTGTTCACTTTTCCAAGTAAATGCAACTGGCGCTGAATAGGAGCTTTACCTCATAGACATCAGAGCTGAGACGTTTTGTAGTTATGGTGTTAACACCAAATTTTCTGTTGAACCAGGCGCGTTTTGCACCACTTGTGCATTACTGAAGATATAATTTTGTCAAGAAATTTTGCCAAGGTTTTGTGTCAATGGTTGATTACCCATCTGCCATGCCTGGTACTACTCCGGCCTATTTACAGATGACTGAGCATTTCACTATGCTCAGCTAGGCTATAGCCCTCAGCCACCAGTACTTCCATGGCAATGTGCATTAACAAAGGCACAGGCTCATGCTGTTTGAGAAAACAAAAAATTAAAAGCTCCAAGAGCCCTTTGAAAGACAAAGTGAGCCACTCTATCAGTTGCTAGAGATGGTGTGAGGGGTGTAAACATGCGCTTGCTCTCAACCTTCTTCCTCGTGTGTGGCTGTATGCAAGTGCAACCTTTCAGGTCCTTTACCTTCTTTGTAATCTTTCGTGCAGAATGTGGAGCTCCCCGAAAGCTTTTCATCCGACTTGAAACTGCTTCTCGAGGGACTGCTTCAGCGGGACGTGGACAAGCGACTCGGTTGCAAGGGCCAGGGGTGAGTCTGTTGCAGCTATTGCACGTCCCAAATGTTGTTCTCCTTGAAGCAAGTCAGCTCTTGACACATCTCCCAGAGCATGTGTTCATGAACAAAGATGGCTCATTAAGGAGAGACGGATGATATTTCTAACGGCTGGAGCTTTGACAGGTTCCACTGGTGCTACAAATGGCTTTGTGGTTGAACTAATAGGGATGTGTTGGCACTCCTGCGTGGAAACTGTGGAGCTAGCTCTAGGGAACGCCTACAGTTGCAGATTTACGATTTTTAGAACTGTGCTTGTGACCCTCTAACTTAGGCCTTTATCTTCATATGCATAGAGTTAGTACCTTCACAGCAGCTTTGCTTATTTATACACTGTTGTTTGTAGTCCCAAACGAACACACAAGCCTGATTGAGATGGCACATCAGCGTTGTGTTTACATGTTCTTTTCGTGAAATGTACTAATGTATTGTCTGCCACTGATGGAACACTGGCACCCTTATTAGAAGGGAAAGCATTGTGTAGTGTCCTTTTAATGGGGTGCAAGCTGGCAAATCTGAAAGATTGTGATTTTTATCATGTGAGTGGCTGACAGATTGTCAGCGAGCAAAGGTGGATCTATCTTCTCCAACAAAGCCCCAAACCTGCTGTATTTACTCGCATAATTTGGGCATTTTTTTCCTAAAATCACGGCTTCAAAAAGAAGGTGCACAAATTACACGGAGATTTCGTGAGCTCGTCCCAATGAGGTCTTACCAGCTCTCCGAGTTTGTGTGAAGCTTGACCTTGAAGGCGACTTTGGCGACACCTTGCATAGCAATAGCCCATACAGGCAGACCAGATCAGCTTAACCTCAATCAAAGCTTAACCTAAGTCTGATATCATCACCAGACATGCCGACGACCCAGCAAAGCAGAAATATGAGCCAACCAGGCTAAACACATGCTTCCGCACGTTTACTCGGTTTGGCTACATTAAAACCCCACTGCTTTTTTCTTTTTAATGTTATTGAAAAGTGTTTAGCCAGGTCTTATTTTTTTTGTGCAAATTGTCTAGTGCCATAAAGCAGCTATTCATTTGGATACGCAGTTTTATCTCTATCATCTTTAAGAGCCACAAGTATATGAGCATGTGGGGTTGGTTTTAAGTAATTTTTCTGAGTGCTAAATCTTGCTACAGAAGCTCAGACTATGCTGGAGGCCACTTATTCGCACCCTTTGGCCCTGGGATGATCCGGGCTATCCCCCTTCCACTGCAGGGCGGAAGAAGTGAAGAGCCACAGCTTCTTTGGCGGCATGGACTGGCAGCTGGTGTACCTGCAGAGGTACCCGCCTCCCCTGATTCCGCCCCGGGGGGAGGTCAACGCGGCTGATGCCTTTGACATCGGCTCCTTCGACGAAGAGGACACCAAGGGCATCAAGGTCAGGAGGCAGCTGCTTTTCAACTAGGCAGAGTACCAGCTTGTTTGCAGCCACTTATGTGATGACAGCATGTTCTGGTACGCTCGTGTGCTGTAGCTGCTGGCCTTGAATGCTCTTCTGTGCAGTTTCTGTAATTGGCATCTTTTACGTTGTGCTCAAGGCTGTGTCCAGGGGTTACAGAGAACAGGTGCTGAAAGTCGGCCATGTTGTCACTGCAGCTCACAGAGGCAGACCAGGAGCTGTACAAGAACTTTCCTGTGGTGATCTCTGAGCGCTGGCAGCAGGAGATCGCTGAGACGGTCTTCGAGACGGTCAACCAGGAAGCTGACAAGCTGGAGCAGAAAAAGAAGACCAAGATGAAGATGAAATTTCAAGATGAAAAGGGTGGGTGACCCTCGTGTGGCCTTATTCCTCCAAATAGCTGTCCGAGCATCTTGCGCTCAGTAGGCTCAGTCCTCATTGTCTTCCAATAAAATTTATGGACTTAAGAGTCGGGGGTTACTGAGCATGCAGTGCATGTGATCATAAGAGTGAGGGAGTATAATCACTTATTACTATTAGCATTCACCCAAGCACTGTGGTATGGCTACAAAAAAAGCTATACAGCTTTCACAGAAACTTTGTAGCTGTAGGAAAATTCATCTTAGTTCTGGGTTCCAGCCTTGAACCAACGCCTGTCCAGGGCAGTAGTTGTAGTAATTAATGAATTTCAGTCGGAGATCCAGAGGAGTCTACACACTCCGTGACAGAGTGCCTGAGTCCAGTGGAGAGCACTCTCCTTGAATCAGCGTTTGGAAAACTCGTACTCTGACAGGAGCAAGCCAGGGGGTGCTTGTGCACCGCTGACAAAAAAGTGCCCAGCATTCCGTGCACTCTGCTGCGCGCGTTGTCTGCTATGAAACAGGAGACAGTGAGATGCTAAGAGGAAGCTTGCTGCTAAAGAACACACGTCACACATATTTTCTGGTCAGATCCGCCGATTTCGGCAAAGCAGTCCAGATTGCTCCACTGACCTAACCTTGTCTCGGCGCCTGCACCAGTCTGCCATTGGGAGAAGGGACCTGTGATCCTGATCTGCCATTTGAATAGCCTTGATCTGAAAAGAGCAGAAAAAGTTGATATGGAAGTGCTCCGAACCTACGAATGGAATTCATCATAAGCTAACCAAGACTGCTGGTAGATGGCAGGGCAAGGCTGGATCTATCACTAACTCGAATTGGAAATGGAGTTGGGTTGATACTTCGACACGCTCGACTAATTTGATTGTAGGAACCACATCATGAGTCATTTCGATTTGGCATATAACAGTTATAACTGTGGACTTCATTGAAAGCCCATTGCATTAAAAATATTGAGCGCTCAAGGAACTTGTGAAATGCTGTTTGAAATTACAGAATCTGACTGCATCATCCATGGATACATCAAGAAGCTGGGGGGACCTTTCGCATCAGCGTTCCAAACACGTTACGGGAAGCTCTACCCAAATCGTTTGGAGCTACACACAGAGTCCAGTAGTGCCAAGCCAGAGGTAAGCACACAGGTCTGCTTTTTAACAAGCCTGTCATGTCACCTACACGCATATAATAGCAGCTGCACTATAATAGTACAGCATCTTCATTCTGCTTGAGTGAACTCGGGAATTTATAATGGAACAGCTATGTTTGTGTGATAGAAATCTTATCAACCCATAAAAGAAAAAAGTTTAAGCTATAGAGCTGCATATTACATGGCCAAACATAGAAGTGCCACATTTAATTGTATGTGAAACATGCACAAAGGTAGGTGGCTGCCAAAGCCAGAAGTACCAAAGAAAAAGCAGTTCGACTATAACTGACCTGTAATCTCATGAAAATGGATACTAGTAGACGATGAATAGGGCGAACTTTTCGAAAATGAATTTTAAATAGTGCTCTGGTCAACCTGTGTTTCAGGTAGCGCAGCTTTCAAATTGTGAAAAATGGCAACTAATCCTTTTTTTTAAATAATTTTATTTGCTCGTATGCCTCATTTTGTGTGCTCTCCTAAAGTTTCATTGCTGAAATTCATCGGGAAGAAGTACTTAAATAAAAGATTGTTTTGTGAACTGTGGTGGCACTGCATATTGGGGAAATGCTCGATTAGTCGACGTTTTACTGTGGGAATTGCGTTACTTCTGACACCATGTTGAGTCGAGGAAAGTAGGACCGTTAAGACGCCAACTGGACAGCTTTATTCCAGCCAGGCGAGTACCGGCACGAGCCCCAGACGCGTGCCAGCCGCCGCAAGCCTCGCGCCAGCAGCACAGCGCAGCCAAGCCAAGCCAAGCAGACGGCCTAGCCACTGCATGTGGCTACTGCCTACAACATGTTCGAGCTCAAATTTTGCACATATTTTGTTTGGGGTACTTGCCTGAATTGATCAAAAAATTAGCTCTGGTTTAGCTTTGGTTAAACCTGGTGAGAAGCGAAAGAAACCTCTGACTCTGCGTCGCTGGTTAGATGTACCGCCGGAAGTGCTTTCTGCTGTTTCTTCGCAGTAACACTCTTCCATAGTTTCTCGACGTGTGTCTGACGCTCTTCTTCTGTCTCTTCGGTGCGGCATTTCTTCTTAGCCTCATTGAAACTTTGAAGCTTTGCTTTCCAGCGCGCTATCATGGCAGGATGTTCTTCCTCCTCCATCGCAAAACCGGTTTCTACCCCCACCGGCTCGCCGTTGGTATATTACACAGCTCTCCATTGACGTCACAGACGGTGGCTCCGCCCCCGTTGTCAAGCAGAGTGTCTATGTGCATGATTGATGTGCTTGTTTACTCAGATTCCTTTTATATGACGTCACCGTCGTACAGCATCACAAGTTGTACCAGCTCTTCAACCTTTGACCTTGCCTTTGACCTTGACATTCGAGAGATTTGGGGGGCCCATCATCTTGGTTTGGCATATATGCGCCACCATGGCCTACGTGACTTTCCTCCACGGTTTGACCTCTAAAGCTTTTCAGGGTCATAAACGGAACTACACTACCCTCTTGAAAACAAGGGGTAGTGAAGCTTTCGCTTCAAAAAAGTGGATATTCATGCTGTTTGCAGCGACGACAAAACAAAGCAAGCCGTTATCTTGGCAGTTGCAGCAATGGCACCATCTCGTTTGTTGGCCCTGGAGATTCAACAAGAAAGGAGGGAGAGGGGGTGGGGTGTGTTTTTTGCGGGAGGTTCGAAGATGCTTTTTCACGAAAGGTGTGAAGTTTTGTGAAGCTTTGGCCAAACTAAATTTTTGCGATCATTGATAAAGCGGTTGAAAAAGCGTCTTCAAACCTCCCACAGATCACCATCTCAACCGTCTCCTTTGCCGAATCTCCATGGCCAACAAACAAGACAGCGCCACCGGTGCAGCTTATTGAAAGGAATGGTGAAGTAAGTTTTCGAAACTCAGCCGGTGTGCCAGCAGACAGCTTTATTTCGTTGCTAGAATTTTATTTGCAAGCCACTTTTATTTCTTTTAATGATGACTTTTACATTCAACGACAAGGCATTTGCATTGGATCCTGCGTTGCACCGACCCTTTGCAATATTTTTTTAGCTGCTATTGACCGATCCCTGAATCAGGTGTTTAGTAACCAGGGTGTACTTAAGGCATTTAGATACGTTGACGATTTTCTAATTGTTTTATCTAAACAAAAAACCTTGACCCCCACTCATTCAGTGGATAGCATTTTAACTCTTTTTAAACGTTATGGGAAGGGTTTGAATTTTACGCACGAACTTCCGAACCATGGTTCGTTGCAATTTTTAGATCTCAACCTAGAGATTGGATTGCATCACTTCTGCTGGCATTACGCACCGAGAGCGCAGAAAGGGCTTCTTCCCTATGATTCTGCCCACTCGAAGATAGTTAAGAGAGCCATAGTCAGCTCGTGCCTGGAATCATCTCTGACGAAGTGATGCCCGCATGCAATGCGCACCAGCTTTCATAACCAGATAAACAGGCTGCTTTCAGCCGGCTTCCCCTGCGAGGTCATCTCAGCTGTGGCCGAGAACCTTCTTCGGAAGGTAAAAAAAGGAAACCGCGCCAACAAAGAGGAGCGATTGCTGCAAAGAAAGACTACGGTCGTCCCGTATATGCACAAGGTGGCCCACAATATAAAAAAAGTGGCTAATAGGCATGGAGTCCCTGTGGTGTTTTCGGCGCCACGCAAGCTAGCTGGGTTGTGCCCAAGGATCAGCGCGGAAGGCGCTCGACAAAGAGCATGCGTGATAAAGCATGCGGCACAATTTGTAAAATGCGCCACGGGCGTTGTGTATCTCATCCCGCTCAAGTGTGGTCGCGTGTATGTGGGCCAGACAGGACGCTGCGTGAATGAACGCGCAGGGGAGCATAAGCGTTCAATTAGGAATAGAGAAGGAGCAAATTTGCCTGCTCATTGCATTGCATGCACGGGTTGTGAGCCACTGCTAAATAATATCAGAATTCTGGGCAGGAGTAATGACAAAGTTTCCCGTGAACTTCTAGAGGCATACCACATCAAGGCAAGAGGTGATAACTGTGTGAGTGACACATCCGTTTCATTGTACAACACGGAAAAGAATTTTTTTGGAGCGGTTTTGATGGATTGTCGCGCAGGGTTGATTTGCCGTCTTTTCCTCTCCTTCCCCTTTTCGTAGGCACATGTGCACACTGCCTATAAAAGCGGCACTGAATCTAATAAACACCAGTTGATAGTTTGCGCTCTTTCAGTCTCCCTCGTGCTTTTCCTGTGTGTGTCTTTTGTGCGCAATTCGTACCTACAACATTAGATAAGAGCTTGCTTTGTTTCGTTATCGCCGTGGACGTCGCGAATGTCAGACTTTTTTTGATCAATTCAGGCAAGGACCCCAAAACCCCCCAAAAATTTAACATAAAACAATTCTGACGACCAAATGCCATTTCTGTGTGAAATTTGAACTTAAACAATTCACTAGTTTAGCTAAGAGAAGCATCCTCCAGCGCATATTTAATTGCGGAACAGGCTTTATATATGAAGTGAGCTGAACCGTGAGGGCATGGAACTGTCACATTATCCTATTTGAAAACAGCATTGGTCCAGTTTTCATCTTTTCACGGTCTCTTTTTCGCTTTCTCTCTTCCGTAGCGACTGCTTTTTAAAAACATTTGTTCCTGACTGTTTCTGAGGTTCCAAGTGCTCTGAAGGTGCCCTGCTGGATAGCCGTGCGCCTTTCTCATATCTCACTTCCACAGTATTGCTGCTATCAATTCTATGAGCACGTGCACCATGCACTTTAGGCAGTGCCCATATGGTACTGATATGGCCATCTCTGCGCCGCGGTAACGCATGCTGTCGCGATAACGCATGTTGCGACGCCGTGTTGGTTAAAATTCAACTCCCTACTATAAGCCCTGAGTCAGCAAGCTGCTGATGGCAACGCGTGGCACGTGACATGCACACGATTCCGAGATCTGGCGTCAATGTGCCACACACAGGTAAGAGTGAAGGCGCCCTGCCTTTTCCGCATCAGCAGGAAAGCCTCCCCAGAAGGAAGCGCATCCCCACAAGTCAGCTTCTCCACAATACGGCACGGAGATGCGTGGAAGCTATCTTGTCGGGGTGCGCTTTCTTGCGTGGAAGCGTTTCAAATATTTTTCTTTTTCTCGAGAGTGCCACGCAAACAGCTCACGAGTGCTTTTGCGCAGGGTCACCAGGATTCATGGTCGCTGTTAAAGTTCATCTCAGCCGAGTCGCATCCTAAACAATTCATCTTATGCGGGTTTTTGTGGTTATGAATCCTGCGGGGAACCAACCAAATGGTGTCACACTGTTTATCTTATCCAAGAATTCATATTAACCACGTTCCTCTTAACGGAAGTCTACTGTATTAAAGTTCACAGGGTCTGTGTACATTTTCTGTGCTTGTAAATAGCCATTGCTGTGGATGAATGACCCAGCAATGGGAAGTTTAGTGAAACAGTAATTTTGAAAGGAAGCGAGTTCAAGCTTTCTGCTATTATTAATACCCTAAAAGCTGTAGTATGTTGGTTGTAAAGTGTCCTCTAGAGCAGCTCACGCAAGGTTGTTCTGTGTGTGCAGCAATGTCAGTCTCTTTTATGCAGGAGCAAGATAACTTGTTAGTTTCTGCTGTTCCGCTTAGTGAAGCACCTGTATGTTTGTCCTCTTGAGCAAAAAAGGCTCAGCCACAACCTTAAGTGGAAATCAAACAAAAACAGAAGACTCGCACTGAACTTCAGTGAAAAGAAGTGAATATTGAGGGCACGTTATTACAAGTTTATGAAGCTCATTGCCTGCTCCCTCTCCGTGCAGCTAATCTTCATGGACCAGATGGAAGACGTGTGCTCGGACTATGTCCAGGTGAAGGGCGAGCAGTGCATTGTGCTCAAGATGAAGGGTGACACCAAGGTGGTGCTGACGAACCCCGATGAGATCGGCCTCAAGGAATGGCTCCTGTCGCTCCGGTCCACCCTCAAGGACTCCCAAGAGCTGCTCGCCTCCATGGCCAAGAAGGCCGGTAAGATCTACGGCACCACCGACAACCGCAACAACCTGCTGGCCTCCACCCCGGGCACCACGGCCACCCCGCCCGCGCGCAACGGCAACTGAGGGTCGTCGGGCCACGCTCCATCTGGCGTCTTCGCCGACGCGGTACGGCTCCGTTGCAGCGGGCCAGGCACACTTCCACGGGCACGGGTACGGCAGGACGTCGCAGTTGCTGGATGGTGTCGTCTGCCGCCGCTGCTGCTTGCTCAGCATGCGGTGTCGTTGTCCAACTTCGGTGGGGCAGGGTGTCGCACACTGTCGGCGTACTGGTGTCTCCCCCTATCGATGCACCAGTAACCTTCATCGTGTGAGGACGCACTGCCGAATCAACGCAAAGCATTGGCGTTTCCAAGAGCCGCAGCTGACATGTTCATGCTGTGCCGGCAGCCGGGCACAAGGCCGCCAGACAGTTGTGTCCGGACGTGTCCCTTCGCTCCCCCGCCATCCACTGTGGCTGGAGGCTGTGACTGCATTTTAAGGACCAAATGGGAAGGGGCAAAACGCAAAACTCTCTCTCTTTTTTTTTTAACTTATTAATGTGGTAAACACGGGTGGCAAGAGAAGGTCACAGAAATTGGGCCTCGGGTTGCAAACTACGGCGGTGGCAGCAGGCATGCGCAACTCATTCCGTAACGCGGCACTCCCGGCGACAGTGGCAGATGCAAAGTTCATTCTGGTACGAGGCAGCATCAACCTTTTCTGTGCGTGCGGTTGCACGATGAGGCGTGCTGCCTCCGTGCAGGCATGGTTTCAGTAGCAGTCACGATTGTGCAACGAGAACTGCCGTGCTTCTCTTATGGTGCGCTGTACTGAGGCATTGGGTGAGCGCGGAGCTGTTGACGGCACTCTCTTGTCTGCGGATGTTGCGAGGAGATGCTTTGCGTGTGATGCTGTGTGCTGCACACTTTTCATGGCGGCCATGTGCCATTTGTCTTAGTTCGCCTTACTTTTTTCCTTCCCTTCCGGGCACTTTTTGTTCCTTCTCTGCTTGCCCCAACCTCCCACTTTCTAATCACGTGCTTAAACGGGGAAGAAGTGGCACCAGTGAAGCCTGCATGCTCGCATGTAAATATCGACTGTACATAGGGCGAGTGTGCATCGTGTGTGTGTCTGTGTGTGTGTGTCTGTTTGTGCGTGTTTGTGCGTGTGTGTGTGCGCGTGTGCATGTAAGCAAAGATCGTTCTTCCTGTGCTGGCGCATGTGGGACGGGGGACGGGGTGTAAGACCAAGAGGCGGAGAAAATGATGGAGAATGAGTGTTGTACATAGGATGTTTAGGCCTCCTTTCGTTGTGACTGTTTTTGGCATCTCAGATCCTTTCCGCCGCCGACGTTTGTGCGAGTGTGGTGGTGTGGTTTGACAAAAATGTCCGTGTGAGATCCTTCATGGTTGTTGGTGGCCGTGCAGATTTCCCCCGTCACTCACACATCGTTCTCTTCTTTCCCGCTGTCGACCTGCCAGGCACTTGGCATCTAGGATGAAACGGCCACCAAAGGACTCCTCGACCTTTGTGATGATGAAAGGGTAGGGGGCGAGGTAGATGTGTAGGCATGCCTGCTGCTCACGGTGTTTGTGATGGCGTGATGAGTTGTGTGCTCCTCGTATGGTCGCACATTCTTCTTTTCTAGCGCGTCTTCGGGGTTAGGCAGGGTTGGGCTGGGGAAGAGTGTTTGGTGGACAGGCATCGGGGCAGGGTTTCCAGCACCTAGGGAGTCCGTCTTTTTGTAATGCCACGAGAGTGGAAATGGGGAGGGGCAGTGACCCTATATTTTTTCTCTTCTTTTTGCAGCAGCTGCTTTAGGAGCCAGTATGCACACAGCAAAGTATACACACAGCCTCTTATCTGTTCTTTCCATTGTCCGAAAGGAAGGAGTGAGGAGGGGGTGAAGTGGTGAAAAACTGATGCGGGCAGTTGCCTTCAGAAGTGTGGAGGAGGCTGCTTGTGCAGTCTTGCCATTGTTCCCCAGCAGTCTGCTTCCTTTATGGCGAAGAAGTGTTTAACTGTGATAGCAACGCTTAGCAGTCCAATTGCGTGCATTGTGACTCCAAGCATTGTGGGCTGACATCCTGGCCCCCGCCCTTAATTGATAGCTGCATCCGTGCAAAGCCCATTGTTAAACTTCTACAAAAGTTTTTGCACGGCTCACTCTGGTCACGTCGCAAGTTTTATCCCGCTCCTGTGGAACTCTTGTTTCTGCATACCGTTCGAAAGAACTTGCCACTAGAGCATCCCTCATGTTGTGTAGTATGGCAAGCAAGCTCGGTTCTCCGACAAGGGAACGCCTCAACAACAAGTTGGTCAACGAGTTACCTATTTTTCACGGAAAATTAATGTATTGAGCATTTTCAGGGCCGGTGGTTGTTGTCTAGTTCGATGTGTGGCAGTTAAGCACCCATACTCCTGTCTAAGTGTGAAAACCGGGGACTTGGGAGAGGCTCCTCAGTCTTTCACATTTCCTTGTTTTTTCTTCGATGATGATTTGTAACTTGAAGCTTGCACTGGATCACACATACTTTCATGTCTGCGTGACATGGTACACAGTATTAGCAGGTTTCGAAAGGGTACAGTTTAGATACTTGTTGCACTTAAGCATAGTAAGTTGAGCCAGGCCACAGCCAACTTGAAGCAGTCTCTCTGTTTGGATGCACATAGCTGCAAGTAGCAATTGCAGGTGATCATTGATGTATTCCAGCTTCCCTAAGTTGCTTTCTTAATCCAAAAACGGCTCTTATGCTGGCAATAGCATTTGCTGTCAGCACTTTCGCTCGGAACACATTTAATTGTGGAAACATTGAGATGTTTCTATGAATCTTCAGGCAGATTCGGTTCTGTTTTCATTGCTGAATAAGCGTACACGTGTGGCTATTGGTCAAACCTGTGCTCCAGCCTTTAGGCCACAAGGCATGCACGATTTAGTTTTCTATGATGCAGCATTCCCGATCACAGGATGCTGCAGCATGGTTTGAGTGATGTTAACAGCCCATGCCGAATGCACACTGTCCCAACATCACTGCAGCTGTTAGACAGCACTGTGATACTGTGTAGGTTCATCACCTGCTTAGTGAACAAGGCGCTGAGTGGTTCCGACAGAAGTTAGTGACGCTAGGTCAGCAGTTAGCTGGGACGTATGAAAAAGAAAGAAAAAGGAGGATTTTTTATGGGAAGCAGTTCTTGCTGTACTGGTTACATGTTAATTGTGAACAGTGCATGGACTTTCCAGTCCTAGTCGATGCAGCCGATCATTTCACATTGTATTCATCATCACAGTTTTGTCATTTAACGTACTGTGCAGTGCAGCAGAGTGTTTCACCCCAATTGCTCGGCAGAACAACCATACATCCAAGTTGTCGAAAATGCAGGATGCGGCCCTTTGCACACACACTTGCCTAATACTAGCTAGCACATTCGCCAGCCTGGCTGTTGAGAAATCGGTTCATCTGACAGGTGTTTCAGCACGCCTGTTGGGACTTTTTTTCCTCTGAGCATATCAGCATTCTCTGATTGGTAGGTACAAGCCCAGTCTTTAAGAGGTTCCAAATGCGTTGTGCACCGTCATTTGATGGACACTGGCACGATGATAGACAGACACCTGTAAGAGGCACTGCAACTGTGTTTACACGTGGTCTATGCACATGGGCAAATTATAAAATGAAGAGCAGGTGCGTAAACTGGACGTAATCTTCCTTCTCCTGTTACTCACTCGACACATTGGGACGATTCTCTCGAAGAGCCGAAATGGAAACATTTCTGCATGTTTGCTGTTGTGTGTGCAGTTATTACTGCTAGGGCGGGAGCATGAATGCAGTCTTATTGGGACCCCACAGGAACAGTGCAGAGATTTTCAACAGTGAGCATTGCAGGCAAAAGGCACGAATGTTGCCATGAGAGAAGCGGACACGTGCGCCGCGTAGTCTGCTGCACTGACACAGGTGTGGCTGGCTGTGTGGAGTGTAAAGTGTTCAATAACCCGTTGTGCATGTTGTCGTGCGATGCATGGCTCCTTCAGGCACGGCTGCACAACCTCCTGAGCAGTGCAGTGAACGAAGCGTGCAGTAGAGAAACCAGCACTGTGTGCGAGAGCCTCGTTTAGTCTTTTCTTTTGTTCGCCTCACCTTTTGCGGTATGGTCCACTGAATTTTAGTGAGGAGTAGCTTTTTGTTTGGAGGCTGTCAGAACCGCTCGCCTGCTTAGTGCCCATGAATTTCAATATGGGCAAGGGTGATGGTGGCAGCCGTATGTTAATTGTGGCTATTTTGTTCCCTGCTGCCAGTTCTGCTGGTTGTCCGTGTTGCTGAGCATCCGCCTGAAGCAAGAAATTTGTGTGTTAGAAAAAAAAAAAGGTAGGCGAGAAAAATCTGGAAAAAGAGCTTCCATTCATTGCCTTCATTTGGGCTGCGCTTGTAGTGAATCGCTGTATTCTAGGCTGCTTCGTGGGTGGGGTCTTGTCTGTGGAAGAGTGTGTGCTGTACCCAAAGTAAACGTGCTCGTCTCTGTCTCCTTTCTAATAGCTGATGAATTAAGCTTGTGTTCTCGCATTGTGTACACATTGTGCCATCTGCTGGGGATGCGGTGAGCGGGGATGTGTTGATCGGCTCACTTTTCGCCCTTTGTCCGAATGAGTCATGGACCACCTCTACTTCTTCCCGGTGACATTTTTTGCGGCCGTACTCAGTTATGCAATCTCAGCGTTTTACTCTGCAGCCACACTTCATTGCAGCGTGTTGCCTGTGGTCCGCCACACGCGAGAGATTTATCGAGTCCGTTGTGTTGTTGCTTGACTCGCTGGACGTTGGTTAGGTCGTTTTGTTGTACCTGAACCTAAGCACGTGCGGGCATGTGTGCATGGATGTGTACATAGCGGTGTGTAATTGTGACAGTCATGTACATATGCACATCTGTGTGTGAACCATTCTCAAGGTTCCCACCATTCCCATGTCCATGTAACTTTCTTCCCGCTGTTTCTGCGACTGTTCTCGTTCTACTTTTCTTTTTGCAAGCATAAGCAGGGACCTGAAAAGGCTTCTGTTTGGCCGCATAATCACGTGCGCACCATATTAATTTGCTGTTATTCTCTGGCTGTTGTTTTTCACTAAGGGAGACATTGAAGCAGTATGAAGGAAGGCTGTCTAGGGAATACAGCCTGTGTGATTATGGTTATCATCACTGGGATTTCTTTACAAAACATGCAGTTGGGATAATTGAATTACTCGCAGTTCTTGCCTGGCTTCATTACATTACCTTGGTTCTGCTGCTACTTCCCGGTCAAACTGACCAACATAAGATAAAGCCTTTGGACTAAAAATGAAGGTTGCAAACTGTCGCAAGCCTCCAAGCGGTAGGCTTGAAAGGTTGCAGACAGACTTAGGTCAGTCTTCCGTAGTCAACCGCAACCGCAGTGACTTTGACATCATTTTCTGCATAAAGTAAGCTTAATCTTGACAGACAGGTCTGTAAAAGTAGCGATTAACCTGTATGGCTGTCAAGAAAATGACTGCCACATGGTCAACAGGGCATTTAGGGAGCTGACATCATTAATTGGCCGATCGCTTTGTTGAGCACTTGTTTAGCACAGTCGTCACACGTGTACAGCTTTTGGCGTGAAATACAGGACAAACCTTGCACGGCTCGAGACACTGCTCACTTGACTGTTACCTTTTGGCAGGATGCTGGGTCATTTGCAGGTGGTTGTGCAGACACAATTGTGCAGCTTAGACCCTTGTCAAGCCCCGTAATGGAGTTGAACTGCTTATGTAATGTGCATTCACAACATCACTCATTGCAGTGTAATCATACCTTTGCCGTATCCGAAATTTGATCTTGTGTCTGCATTAGCATGTAATGTGGGCTGTATTAAGAGAGGAGTTGGCATTTGGCCTGGCAGCTTTGCATTTCCTGCCACTATCTCTTATATCAGTTGGGTTAAGGAAAGGCTTAGCTGAGACTGAGCTAAGGTGCTAAGTATTCAGGAAGCGCTTTGAAGCAAAAACTGCATGGCTTATCCAGTGTGTGCCATGCATGCTCTGCTGTCTACCTGGTCTGCACAGCCATCTTCATTTTGACACATGGTGCGAGTTTGACTGACCGTGTGCTGCGCAGCCACTGGTGGGCGTTTGTAACCTTTTGTCTCTATGACACTTTTTGCGTTTCCCTAGTTGCTTATGTATGCCATTGGGCTGTGTTCTTCATAGAACGCTTCTTTTGAGGTACCAGACAGTGTAGGAGGGCGCAGTTCAGGCAGAAAGGCAAGAAAGTTGGTTTGCTAGAGCTTGTGGACACGTTTTCAGCTCATAAAAATAGCACAGGAAAGAGTGAAGAACGCAGGCACACAGGGAGAATGCTTGACTTTAAACTGATCACGGTTCAATTTCCTCTTTTCTCTGTGTTTCTAGCTCTGGCCACGCTTTCTTTTTCTTTTTTTTGTGCGTGGCTCACACTTAGTTAAGCACCTGCAAGAGGCAAGGAAGCAGCTTAGACATCTCACGTTGGAACTTACGTGCACCTTGTCACAACACGAGTTGTAGCTGTCACAGTGTAGATTGGTTCCCGCTCTGTGGGTTAATATTTGCACTGAACCACAATGGCGAGCACTGCCGGACTGCTGCGGGTCCTCTCTTCTCAGCATTTCTACTTGTCATGCATCAGCCTCGCAGTCGTGGAGGTGGGTCCATTTCCATTGCTTTTGACCTGATCTGAGCAGGGATGAAAAATGCAGCTATATACAAATGACCAGGGGCTACAGTCCAGAACATGACAGCTGCCACTTCCGAGGACTTTGCTCCGCTAACTCAACCGCTGCTGACCTCGGCGAGTGAAAAGTCGGATGTTTGTGCTGGTATGGAAACAGTGTTGAAGGCTGAGAAAATGTGCGTTCTTGTTGGAAATTACTACTGTAATGCCATTGAAGTTCACTGCATTGCTTCAAAAGTACTGTTGGGGAGATTTTGTCACCACCTCTGACATGTCTTGCAATTGGTTGGATCAGGTGTGCTTTGCTTGCTTGCAGTGCAGCACATCATTTAATGCGTGCTTCAATACGTGTCAGTTTTTGCTACTGGCATGACTTTTTATGACGCACGCTGGAGGCATTATATCACAATTAAGGGTGCAAAGACTGAGGCCGCTGCTCCTACGTGGGCAGCTGAGAGCATGCTTATGTCTGCCGTTGGAAAATTATGATGGCTTCAAGCAAATGAACCCAATGTAGTGCCTGGCTTGATAAAGAGGTGTCAAACCCCTGGCATCAGTGGCTGGCGCATACCATTATGTGCCGTTCTGTGCAACTCCAAAAAAAAAAAAGGAAGAAAAAATCTTGATTTGTTCGTTGTGTTATGCAGAGCACATGTGTGTTTCTCAGTGAACACAAAGTAGAAAACAAACGTGTGGCCCACATGCTTGTGTTGGTTAGGATTTCACCTGACACTTGTCGTTTGTGGCGGGAATGTTTTCACTGTAGTGCCCCTTAAACTGTATGCCAATTGCAAACATTGTTGACTAACGTTTCCCCGTAAAACCCTATGTTTGTACATGCAGCTGCTACGATTATAGAGAGGGGGCAGTCAGTGCTCTTCTTGCCACTCCCATCGGCCACCACTCCCATCAGTGTGCCCTGGCTCCACTGAACGGTACAAGAGTCGTGCCCCAACCCATCCGATTAGGCTCCGCGTGCCATTGTGCGTAAACTTCTTTAGCGGCTGCTGGGGATATACATATGTATGATACGCGCCTAAGTGAATAGTGTGGACGCCTCTGATCCATGTTCAAAGTGTCTCTCTCTGCAATAGAACTTCCTGGACCGAGGCATCGGTGAAGACCTCGCGAGATCTGCGGCCTTTTTGGATCTCCTAGACTTTCCCCAGAAAAATGAACGGCGGGCTTGGTTGGCTTTGCTTTCTTTTGTTTCTTTGTCTCGGGAGGAACTGCCTTCTTGTCTTATGGCCCCCTCTCTCTGTCTCCTCTTGTATTTTTTTTTTGTACACGTGTGCTATTTGCACGAAAAGAGGACAACACAAAGGCCGGGTGACGACGGCAGATTGCCTGATTTTGTCCATCCTCGCCGTGGACGTAGCGCACCCATCCACGAAATCTAGTCTGGCCTCTCTTTTTGTAGCCCTTTTGGAAAGAGTTTTTAGGCAAGCTAGGAAAACGAACCAACCTTTATGTGTCGTGTACAGAAAGAGAGAAAAAAAGTGAAAACAAAAACAAAAATACTGTAGAGCTGTGTGGCTGCTGTATTTATATATCTCCGCGCGGTCCCTGTATTGTTTTTAATCGCCACTCCTGTATTTTTTTTTTTCTGCAGCATACCTTTTCTTGGTTGTGCCCTGAGGTATAGCTGTTATAGGTTGTTTTTATATAAGTTATTTTTATTTTTAGGATTGTAGATACTTGAATAAAAGACACCCCGAAAACAGTGTGCTGAGTTCTTTGCTTTATTATTCGTCGCTTGCACTAATTGCTTGGGTCTGAATGAAATACTAATGAACACTCCAAAAGAAAATATATGAGGCTCCATTAATGATATCTTTCCGAGTTCAATTTTTGGCACTTACACCATTGGTAGCAACTGCTTGCAGTGTCGAGGCTGATAACTGCCAACCGAAAAATCTATACAAGTATGTAATGCTCTAATAAATTCCTGTATTTGCTTGGTCCCCTATTATTCTGCTATGGGTTTTAGAATTAGTTTCCCAGTCAAAAAAAAAAAACACTGGAACCAATTGGATTTCCAGCTGGTTCCAACTAGACCAGTTCAGTTTCCTACTGGTTCTAATCGGATAGTTGAAATGGTCTTACCAATTGGACGAACTAGGATTCCGATTGGTGAGCCCAATTGGTCTTGCTCATTGCATCCATTTGGTCTGCCCAGCTGCATCCAGTGTATCCATATAAATGTTTGCATATCTGACAAACAAGGCAGAACTAATCTGGTTCTGAAATAAGAGCTATCAGCAGCTTCACCTGCTAAATTGTATTCATCACCTGCACCACCAGTACGGTCAGAATTAAATAACTGCGCTCAGTGGGCAAGTGCCACTGGCCCCAGCATGAGAGCCTCATAAATGGGATATATAAGTTGGAGCAGAAGTATATTGTTCTCTGGATGTACATACTGAGTTAATATGTGTAGTAGAGTCTGAATATGTAGTGTTTCTCGTGTGTGATGTATACATGTCAGATTGCCTTGATTTCCATAAAAGTATGCTAATTTCAATTCCACAGTAAAAATGTTGATTGGCACCAGGCACAGTCTCCCTGCAATCCTCACAAATCAGTTTTCCTTTTTTCACATTAATATGTTAAGTTGGAGAAATATTTCTCACACTGCTTATTTTGTGAAACTTAATTGTGAGTTATATTTTGTGAATATTTTCTGGGTGCAATAACTGCCTGGCCTAATGGGTTGGTCTAGTTGGAACCAATTGGTCGGGTGGCTAAAAACACAACTGGAACCACTTTGAATGTTCAGTTGGTTCCAATGTTTTTTTTTTTTTTTTGACTGGGTTAAACAACTTCAGTAACTTTTTTACATTGGCAATCATTTCAGAACAGTGTCGCAGGCAAACCTGCTCGGTTTTAAGTGATATGCGTAACGAATATCTACTCATTTATTTAGATAGCTACGTGATAAATTCCCCACCAGTACGTGTTGCTACAATGTTCAAAAGGGCTATAGTGAAGGCTGCCCAGTTATATGTGGTAAGTAGGTTTTGCGCTCTAGCTGCATCCCAAGGACTTTAGCGCATGTGTGTTTAAAATGGAAACCTCTGCAGCTGTCATGGTAATGGTGCTGCAGATGCTGCTCCCCAGCACCAGGGAATCTAATAGCCTAGCAGATTTTCCATTTGATGCCTTTCTAATTAAACTAATTGCCTGTCAGTTAATTGTCGATAGCAAATAAGATACAGTGTTATTAGTTTTCGCCAGGGCTAGTCGCTGATTGTTCGTAAAGGCAAGCTGACAAGTAGGAGAGGTGATTCAATTCACATGGCAACACATGGTAAGGACAGGTGGAAGGATCGCCAAAATATGTTGCAAATGGATATTCTACATCCACTGCACGTTGTAAAAGCCCAGTGAGGTATACCAATTTATTGAAACGTGTTCAACACACTCGCACTTCAATCTCAACCAAAATCTGTCGATTGATTTACTTTAAGGCTCGTTTGCTTGACCTGCTCGGCAAGTTCCACTCCTCCTTCGAAACCGCGCAGTACCGGATGTAATACGTGAGCTTCATACGTTCGCGGTCGTGCTACGTCATGCGAACGGAATTGAGCTTGCTGAACAGGTGCGGTTCACTTGTAGCCTCAACCAGATCAAAGCTAGGCACAGCTAGGCACAGGTGTCATTTTCCAAGCTCGCGCTTTGTAGCAACTTCGGCGTTGCGCCAGCTGCACAGCGCAGCGAAGCCAGAAAGCGAAACCGAAACAACGTCACAGCGTCCTCGTCATGGTAACATCATGGCCCACGTGAACGAGCTATGTGGTTCTTGTCGTTTTCTTAGGTAAGCTAAAAAAACACGTAGATTAAAGTCTCTGGTGTAGACAGATAATGTAGATTTGCCAAAAGTGACGTCTGGTGAGAGGAACTGGCTCCAACAGCGCTTTGCAGCTTCTCTCTTCCCCTCCGCCTCTGCGCTAACTGCTCCGCTCGCCACGCTCGCTTTTGCTGGTTCCAGCAAGCTCCTCAAACAGCTGTAATATGCTCCCGTGAGATGCTGCTGATCGCTTACCCGCTGCTCGGCACGGAGTAGCCGCCGCCGGAGGAGCAGTTAGCTCTGACTTCAGCATTTCGGTAGGTTTCCTTGACATGCTAGAAGCGCGGTGAAAAAAAGGAAAAAAAAAAAAAGGTAGGAAGCGAGAATAGCGGGGCTGCAGAAACGCGCCTACTGCACTGCGAAAACTTCCGTATAGCGTATCACTTATCTACCTGTAGTGCAGTATTTGCCCTCAGAAAATTTGCTTTGATTAACTTTGTTAATGTAACTCCGTACATACGTTCGTTGCAAGCGCTGAACTGTCGTTTTGCTTGTGAGGAACACTTGGTCGATAAATTGAACATATCGGGCCGCGCTGAATGACAGGTGTGCCTTCTTGCGTGTTTGTTTGCTTTCAGTTATTGTAAATTGATATGTGTGCTTGCTTTTTGTGACAGGTAACCGATGGAGGACCACGGAGTCGAGGTACGGCTTCAGTTTCTGTCTTTTATTGTGTTGTCACTCGACTTGCTCGCGTCCATATCTTCGGTTGGATGGCGCGACTCCCGCAGTAGAAGGTAACGTTAGCCGGTTAACGCTGACTTGAGTGCTGATGGTAACGGCATTACATATGAGCAGATAACTTCAACGCAAGCCGTTCTAGCGATGCGCGACACGTACCTAAAGTTGTTGAGGTATTTGTTGGCGATACAATAAAGCCGTCCCGGCTACCCGTAAGTGATGTGAAACGTTCACTGATGACATGCTAAATGTGGGCAAGGCAGCAGTTTTTTTTTTTTTCGATCAGTACTGGCACGCATTGGATGTGCTCTGCACTTTTCTGTAGCGGCCGCATATCTGTAAGTATGTACATATCCGACATGTCACTGGTAAGAACTTGTTTTTAGCTTCATGCAAACTGTGAAGTTTTCTGGCTAAAAGCAATGGATGTGGTTTGCAGGTTGCTGCATTTCAAGAAACAAATAATTTCATTGCTGGGGTTTTTCTGGCATGCGCAGAAATCAAGGTAGTACACCTGTTCTTGAACAGTTTCCTTCATTGCCAGAGTAGTGCAGCTGTATGTTAGTGTCGCTATCACTTCTTTTGCTAGTGGGGGGGATAGTAAAGAGTCTGCGAGTGCCTTGGGTTTGATTTATGTTTTGTTTTGGTGTGCGATGTCAGCATATGGTAACGAATCTTTGGTGGTATAAATTAATTAGAAGCCCACCACTGTGGCGTTCCTCATGCATAGCCCATGTGTGCTTCTAGACGCTAAACTCCACAGCTCGAATTTTCGTTTCCTACTTCAGTAAGTAGCTCTTGAATTTGTAATTATAGTATATAACTAATTGTTCCAGCTTCCTGTGAAATAATTAAACTGTCAGCTATGCTGAGTAGCCTGTTTTGGCTACTCTTGCTACCCTTTAGCACCCAGGTATGCACACCTTGATATCACATGCGCCACAAGCCTCTGGTGCATCGAAGAGGAGAGCCATGTGGAATAAGTAGACCTCTTACATCTGCACTCCTCACTGAGTATTGCAGCAGCTTGCAAACGTCACGCTGTGTGTGAAGTGGCTCTGTCATATGACACTGATTGCATGATATGACTTCATTGCATGATACTGGACTTTCGGACTGGCTGCAAGCTCATTCTTTTAAATACATTATGTTCAGAGTAATATTTGCAACTGACTCTCTGTGGAAGGTATCTCTGTACACACAGAAACTGAATCACTCAGGTACCTCAATTTTGATATTTTTTTTTTCAGTGCTCCTATACGGGCTCTACTCATTTCAGCACAAAGGTTATAGAAGCTGGCTGTCCTAGAAGAACTGCATCTAATTTTATTTTTTGTGCTAAAGGTGCTCAAAAGTGTGAGCTGTTTGAAAGTATGGTACATTATGCATGTTTGCGTATAATAGTGCAATGATTAGCAAAGTCTTTTGCGGTTGGAGGCGACTCCAACCATTTGGTGGATGCCAGTTTCACTATGGCAACTGTAGTGCTTGGCGATATGCCTGGCCTGGAGATCGGCAGTCGCTTACCTTGCCCATTGAGTGTACTAACCTGTGGTGCTGTGGAAGCCTTTTTTCTGGAGCCTACCAAGAACAATATAGAAATGCAGAAAGAAAACCCCTTTTTGGATGAAAATAATTTTCCTTAGCAGCGCATTCACTTGGGTAAGTCAATGAAAAATACTTCTGCCAGTTACGGGAGTGAAGTGCAAAAACCTGGAAAAAAAAAACAAGAGAGAGACGACTGAAGGACACTTGTATTGCTGCTTTTCTGTCATTTTTCGCTGTTGGTGTCAGTGCTACCACAATTTGCAAAATAATTTTCCTGATGATGGTAAAGAATTAAATACTGCGGAGCTGTCCTACAGTGGCGCAGCTGTACTTACCCTGGCCTTGTAGTGGGCGTGTGTTATTTTTGCACTGCTGCATGCAGCTACTGTGTGTGTTGTGTGCAGAGCTTGGCGGAGGTGTTCCGCTGCTTCATCTGCATGGAGCGGCTGCGGGATGCCCACCTCTGCCCCCACTGCTCCAAGCTTTGCTGCTATGCCTGCATTCGAGTGAGTACCACGAAAGGGGGGATTGAGGTGCTGGCAGCTGTACACAGCAGCTCTAGAAGTTACGGAGATAACTCGTTCATAAGTGTTACACACAGCAGGGTTGACACTTGTAAAAGAATAAAATATGCTGCATAGATGCATGATGCATCTTGCAGCAACTGAAAAAAAAAAAGTGGAGGGGGTTTTATTTTGGAGGCTGAGAAAAGGAAGGCTGAACTGATGCATGTCAAATAATTTTTCCATGGCCTTTCTCACATTTGCTTGTCAATAATTTCTTCATGGCCCTCCTCACATTTGCTTGTAAAGAATTTTTCCATCGCCTTTCTCAGACTTGCTTAGCGAGAAGGGCAGTGCAGTGGGGATGCAAGATATGGATTTTATGGGTAGGCTTGCGTCTACTCTGCACATGAAAACTTTTAAATTGGCTTTGTGGGAGAGCAGCATTTCCCCTTGCATCCGTAGAAGCATGCAGCGGTTACGATATTGTGCTGGGGTGATTGAATTCTCCCCAGAAATAGTGTTCATCACTGGGCACCAAACTGACTGCAGCATATGCAGTTTAATTCACATTTAGTAGTTTTGTTTGGCAGGAGGCATTGCAAATAATTGAGAGCACATACGAGCTCTTGCTTCTCTATTTCCTAACCAGGAGTACAAAGATCAAAATCTAGCCATCTGCTATATTTACTTGCGCGCATATTCAAGCATTAAGTTGACCATTTAAGTTCAGAGCAAAACAAGGATTAAAGCTAGCAGATTTAAATGCACCTACTTTATATTTGAGGTACTAGACAAATTTCAAACTAAACACTACAAATTTTCAGTCCTATTGCGGAGTAAAAGATTGACATGCGCTTCAGCAGAGCAGCAGTTGCGTTACCCAAACCTGCAGTAATTTCTTTTGGTCTCTTGCGGCCTATTATTTATTTCTTTGAGTCTCGTGTGCAGTGCTGACAGCCCTGTCATTATTTCCTCGTGTGCAGCGCTGGCTGACAGAGCAGCGGTCTCAGTGTCCGCACTGCCGAGCATCGCTGCACCTGCACGAGCTGGTGAACTGCCGCTGGGTGGAGGAAGTGACGCAGCAGCTGGACACCCTGCAGCTGAGCTCGGCTGCGGCCGCTGCTGGTGCCAGTGGGGAGACCAAGCCGGGGTCTCCCGAGCCGGGTGGCGGGCGTGACCAGGAGCGCTGCCAGCACCACAAGGGCGAGAAGCTCAGCGTCTACTGCTGGAACTGCCGCCTCTGCATCTGCCACCAGTGTGCCCTCTGGGGAGGAACGGTACGTCTCCGAGGCAAGGAAGCAAGTAAATATGACAAATGGGGATGGGAATGAACGATACTTTCATTACCAGTTTTGAATGCAGCTGTGCTAGTTGCTGTAGTGGATCAGTGGTGTGTTTGCAACGTTTGAAGCCGTGTTTTGAGGCGGGTGAAATGCAAAAATGCTAATATTCCCAGATTTTAAAGAAGTGCAGGCTGTCGAAATTGAACCTCAGTCCTTCGCTAAGGCCCTTACATTATTGGTGCAGTAGTATTGGTAAAACCTCTTGGTATACTAGTTGTAGCAGTACTTGAGCAAGGCAGATGGTTCCATCTGCGTCCATTTCAAGGGATGAATAATTAAAGGAAAAGATGGGATGGTCAGTATGCCCACAGCCTGGTGCACCGTGCCTGTGGTGTGCTGTGGGAACTTAATATATCGTGCCTTATGTGTGTGTTGCAGCACTGTGGGCATGTGTTCAAACCCCTGGAGGAGGTGCACGCGCAGCAGGTGGCGGCCGTGCGAGAGCAGGTGGGAGCCCTGCGGCGACGCCTGGTACACCTGCTGGGCCTGGTGGCCCAGGTGGAACGCTCGGTGGAGGCTGTTCGTCAAGCCAAAGACCTGCGGGTTCACGAGATCCGCAATGCTGTCGAGCACATGATCGCCCGCCTGGATGCCCAGCTCAAGGGGCGCCTGCTCTCTCTCGTCGGTGGGTGTCCTTTGGTTGCCACGCTCAATGAATGCGATGTCTGTGTGCATTTTTGGCGGGCACCACATTAGGGTATCCGAAATTTCCTGCTGGTTGTTCTCTGTTCATATTGTGAAGAAGAAGACTAAGCTGGCAGTGGCGCAGGACAGAGTGCTCGCTCCTGGCCGGCGGCCATTAGATCATCTCTTGTCCATTGTTCATCGCACCTCATTTTTTGGCTGGCTGCCATGTAACATTTGGTGGAGCTTGCGGGGTGCCACGCAACTCTCATCCTCCTGGCCATCGTTCTTTGGAGCCCTGCGTCTTTCTGCATCCTTCCTTCGGTCCATTTCGTCCGGCTGTGTCCCAGCTTGCCAGATGCAAACCTACCTCGCTGTTGCTCCCCCGCCTTGTCCCCTGTGGCAATCGTTCCACACGACAAACTGGAAGCGACGCCATGACTGACCCGACCTACCGACCCAAGACACCGCTCATATGTGAATACACTGTTCCCCTGCCCGTGCCGTTTGGTGCATCAAAGGCTCATCTCTTTCATCGTGGCGGCCACCACTACACCACCTTGCCATCACTGCTGTACCGTTATCTCAAGCCCATCACCATTTCGCGTGCATATTCGTCAGTTCTTTCATTCACAATCGTGACGACCTCTCGGTGGCCCTGGGTAGTGTGTCTAAGACGAAGCTGGCAGTGGCACGGGATGGAGTGCTTGCGCTAGGCCGGTGGCCAAGAAATCATCTCTTGTCGATTGTTCATCGCGCCTCATTTTTCAGCTGGCCGCCACGTAACATTATGCTATTCTTAATAGGTGTGAAGTGCAAGCATGGGCACGTGGATGATCCTTGAATAATTCTATGGCCACTTACTGGAGATTGAAATTGTGCACCACTTATCCTGGAAAATCTTGCTGAATGCTATAAAAAAAACTTTCAAACTCGTATTTAAGGCCCCTAGAGTCCTGAGATTATGTGAAAAAAGGCAGATTTAAGCATTTTTTGCAGAATTGCGTTACAGACATCAGTATAAATGACGACAGTATGACTGAAATATGACTATTTTGCCTTATTTTTGCAAATATAATGCAAGAGGGGATTTTGAGAACTCAAGAAAATAAGAAAAAATTACTATTATAATTTAATCTCATACTGTTCAGGCCAGCCATATCCAAGGGCTCCACCCCCAAAAACACCAACAATGTGCTCATCGTCCGATGCAGCAGCAGCTACCGTTACCAGCGTTCTCTTCGAGCTGCCCAGTCCTGTGCCCGTTTGCCCTTCTTTCCTCTCCCTTCTCCCACACCGACAGCAGCCCACACCGCCTTCTTTCTATATCTACGGCCAACTTCTCCTTTGCACTTACCTGCCACATGCTTTGCCCTAAGGTCATAGAAAAAGCTGGCTTCTCCTAGTAACTTACAAGCCTCGTGGCGAAGTTTGCTTTAGGTACCTTGGCAAACTCTGAGGAAAAAATTCAGGCTACCTATATTTATGCCTTGGTTCTGAATATAGAGCGAGGTGCATTCTGCACCATTGTTTTGTTTGATGTGTCGCGTGGAATTTCGCGGATTTTTTTTTTCAATTGGCGGAACTGAAAATTTTCCGCAGCAGAAAGTTGGGGGCCTTATCCATATTTAGGAGTGGTCCTCAAATTATTCGTGTTATCTGTTTACCCCCCACTGCACCTGACGAGCAGCGCAGAAGAACGCGCTGACCCAGGAGACGGAGCAGCTGGAGCAGCTTCTGCAGGCGGCCGAGGCACAGTTGAGCTCGTGCTCACGCTCGGAGCTGATCGCGCGCTCGCCTGAGATTGTGCGTCGGCTGGGGGAGCTGCTCCAGCGGCAGCCGCCGTGCTCCCCGCCGCTGCTGCTGCTGCCGGGTGGGGGCCAGGAGTTCCCCTCAGAGATGGTTCCCCCCTATGAGTCAAGCGCGTTCCTGCTGCGCAACTTCTCAGCCCTGCAGCAGCGCGCTGACCCTGTCTACAGCCGACCCCTGACCACATCGGGACTCACGTGGCGACTCAAGGTGTACCCGGTGCGTACCTGCTTTTTGTAGCGATAGCTACATTACGGTAGCGTTGCAAGCCTTCAGCGTGGTGGCGCCACCACGCTGTCAAATGGTTGGTCACGTGCGGAGCAGCAGCCGGCGGCTTGGCGCCATGGCTGATCATGTGGTTCGCCACCTGGTTGGTCACGTGACCAGACACGTGGTGTGGAGCAGCTGCTGCTGCCAGCGGCGCGCCGGTGAAACCGAGCTGCCACAGCTGTGCGCATGTGCCGTGTCAAGTGGGACGAAGATGAAGGAGGAATGCCCAGCAAAACGGAGTGGCGAAAGACTGACTTTGCAATTCAATTATTCAAATGAGCAAGTTCCACTCGGCCAGCTATAGCTATTGCGTCAGTCCAGGTTTAACCAGAGCTAAACCACCGCCAGTTTTTTTTTTTTTTCATCCCACTCTTGGGAGGGCCTTTAGAGGCACTTCTTTGGGGCGGCGGGGGGGGGGGGGGGGGGGGTATTATGACATTTTTGGTCACTGACATTGTGTTTTGCAAACTGAGAGGAGCCCTTGCGTTCATGTGATGAGAACGTGATTTACATGGGCCAAGGGAGCACACCCTGTATTCATCCCATCATGCCGTTTTATAATGCTAGCACTGCCAGCAAGTGCCCAAGGCTTGTGCAGCCGACCCGTCTCCTTGTGCGAAAGTGATCGAAGAGTGCTGTTACGAGAGCTGCCACATGGAGGGGCGTGGCGAACCGTTTGATATATTGAATGTTACGCTGAACGCGAGTTCGATAAACACAATCTTTTTCATGGTATTTTCCGGGGGGTGTTCTTACTGTTCGAAATCAACAATAATTAGGTATATCTGGGCTCAACTCTAGCAGTAATGGCAGAGGAAAAGGGCAGGGAATAAAAAAATAATAATAAGCAGAGGGTATGTAATAGATGTACGCACTGTGCTAATGATTGCTTTGGCCCCAGGAGATGAGATGGGAGTGTTTACATCCGGTAACCTGTCCAGTGCGCCTTCTTGATGCACTGTGTTTTCACTAGCCCAAGAGCACCAGTTCTGCCAACATGGAAGTCGAAAGAAAAGGGTGTGCTGAGAATTTTTGAATAATTTTCTTCATGCATGGTGAGCATGCTGAGGCTCTCTGATAATGGCCCCTAGCTCAGCTGACAATGTTAGTCCCATTCGGAGTCTGGAGAAATCGTGTAAAGCGGTTGAATGCTGGCAAGACTAAAATCTGTAATGTTGGCAAAGAGTATAAAATTGTTCGAGGGAAAAATAAATAAGGGAGTAAATGAATGTGTTTCCTTTTCTCAGAAAACTTAGATACATCACTTAACCAGCAGAAAATTGAAACGCATTGTGTACTTAGCCAGATACTCAACGCAGTGTTGCGTTTACTATTTCGTTTTAGTGCCGACCAAAGGCAGTGCACTATTATCATTGCCACTGTCAACACTGGTACTGCTGTTTAGCTGCTGCTGCAAAGTAAAGGTTGGGCATGTTCTGGTTTCATGCACAAGATACTTTTGGAACTGGTGTAATTGTGTATTGAGTTCTTCATTCCGACAAGTTCAAACCTTTATGTCTGTTAGTGTGTTGACCTGATTATATTGTTGCCTTCTTTGTTGGATATGTTGGCAACAGGATCTGTGACCTTTTTTTTTTTGTTGACCGTACTTTCTCCCTCCCCCTCTTCTTGGCACAGGATGGAAACGGCGTTGTGAGAGGAAACTACCTGTCGGTCTTTCTGGAGCTCACAGCCGGCCTGCCAGAGACATCCAAGTGAGTTGTGTTTCACGCTTCGCTTAATCTCCTCTTTCAGGAGCACGCCTTATCACCAGTTCATTTCTGTCGGTGAAAATCTTTCTTGTTGAGTGGTTTATGATCTGCTCCATAAAGTTTCTGTTTGTGACTTGCCATACTGATTCTTAGCAAGAACTTTCAGCTGTTGGCATGTCATGGACTGCTGTGATAGTTTGTTCAACTCAAAACTGTGAGCATGGATGCCCCATTTCTGTGGCACATTGTTTCTGCATCATTTGCCCATTCACAATGGTCTGTATTGGTTAACAAGCCGCCATGGTGGCTCAGTGGTTATGGTGCTCGGCTGCTGATCGGAAAGACGCAGGTGCGATCCCAGCTGCAGTGGTTGCACTTCGATGGAGGCGAAATGCTACAGGCTTGCGTACTGTGTGATTTCAATGCACAGTAAAGAAGCCCAGGTGGTCAAAATTATCTGCAGCCCTCCAATACGGCATTCCTCATAGCCCGAGTCCCTTTGGGACTTCAAACCCCGTAAACCATGTACGGTAAAATCTCATCAATTCGAAGCCATTGAGGCCACGAAAATTATTCGAAATAACCGGGCTTTCGAATGAGCTGACAACAGCATAAAAGTGGGACCCAGGAAAACAATTTCTTTGCGGTAATGTGCTATCTTTACTGGACAGGCTTTGTGGTTACTGTGTAGTGCAGCGTAAGTGTCAAATGTCCAGCTCGTAGCTGTTGCTGGCCAAAAAGAAAGTTGACTCCAAATATAAGTTGACGCATCCCTGCTCCCCGCATTCGGAACTTCGGCCTGCCGCTGCATTTTGTTTTGTAGTTTGCCAATTTTGTACAGTATTTATAAGCTTGACAGTTAGAACTAAAAACTATAAACTTATTCTGCATGATGGCATCACGGTGCTTGCGCAACTCAAAGCAATAAACTCATAATAATGCAATCACAAGGATAACAGTCTGAAGCCAGTGGAATTAAGAAGTGGTGTTATGGCCTGCTTCCACACTTGTGTGTGTCCCGATGGACAAGCAGTGAACCAAACTGCACATGGTCCCACAGTTTCAGATTTCGACGCGACACACGCCTCAGAGATTACCAGAATCATTTTTCCTTGCGCTACCTACCGCTCGTCCAGTGGCTGCTAGCGCGAATGATCCAGGTAAACGGCACGCAGTTAAAAATTTCGTCAGTTGAATCGGCCTGCACATGAACTAACGACTTTTTGCGCATGTGTCCACCAGGAATGCGCACCGGCACGGTGAGCGTACTGCCTAACGCTCATCCAAAACTAGACCCAGCAATGAAGTCTTCCCCGTGTATAGGTCGACACCCTAGGATGGTTTCTTTTTTTTTTTGAAGGTTATCTAACCCTCTAACCATGGCACACTTTTCAAAGAAACGGCAAAAGCCGGCATAGCAAGCAGTCAACCTGTTGTGGGCACATAGCGAGAATGGATGTTTCGCAGGACACGCACTGACGCTGTTAGGCGTGGGAGGTGCTTCGATGCGAGCGCCTCCGCTACGCACTGCCTTGACTTTGGCCAGATTTAAGAAGAGCGACGAACACGGTCATTGCTGCCTCCAGTCTGGCTGTGCCATGGCAAAGTGCTGAGAGGACGTTATGTTGCTTTAAAACCGGCATCTACACCTGCATTGCAGTGAAGCATGCCTTCTCCTGTGCAGGCACGTGCTTCGGCTGTCTGCAAGCCACACCAGATTGGTTTTTGTGCTGGGAGTGCTAGGGCTGGGGTGCTTTGCGTATCAAGGATGAGCATTACTAACCGCGGCGTCGCTCTGCAGTGCCGCTTCACAGTTCTGAGGGGCTGTCGCTTGACCGATTTGTGGAAAAATCGGGATCTGACATCCTTGCGTAGCATGCCAGATCTTCAAATTAACCAGGCTGGCACACGCTGTCGCTTCGAATTATCCAGCCAAATTTATGTTAGACATTATGGGACTAAGAAATTCTTCTAATTATCTGGAATTTTGGATTAACAGAGTTCGAATTGTCAAGGTTTTACTGTATTTATGAACATAATTATGAAGTTATACGTGGCTATCTTCAAGCCTTATTGTGTCTGTTTAAACTCGGGCTTTTAAAGGATGCTTACAAATGGGGAATGTGTAACACATGTGGACAGTTTTACATGAATGAGTGTAAGCCGAGATGAAGGAACTGAAATACACACAGAGGCCGAGTGAAATGTGCATCTTGTATTATATTTATAAAGAAGTGCTGCTAGCATGCTATTTAGTGTGTCTGAATAAATAGCAGCTATATTTAACCCTGTAATTTCTAGGTACTGAAAATGGATAGGGATATGTCTCCAGGATTTTATTACAAATTGCTCCTTCATTGCAGGAATGCAAAAACTGGGAGATTTATTTGGATGAAAAAAAGATTATGGCATAATAAAATTTTGATGATTTTTGGATGCGAATTGGTCCTAAATACATAGGCGCACACTGTAAATCAAGAGAAACGTTCAAATCTGCTCCCCTGTTTGTCATTGTAGTGTTATGACCACAGGAATTTCAGGCTGTATCGCTGTCAGGCTTATCTTTTGCATGGATTTATTCTTCGGTGTAGGCCTCCTATCTCTGGCAGCTGACGCTTTGACCCTACTCTGATATGTGTGTTGGAAAAGATTGTTTCTTTGAGTATGCTACTAACTCATGTAGTTATGCAGAAATGAAAATTCTTCACAATTTTTAACTTTTCATCACAGTTGATGTGATGGGTGTATTAGAGTTCAGAACGCCATTACAGAGTTAACTCAGTTGGCAAAGTGCATGACTCAAGAACCATGCTGACATTAAAGTGCCATTGGAACGAGACAACAATACAATCTTTCTATTTGAATAAATTGTGCATATGTTGCATTGTTACAATGTGCACATGGTTTAATAAATTTTCGTATGAACGAATTCATGTGGGCCTCTTTGCATTGTGTCCCTATGCTGTGGGGCCATTGAAACTGGCATGGACATGTCAATCAAAGGTATGTCCTCTGGGAGCAGTGCCTGCATGCCTAGCCCTCTTAGGTTTAGTCTTTGGGCTCAAACATGCCAAGTGGCTGTACGCCCTTACCAAAAGCAGCTTCAATAGTGTCACGGCCCTATGTATGGACAATGATGACGACGAAGTGCTGTGCGTATGCGTGGAAGACGACGAGGACGAAATGCGTGTTCTGGTGCTGGGCCGCTCGTCCCTCTGTTGTTCGGCTCTTTGGCTGTCTCTCCATGTACATATCTTCGCTCCTCTGTTGGAAATATATTTCTTCTCGTTACGTTATATCCACTGCCATAGTGTATGGTGAAGCCTACAGCCCATAGTTTTCTGAGATGGAAAGTTTCGAATTTGTCAAATTGAGAAGAAAAGGATCTGAAATATTCCGCGGGAAGTCTCCTGCCCGTTAACACATGCGGAAGTTCACAAAACTGCGGCTGCCGTGCCATCTCTTCTTGCTTAGTTGCGTCCTGTTCAGTGCTGCGAAGGTGTATGCCTGTTCGCCATTTCACTGTGCCCTCTTCTTTCACAACAGCCCATGCCGCCTTCTTTCCATTTTGTTGCAACATTTTTCCTGCAGCACATTCCGCACACTTCGCCTCGATGGCACAGGGTTGTCGAGAAGTTGGCTTTGCCTCGCGGCTCATGAGCTTAGTCGGTGAGCTTGCTGTGGGCTTCTCGAAGATGTATGGTTTTTGACAGGTGCCAGAAGCATGAGTTTTCCCATACGAGCATGAGTTGCATTGCTTCCAGAGCTGCAGCACTTGACAAGCTAGCTGGCTGGAACAAAGGGAGGGGTACACACGTCAAGGCATCAGTAGGACTTGGTTTGTTACGAAATTCTACATTTCAGTGGAATTCAGACAATTAAATCAATTATTCTCATCATGTAATTCCTGCTGATATCTACAAACATACTATCAATGAAAGAGAATGTGGCTGCTAACACGCATTTCCACGAAAAATGCTAACATCCACGAATTTTCACGGCATCACGGTTAAATAAATAGAGGCCTTAATGAAACCTGAGGCATTCCATGAAGGAAGGCACACATGGAAGCCTTTATTCACCAGGACCACGGAAATCCTTTCGTTATGTCTGCTACCGACGCGGTCTCACAAATAATAGCGGTTTAAATGCCTTGAAGGTATTTAAAATAAGAGATCTACTTCATTAAGCCCTTTATTTGGGTGAACAGGTGAGGTACATCTAGCAAGCGCAGTTTTTTCAACACTAGGGCCAAGGCTGTCTTCAACTTCCTTATCTGCATAACTTGTTTTGGATGACCTTTTGCCAGTGCTAGATAGAGGCAAGAGTGTGACCATCGAACCCTTTTGGAGAAGTCTTAACTGCACTGTCCGTCTCTAAACATGCAAAACATGACACTTTCCACAAGCACCTTCCTGCTGCAGAATTTCTGTGAAGGGTCCTTCACAGGCATCATCGTTGGTGGTGGTCAACACTTGGAGCTTTGCCCCGATGCAAGATGTGCAGGGAAATGCTGTCGCTTGGGAAGCACTAAACATAGGAAGTACACAACCCGTGACAACTCAGCGAGATGGAGCCTAATCACGGCCACGCAGTGATGTCATATCAGCCAGCAACGTGGGAATGGTGGCAGCGACACATTGAGGAAGACGAAATTTTGCTGCGGCCAGCCTAAACTGCAGGGTCTGGACAGCCACCGTGCTGCGGAGAAGCCAAGTCATGTGACAGTGATAAGTGGTGATAGCTATGGGGATGGGCACAACCGTACAGTTTGGACTATGGCTGCTCAGACATTGGCACCTGCGGATGGGGGACAATCGCAATGGATGGGAGAGTGCTCTCTGTTCAGGCACATCAGCAGTTGCAAATGTGTTCATCGCGTGCTGCACCGTATAAGCATTGTTGTGTTGCTGCGATATGTGGGTTAGGAGCACAGGTGAAGTTTCCTTGCAATGCATGGCATAGTTCATGGCTGGTTTATGAGATGCCCCTTCTGCCTCATATGCAACGACAAGTGTGTGCTAACCAAGACGTTCCCGATAAGCCACTATGCTGTAAGCGGGGACCAAATGCATGAGGGGAGCTGTGTCGGGGATTTTATGTGACAATATCCTAATTGGAACTACCACTTAAATGAGCAAGTCTTAAAGGGACTATGCAAAGAATTCAAAGTCGCTTGTAAATGTTTTCTACGTTTGGAAATGATGCTAATGAGCATTCACACCAAGCATAAGTCTTCGGAACTGAGCCGGCAATTTATTATAAATTAAAAAGAAAACGTGTTTTTTAAAATTCGCGGGCCGATTGGTGTGCTCGTAGTGACCGATTTTGGAACTAAAATCGTGGAACAAAGACGTCACTGTACCATGACGTCGCCAGGCCACCACACGCTCTCATTCGCTGGAGCCACGGCAGCCACGACGTCACGGGCACACTTCCGGTAGCTGTGAAAATCGTCTGCTCGTGCTGCCGCGCAACCCTCTCAAGCAAGCGCGGGCCAGGGCATTGCCTTCGTGCATATGGTTTCAATTTTCCTCTGCCGCCACCTTCTGTCGGGAGTTCCGGAGCCACTCGCACGGCTCTTCGTGGACACGCATAGGGCTCAATGCCCATCACGGCCGTAAGAGCGAGCAGTCGCACCTTGAGGTCTGGGTTTATTACTGCTAACTACAACGGACGACAAGCAAAGAAACCCGATGCGCGCCGCAATCCAGGAAGGCGAAGAGAGACCGGAGAGATGCCGCCACGCCGCCGACGCTGCTGTTGGGGGGCTAGGAGTGACAACCGGAAGTTGCAAAGCGAACGTCATCTGATGACGCCCAGCCCCAGACCTGCTTTCTTTATTTTTGTCTGGTGCCCCGTGTGTACGAGTTGAGGGGGGAGAGGAGGAGCGTAATTTTTAATCGTCTATATCTTCGTTGTTATTGATGCTAGCTTAAAAATCCTTGCGTTAGGGTGACGAGTGATGAAATGCCTATCTCTCGTCTGCTTTACATAATCTCAATTAATTTATTGCATAGTCCCTTTTAACAAGGTTTAGCATCACAGTTTTTTGAGTTGCGTAAAAACCATTGTGGATTTCTCTTGAGTGGGAGCTATGAGCTTAAAACTGTAGCAGGTCTGCAAACTAAATGTTTGTTGGTGTGTTCTAATTTTTTAGTAGACTGCTTGTTTCCGTGAGGCCTCTGTGTAACAATCTGCAATGTGGTCGGGCTGATTCGAGTAAAACTGCTTATGTGGTACACGCAGCCTGTTGCGAGCATTTCTGGAAATCTCAGCCAAAACACTAGTGTGCCTGCCAAGGTCCTCCTCTCCCGGGAAAGTTGTTACTGCAAAGTCTCACTTGAAATGAGAAGCCATGTCATCGTGGCATGGGGAACAAATCACTCGGTTGTTTATTTGTCCCTTGGCTTCCTCCGTGCAGGTATGAATACCGTGTGGAGATGAGCCACCAGGGGGGCGACCCGAGCAAGAACATTGTGCGCGAGTTTGCCTCCGACTTTGAGGTGGGCGAGTGCTGGGGCTACAACCGCTTCTTCCGCCTAGACCTCCTCGCCTCCGAGGGCTACCTCAGTGGGGACACCCTGCTGCTACGCTTTGAGGTGCCCACTCCCTCTATTGAGTTGCTCATGACTGGTTTCTGCATTTGCCGTAATGTTGCAGTGTTTATCTCGTACTTCACATTACTGTGCGGCTGCCACCATCGAGGGTGACGTCAGGGGCTGCTGTTCATTAACTCCCTAACGGATGCACTTTTTTAAATAGTACCGAAATGGTAAGGGTGTGAGAATAATTAGAATTTCAAATGCAAATTGTACGTGTTTGATATTCGATTCATATTCATAACAGAGAATTTCCAAATTTTTGAAAATTTTCTAATTCACTAGCAATCATATACTACACCTACTTTCATAAATTCGACCATGGCAAAACCATAACATCTGAGCAAATTATCCGGCGATCCAAAACAACACAAATGTGTCCTCTTCGTTTTCTTCTCCGGCGTTTATCACTTGGACCGATCTCATTTCTGCGGCTGCTAGGCTTGACCTCGTTCCGAAAGTCGGCTTTCCCACATATGACACCTGATGTGAACAAGATGCCTACCACACGCTTCAAACCATCACTATGAGAAAGTGTGCTGCTTTTTTTTTTTTTACCCTTCCATGATGTGTTACATACTTAATGCTCTCACCCTTGGCATTTATCGTCTCACCTTCATAACTCTCCAAGCATGAGCTCCGCCATCTCGTTTTGGTCAACTGTGATATGTTGGAAAGCCCACTGGCAGAACTTTGCATGAGTCTCCTAAAGGGGTGAGTTGAGGTGTCACAGCAGAGCAGTTGATTGTGTAAACGACATTTGCCTGTTCATCTCTTTTGAAATATTTGATATTTGAAGCTATTTTTTCTTCATATTCCTATTCGATTCGTATTAGAAAATTTTTTTAATCGCACACCCCTACAAAATTGTCATTTAGTACCCATTGAGGCATCTGTTGGCAAATCTAAAGAATAATTTGGATGGACCTTACTCGCCTCAAACCAGACAGAGAGTGCCAGAATGTGGCACTGTGGACAGCTCAGGATTCGGTCACACTTTGTGCAGCGAGAGCGCCAAGTCTGTGGGATGTGGCCTGCTCTGTGTTGAGAGTGTTTGCACATGTGTGTGCACGCAGGTGCGGCCACCTACGTTCTTCCACAAGTGCCGGGACCAGCAGTGGTACTTGGCACAACTGCAGGCACAGCAGGCACAGCTATTGCAGCAGGTGCAACAACTCAAGGAGGTAAGTCTCTCCAATCTGGGCTTGGTTGTGCCCACAGCTACAGCGGAATCTACGTTGTGCTGGCTCGTGGTGATTTGGTGTGTACCGGGTGATCTTTCGAGTGACAAATGGTGAACACCATGAATGCGCAGTTGCCACATGTTAGTTCAGATTCTCAGGTTGAGCACTGATTTCCAATTCAGCACAACCTTTAAAGCTATGCTTGGTTGTTTTTCTTTCACCGCGGACAAAATGCTGTCTGTGTCCGAAGCCTCCACCTACCCACCCACTTAACACTTCAGCAGGCCTCCACCCACCAGAAGCCCATGCAACAGCGGAACGAAAAAAATGATGGCAGAATCGAATTCTAAGACGCAGTGGGAAGGTGCTCATTGTAAAAACTAAAATTTAAAAAGCGAAGTGTAAAACGGAAACTGCTAGCACAGACTTGTTGCATCACATCATATGATCAGCCTTCAATTTTTTAATTTTAATTTTGTACTCTGTGTTGATCGCGTGCTGGTGGTATATGTTTTATGGTGTTTAACATCCCAAAGCGACTCGGGCTATGAGGGACGCCTGATCGCAGGCTGAAAACAAGGGAGACTGAACAGTTGTCTAGTGCTAATCTCCGTCCTTTTTCTGTGCCTTGTGATCGATCTTTCAGAGGCTGGCGGCTGAAATGGCCAAGAATGAAGCGACAGGTTCCTACGCCCAGGAGAATGCTGCTGGTGGGTGATCTGTTTACGTGTCACATCAGTGACATGGCCTTTCGCTTTTAGATCGAGTGAATGAAAATCTTATCATGAGAGTAAAGGCCACTTGCTAAAGTTCTATGCCAGTCAATTTTTGCGAGTCTGCACATTTTTCAGGATGTGTGTGGTAGCTTTCACACATCTTCAGTAGTTGATGCAGAGCAAAATGGTTTTTCTGAATTTGTAGAATTTCTTTTTGTTGTCAAAACCACATTTTATTTATTGCATGTGTGACAGGCCATTGCATTGACTGACGGTGGCTTCTTCTCACACGCATTGTAGCCTTGCTGTTGTTGCCAAAGACGTAGCCAATTTCGCCTCCACAGCTGTGGTAGCAGCGGCCTGAAGGGGCGAGTGGCAGGGCAGTTGGCACTGTGTTGCAAATCTGCCATGGTAGTGCATATGTACTGTGGTCAGCTGCCAGTGCCCGAGTATGGTGTGTCACGTAGGTCATTTATACCTAGGTTCACTAGCTTTGTCAGACCATCTTAGTCGTAATTTGGGCAAGAACACAGTGCATGTATTTCAGTTGCAGCCGCAGGAATTGAAAAAAAAAAGTGGCTCAAAGTCTGTGATCAGTTTTTAGTGCCATAATTGGAGCATGTAGGTAAAGGGTCCATTCGTCATCTTTAATGTTTCCTAGACGACCTGACATGACCTTTTCCTCTTCTAAAATGTGAGAAGCTGGCTCGAGAGGCAGAAATTTTTGCAAGGTATGAATCTGGAGCCTTTCTGGAGAACATGTTTTTCGATCTGAATGATACAACTGTCATCGATGGTGTACTGTCATTTGACTTCAGTGAAGATTAGTGTTGAGGAGTAAAATCGGAATTTCTTTCTGTAGTGGCCCAGTGGCCATGGCGACTGCATTGTGATGGAGGTGAAATGTGAAAACGTACATGGACCGAGACCTCAGTGTACGTTGAAAGAGCCCCCGGTCATCGTAGTTAGTGAGGAGCCCTTCACTGTGCAATGCCTCATAGCCAGGAGTGGTTCTTTGGCGTGGACAAATATATGATTTATGATTCATCTTCCTGCCCCATGAAAAAGGACATGTCTAACTTTACTACCATAACTGTTGGAGAGTTGTTGCACTGCTGTCTCCCATGCATTGCGCTCTTACCAACGTTTGACCGTCATCGCCCCTGCGAGAACAGAGCAACCCAGCAGTGCGGGCGATTGTGCTGGCCCCAGTCGGACAGCGGAGCCGGACTCCCCCCAGTCGGACCTGCTGCCTGCCAGCCCCCAGCGTCAGCAGAGCTCCCTCACAGCCAGCGCCAGCACCAGCGGCGGCAGCCTGGAGCAGCAGATTGCAGCCAATCTGGCTGCCTCAGTGGACACCCTCACAGCGGAACTGCTGCGTTCGGGCCCCCAGAAAGGTGGGTGGTTTACGTCTTTGGAGTTGCCTCCATTAGCCTCAGTTGCCACGCATAAGGGCAGCTATTTTTGCCTCAGTTCCTTTCATGCAGTTCGCTTCTACCCTTGTCAGCCAGCACTGTAGCTGGCCAATTATGACAGGGTGCCACTAGAGACAGTGGCAAATGGCAAAAAGCATTCTGCTCAAATAGGTTTAGAGTTGTGAAATGCCAGCAAAGGTGAGTTCACCATAATGTGAATCTACAGCTGTTAGTTTCATGAGCAACGTGTGAGCTCTAAAAAATGGTTTTGTGAGGAGAACTTCTTCGCAGTTTTATTCGTTAATTGACCCCATGAGCTCTTGGAACAGTTCCTTTATGTGGTGCCAATGTAGGTAGCATAGCTGGCAGCTATTTCTTGGCCTGTTAACAGCATGGAAAGTTTTCTGGATGATATATGTAGCATGTGATTGACAGAACAACACTTACTATAACTAAGGAAACCAGCACAAAGAAGGGCTGTTGTAGAGGTGACTAATGCAATGCTGCTCTTTTGTTCTTTGAAATAGTTTTGTGGTACTAACTAGTTGCTGTGGCCATGACCTTGTGGTATCCTCCACTGTTTGTACGAACTTAGTACAGTCAAACCCGCATATATCGAACTCGCAAAATAAACGGAATTAGTTCGATATATCGTGTAATTCGATATAGAACGTTTAAAGAAATTGACAATGTACAAAACGCACGTCATCAAGAAGTGTTCTTTACTTCCTAAAGACATGTACGGCGTGCATATTAGCGCGAGAAGTAGTAGCCGATCGTCTTCTGCTTTTTCGCTTTCAAAGAATTGTTTAGCATGCACTTTTCAATGTTGTCGAGTGACTGGGAACAGCCGAGTCCACAGCCTTCTATGGACACACAGTGGCGACGAACAACGCTCAGCGCATGAAGTGCTTCAGAACACGTGGACGGGTTGGAACTCGTTGGGTCCTCGCAGTTACCGTCGCCGGCGAGATCCCTAGCCAGATCGGCAACAATATCTTCGTCAGCGAGCTCTCCGGTAGTCGCAACATCGTCGTCAACGGAGACAAAGTCTGTAGCTGCAGTCCCATCACAAACGGCACCTGAGGACTCTGACAGCTGTGTTAACAAATCAAGTTCCTCGAGTGGTTCATCGATGTTGAGGGGTTCATCGCAACTTTCAGTTGAGCTGGTGCTAGCCTCGCCGGAAGCAGAGGAGCCCACAGTGATGGAAACAATTTCGAATTGTTTCTGTTTTGACGTCGTTCCACGATGCATTCAACATCGTTATTGCGCCCAGGAGGTCAATTTTCAACTCCCGGCCAGTGCGGAGATTTAGCAATAATCGTTGCACAAGGCGCTTTCTGTAACCTGCCTTCAGTGCGCGAATGACACTTTGATCCGAAGGCTGCAGCACCAACGTTGTGTTCGGTGGCAGGAAGCGAAGCTCTATGCTGCTGATGCTGACCTTACAATGGTGAGCAGAACAATTATCAATGAGTAAGCAGACCTTTCTGCCTTTGCTTACCAGGTCATCGTCGCAGGACTTCAGCCACTTGCCAAAAACTTCACTTGTCATCCAAGCTTTTCCGTTGGACACGTAGGTCACCGGAAGAGAGAGAGTGCATTCTTCAGGCACCGCGGCGATTTGCTCTTGCCAATCACAAGTGGTCGAAGCTTGCTCGATCCATCGACGTTGGTGGCGAGCAACACCGATATTCAGGCTTTGTTCCGAGCACTACGTTCCGAGGATGTGACTTGCAACTGAACTGTGTGCAGGCCATGGAGCAAGACTATATCCGTGGTGCAGGCGCACGTGCCACGTGGCTGTGACAGAGCGAGAGATGGGTCGAACCAGTTTTTCTAGGGGGTGGCTGTCTGAGGGAGGGAGAGCCGCGCCACACACACGCAGTTGGGCTAAACCACTTTGGGATGGGGGTGTCGGCAGCTGGTCCGGCTGCTGCGCGGGAAAGCCAACTTCTGAGGAAATATTGCGGTGTTGAAGTTCGATATATCGCGTGCGGCTGCTATTTTTGTTCAATTTAACCGTACTTTTTCCTTTATGTTCTCATTGTAACGTTACGGTGTTCAGAAATTGTTCGATATACAGGTTAATTCGATATAAACGAGTTCGAGATGGTCGGGTTCAAGTGTAGCATTGTAAAGTTGTTTTGTTTGCTGTGCTTGTTGCTTAGGGGGCAGCTTCGTCACTCATGATCTCATGCATCCATCATTCTGCATCTAAGTAGCACTTGCTCTCCTATGGGAGTGTTCGTGGTAAATCGAAAAGATTGTGAACAGGAGGCTAATTGGCTACGCAACTGTCGTGCCTGACTCTTGCATTGCACTTTGTGGGTGCGCACTTTGTATTGATTGTTGGTAGTTCTTGGCAATTATTGAGGGTATTTGTGCCTTCAACTCTTGCTTTTAGCGTCATGTGTGGCGTTCATCTTTGCTGGTACTTCTCTCATTCTGTATGCATATATTCAAGACAAAAAGGAAATGTATCTGTCTACTCATAAATAGCCATCGCATTACCCTTGTGAATGATGTTTGAAGAATCGAAACTCTGGTTTAGTCGTATTTTGAACACTCAATGCTTAACAGCGACATTATGCAAATGTTGAGGAGAGAATTTAGCAAAATATGCCTAGATCTAAGTAAGTGTGCCGCAAAACTCCGATCAGTATACACTAACTGATGAGCAATCTGCATTTACTCCTACTTTAAGAAGCTCCATAGACTAGTAGTTTTTACGGCGAGAGCTGTTACTGGGACTCCACTCTGAGTGGTCGTGTAACAAAAGCCCATTGTAGTAGTTGTAGCTGTCATAGAAATTTGCAAGTCAAGGGAAGCCATGTCAACAGAGAAGAGACAAAAGAATATGACAAGGAAGATAGCGTCATAGCCTGGTTTAACCAGTTTTTTTCTTTCTTGTTTATCTACTCATGGTCTGATTTAACCAGTTTTTTTCTTTATCTTCTCATAGATGAAGTTCAGGAGTTGCAAATGCACTGACAAGTGGCATCATGGTGCCTTCTACTGCATGACCATGAACTTGCTGCCGCCTTGCATAAAGAAGGCTTCTGTGTGGCTCTGTCCATTTATCCTCGTAGATGTGACCTGCCGGACCAAGTCAGCGTCTGCCAGACATCGTTGGGCATCACGCCCTCTGGGGGATTCCTGTGATGCTGACTCCTCTGGCACTGAGAGCAGTGAGGTGCGGCTTTTCCCTTCTGCCATGGGTGGCCCCTATGATTTCTTGTTCCTTTGCCTCTCTCTTGAGTCGAGCCCATATGTGCAAGGCTTATAGTACATGGAGAACTGTCGCTGACCAGCCGTTACGCTGTTTGCAGTGTGCCAGCGAAGGGGAGGTGGACAACAGAGTCACCAGGCTACAGGGAGGAGCTAGTGCTGGTCCCACCTTGGATGAAAACGACATTGATGAGGAGACCATGTGAGGGGCACTGCATTTTGTTTCTTAATGCGATAGCATTAGAGTCGTCGTCACACCAAGACCCTGCCGATGTCCAGTGTCATGAAATTCCCTGATTGGTTGAGGCTGTGGTGATGTTACAGGTGCCACATGACCACAAAGGACCAACCACAGAGCACCATCCACTGGAGGCAAATTCAGACCACCAAATGTGAAGTGGATTATGAAGGATCATGGAACAGTATTAGAGGTCCCGTTCTTGAGAAAAGTCGCTGTCCATTGGTCGAGAGAGTGGCGCTTTAGAAAGAAAAGCAGTTTCGCTTAAAAGAAAAAAGGTGGTCAAGCGGAAACGAGTGGCTGTTCTCTGGGTTGTGAGCCGGGCACGCTACCTCTAGGCCACTGAGGAGCGTTCATCATGATGCAGTTGCACTGTACTCTTAAGGGTAGGTTAAGCGTTGTTTAAGTTTTTGCTACAGCAGGAGAAATTTTGTTTATTTAAAATTCAGTGGAGCAAAATCTTGCAAGTATGAATTTGCACAGACCATGAAAAATGTTCTTATTCTAAGCTTGTGCGCTTTAAAAGAGGCCAAAGAACAAACACCAAAGTGGAGAAAATATTTTCCCACTGGCAAGCTAAACATGTTACAGCAGTGACTTGAAATGATGGCTGTATAGTTTTGTAGTGTGGGCATGGTGGTGCGCGAGAGACTGCACCATCTGCTTTGGCCAGTTTTGACCAGTTTTGGCCAGTTTCCCATGCTAGTGCTGGCACAATGGCTTGTCTTTTCATATCATCCACCACCACCACCCATGAGAGCATTTGCTTCATCTTCTGAACAAAACACGTTCTGCAAATCAGATTCTGACCAGGCCTTTTAGAGGTTTCTGCCATCACAAAGTTCAGACATTACATGATCATGTCATCAGGATTGTGCTGCAACATTGAGGAGGCCATGCACAAAAGATGGACAAACTAAATGAACGCATGTCCCATCTTTTTTCTGTTTCGCACTGTTTGTAAATGATCATTAGCGATCCCACGAAGAAGTTATGTTTTGCTTGGACGATTCCTTCAGCCTAAGCTGACGCAGGTGTGCACACCTTGGTGTAGCAAAGCTGTCCATCCGGTCATGCGCTTTTTGTGTGTGGTGGGAATATTTTTCTGGCACAGCTCTTAGGCGCCCATTTCTGGCTTCCACATCATCATCGTTGTCAGCGTAACCAGTTTTCCAAGCAGCAAAGCGAAATGCCACCTGGAAATGTGGCTGCCACGAGAAGGTCCTGGTGGGTGGCTAGGATTGCAACACGCCACCTGCCAATCGTGAAGAGCTGTGCTAAAATTTCGCATTACCAGCTATCGTATTCGTCTGTCAATTTATTTTCCCTCTCTGTCTATTGCTCAAGAACTCAGCTCACTTTATTGTGCCCGGCTTTTGCTGGTTTTTCTTGTGCATTGAAATTTACTTGGTTATCTGCAGCTAGTACAGAGTGCCTGGAGGCATTGTGAGACCACACGCTTGGGTGACAGCAAGCTTCCACTTGTTAGGTGGACAGGCCTTGCCATTTCTACACCAGAATGGCCTCACTGTGGCTGTTCCACAGTACAGCATGTTGGGCAAGTTGGTTTGTGACTCCCGTAACTGCAGTGCATTTGACAGACCAGAGAAGAAGACTCGCAACAGAGTGCCGAGTTTGCATGCAGTTTGCATGCAGTGCAAGAAATGAGCTAAGGTATTGAACTCTCCATCCTCCATTTGCATGCACCATATTAGTTTGAATATAGGTCGATAGTTTTTTTAAAAACGCGCTACATGAAGCTCTTGAGTCGGCTTAGATTCAAGGATTTGAGGTTGGCTTAGATTCCGCAAGACCAGCGAAATGCACGAGCTAACCCCAACACGCTGCATCAAGCGTGCATCGCTATGAGCTGTAGCTAGCTGGATCGCTACAGCCTGGGATGACATCCTGGAAAGCTTGGTTGCGCACTCGTTCCGAAAGCGCAGCATTTCCAATGCACTTGATGGTACAGAAGGTTGTGCACTGTGCATAGAGGAGAGTGATAAGGAGGTCACCAATGGCTAGGACGAGTGAGCCAGAGCAGGTTCGTACAAAATAAATGCACTTTGCGTGCTGCCCTTGCTGTTGTTCCCAATTGTTTTTTCAGCCAGCTTACATTTGAGGAATTTTTTGTAGCGTAAGCTACACTGGCCGAGGTTGAGCAGTTTCGCGTGGCTCCTGAAGAGCCGTGCTGCACATGAGCAAGGAGCAGTGACGTAACACAATGCACAGCTGGCGCGCCGGAGCCGCCGCCACCGCCGCGCGCCTCGCCGGTCTGCGCATTCTCTGCGAACCACACCACGTGACTAATCACTCGACTGGTCACGTGACCAACAGCGTGACAAACCACATGACAAACCACGTGCTTCACACCACGTGACCGACCACGTGGCCAACAACATGTTCAACCCCCACACACTCACTGAATAAAAAAAACCCTGTGTCGAGGTTGGGAATCGATCCAGGGCCTTTGGCGTTTGAGACGGAGACGCTACCGCTCTGCCACGACGGCTCAAGGTTTAACCGTGAATAAAGGCACATGTAGTGAATGCGCGCCTTTCATATATTAACTCTTCCAAACCAGATGTCGCCGCGCTTACGCTACGTATATCCTGGCCTAACAGAGATAGGCCATCATCAATTTTTTTTTTTATTTGGCCTTCACATTTCAGGTGCTGGCTTAGAATTGTGGCTGGTCTAGATTCGAGTAAATACAGTGCTTATTTTATTGCACGTCCCCTTCCCATCGTGGCTCCTCCTCAGGTCGGGCGACCGTGATGTGGAGCATCAGCGCAGCTCTCACCATGGTGGTGGCAATGGTGCCAGCGGCAGCAGCACTTGCTGCCACTGGTGGAACCTTGGTGCCACAGGTAGCGCCAGTGGCTCTGCGACTGGAGCCGCAGCTGCTGTGGGCGACCCCAGTCGGGAGGGCTGCTCGCTGGCAACCGCCTCTCGCGAGGAGGACGACGAGTCAGTGCTGCTGCGGCTCCTTGAGTTGCAGGACCGCCGGGGGGCAGCAGCAGCTGCGGGGGCCACCCTGCACCAGTGCCGATCAGGCTGGAGCCGCAAGGGAGCTGCCAAGAGTGGGTTTTGCTGAAACAATCCTTTCTTGTATTTTGTTACCAATGAGCCTAAGAGTAGCTTATAGTTCACGTACACAATTACATTCTCTCCCATCGTTCATTATGTTGAGTGCTGCTTCTCCACCACTACCACCAAAAGTGGGCCAGCATGTGCACTGCAGCAAGTTGTACTCATCAGAAAGTGTCAAGAAAATGCCCGAGGAGAACTGAGCTGCACCTGTGAGGTAGAGATGGTCATATCAGGCCAGAACTGTTATGACACAAAACTAAGCAGCTTGCTATATTTTGGAAATGGACTCAAGCAGCTTAATTAGCATGTGGTTCCAGCAACATATCACTTGTGGCAGAAAAGAAAGAGAGAGTGTTTGCACTACAACGAAAGCACTCTTACGTTACAGTTGTCCAACTGCTGCAATCTGTATGTGGGGCTTGATCGGGGCAAGCCATATGGAGTGCGTGTGATGAGGTGTTCTAAACAAGTGGGTGCCAACACTGTATCTGCTGCTGTCATGACAGACCGTGTGAGAAAAAACACTGCAGCTGTAATTTATATTGATGCTGACTATGCAGCGATAGTTGCTTAGAAATTCTTGGTTAAAACAAAACCAGGCCACGCGAGTGCTCGATGATTTCGAATGTTTGGTCTAATGGTGAAGTATTTGATCCGATCCGAATGTTTAGTATTCGAAATCTCGAAGGATATTCATTTCAAGCAAATATTGTTTCTGAAACACTTGCTTCGTGTAGTTTCGGTTCACTGTGCCTCCTATAGGTTGGCATCATGGTGCGCATGTAGCTTATGCTCTTCTCTGCGTGAAATTCGCTATCACACTCGATGGTGCGAGAATGCGAGGGAGCCAGCAAGAGGCACATGGAGATGGGTGCTCCTTTCAGACACTTTTACCACAATTTTTAGGTGTTATGCACCGCTTTAGGCCATTCCACCTCACTTGTGCACCCTCTTGACACACTATAATCATTCATATACTCACTACTCTTAGACCATATTGCCGCGAAGCTTGCTTTCTGTCTGATCTTCTTATCGCGGCAGGCACGCCGCATTATCAATTTTCTGGGACGCGAGACGCGACCAGAGTTATCTCGATCTTTCCTAGCCTCGCGCAAGTGTGCCTACTATGTTCTGGAACTTTCCTTGCCGCCTTTAAAATCGAGCACGGCTAAGAGCGGCGGGCATTCTGTTAGTCGACGACCGCCGAGCACGTTCGCTGCTATCGCCGCCGCTGAGTTTTCAGAGCCGTTCTTAGTGGGCGTAAGCCAGCCTATTAAGGTATTCTCTTACGAGCTGCTCTGTGCCTTCCTCAAGACCGGACCCCAGTCGGTGCTACGTGACACCGGCAGAGTTCCCGTCACCACCTCGTGACAATATAGACTTGGTGTTGATTTTAACATGTGAACATATTTTAGCCTGAGCAGACCAAAACCTTATGTTTGGTGCACTTTGGCCTTAGATGCCCTTGTGCCAAAAGAAACCCAGGATCGTTATTCTTTCAGACACCCGATGCGGGGTGGCGCTGGGCACTCAGGTGTGCGGGGTGTACACTTCTCAGGTGTCCATGGAGTCACCACTTAAAAGCAACAGCCACGTGATGGCACAATCGCAAAAAGACCAGCAATCGGAGGCTCACAAATAGGTCCCGCACTCCACAAATAGGGTGCTTCCGCGTGTAGGTCAATCCCCCCGATTTCTGATGGCCACTTTTGCAAAAGTTCAGTGACGGCTTCAGTGAATGTGACAAAGGTTCAATGCACTCTTCCTTTTTTCATGTAATAACATTGTGTGTAAGAAAAATGCATGATTTTGAAAATGCCTATTGTGCCGTTCAACACTTTTTTGTGTGCTGGAAATATTCAAAATATTTGCTTCAAAATTATTTGAAGAAAATTGGTATTCATGTGAATTCACTTTGAACTGAAAAACCACTGTTTGCACAATCCTAAACAAAATGTGCGATCTGTTGGTCAATACTGACATGATAAGTCATGTGTATGCTGTATGCCTTGGCACACACATTTGCTTTCTTTGTTTTTGGGTACTGGGCCACCTGGGAGATCTACCTTAAGTGGGGTGGGGTATAAGAGCTGTTCTGGTCAATTCCAAAATATTTTCCGGCCCGATTTTCAACCGATTGCTCGTCTCTTGCTCTCCCACCTGTTATTAGCAACCCCTTTGCATGGGCAAGGTTCCGAGTGCTTGCACAGAGGTCAGAAGAGGGTCGTTCAAAATGGTTGACTCAGTTGAGACCAGAGGCAAGAAGATTGCCTGCAGAAAGTGACCTACCAGGCTCTTTCTATTCAGCATCAAAGCTTTAATTGCAAAAGATTGTATACAAGTGTTCTATGCAAGTACGTAATATCTAGTGAAGCTTTAATTGTCTACGCAGCATGGAATGGTGTGTCATTCCCAATTTATTGGTGGCTACATAAGAGAGGAGGAGAGAGACAGGTAAACAGGAAGTGCTGCTCAGCTATCTCTATAGCCTGCGAATGATGGCCATTTGCTTTTCATTGTGAACTGGGAATGCTGTAATGTTACTGTGCATGCCTGGCTTCAGCAGTGTCCAACTGAAGCTCTTGCTCATTTGGTTTACCTTGCTCATCGGGATGCATGATGATTGCACGGTGTGTTCTTCAGCACTGTGCCTTGTTCAGGATGGTTTTTGCTGGCACAGCAGCCGTTGGGGTTGCAACGATTTTTGTGTTGATGGTCGTGCAGGCAAGCGCCGCTCTCGCGAGGGCTGCCGGCACCTGCTGCTGCTGTCATTGCTGTCAAAGAGTGGCCACAACAGGTCGGCCTCGGAGCCAGGGCCTTCTTCATCATGTGAGGCGAACCGGGCCTCGCCACTCGTCGAGGACAGTCCCCCGGAGAAGTCAGGTGGGTTCTTATTAGCGGACCGTCTTGTTGTATCTTTGCCAGCAGGCTCTCCATCAGGTACCGGCCACCTTACAGTGCTTCATGACAGCACTCAGTAAGCGCATGTGTCATGTGAGCATTAAGTCAGACTGTGATTTTACTTTTGAATGAATTCTAAACAGGGTATTAGTCTGAAAAATAAATTTTATTACTTATTATTTTATTAATTTTATTACTATTATTATTTATTTTATTACTTTCTCTTTTCAAAGCTGTGTTTTGGGGAAAAGTGGGTTTAATTAGAACTACCTGCATTGATATTCAAAATTATTCGAAAATGTACATACTTCGAAAATATTTTGTTCGCTTCATAACCAAAAGTTGGATATTCACGCACCTCTGCTAATTAGTGACAGCCCTTTGCTGGTACACTGTGACAGTTTAGTTTTTTTGGGTCATTTTATGATCCTGAGATTGTACACAGCTTTTGTACACAGCTTTGAGCCATAAATTAAGTAAAGGCAGTGATTTGGGAGAGTTGGTACTGATGTCTTTGTTGAATAATTGATGTTTATTTAGTTTAAACACCAAAAGCTCCTCAAGTGAAGAGGGCGTGATCGTCTGTATCAAATTTGGCCACAGGCATTCGTGAGACCGTTTTGTTTGAAAGTGGTCTGTGAGAGTTGCTCTGCTGCTTAAGGTTTACTGGTCAGTTGCTATGCTAGCCCAAGGCCATTGAAAAATAGCAAGCTCACGAATTTTGTTCCACGACTGGCATGTGCTCCACACTTTTGTAATAGTTCAGCAGCCTGAACAGTTTCTTATGTTTGATCAGAAAGTTTGATGTTAGAAAGAGTCTTTATTTGCAATGCGTCGCAGCCAGCACAAGTGGCCAGCAAACTGCTGAGATGCAGTTGGAGGCTTTTCAAGCTGTGTGTTGAACTGAGCAACCAAGCACGGCTGTGCACAGCAGTTCTTCCAGGGAACTGTGCTCGTGCACACATACACCGTACCATGATGCAATGCCCTTTGCAGTGGCCTCCAACTACTCCCCTGAGCTGGAGCCCATTTCCGAGCTGCTGAACAACAGCCAGGAACTGTTTGCTGTCCCGGACGAGTCCTTTGCTGAGCTACCTCGTGTCGCCTCGCCTCAGCAGCTGCTTGCCTGCGTTGGGTAGGTGGGTTCTGCTGGAGCGTGAATGGGAATGACATTGGACAATGTCACTGCCAACTAGTTGTCATCAAGCAAGAGTACAGTCATAAACTGATTTTGCGGACTTAATTGGATGGTTGAAAGTGTTCAAAGGATTGGGCATTCTGAAGTGCTAGAAGGAGCTGAAAAAATTGCTTTTCTTCAGCTTATGATTCACATACAGGTGGAGGAAGGGGTCAGTTAGCATAACGTACATCTGCTGCGTCACATCACTCTTAAGTCTCAGCACATTGTGTACACGATGAGGCAGCTACTGCTTTCATAAGCCAAGCTGTCAAATAAAGTAGAGTCGGAACTGCACTCTGGTTGAACCAAATTTAAATCCCCCTAGAGGTACGGATTAATGAGCTTCCTCTGTATAGATTATATGATGGCTTGACTTTTGGTAGTGGTGCTATGGTGGGCACAAATGAGGTCTAATAAATTAAGCGATTAGTTGTGACGCATCTGAAAATTTCAGTCACCTTTACACATTGCCTTCATGTGGTATGTGGCGCTGCCGTGAAGTCTGAATAATTAATCAGTCACATCTGAAACATTGGGGGTCCTCCTTACTGGCCAGTGATGGTACATTGATATGGGAATACTGCCGTTTGGCATGGTAGCATACTGTCACAAATGTTTCAGGTGGTTTGCAACCACTCTTGGGGTACCTGAAGGCTTAGCACCTTGTTTCCTAGTGATGAAAACTCTTACCATTTTGGCGTGAACATGCAGAACACAATGAAACTTTGTTGCAGTGAATTTTCGCATGTGGTTTGCTGATTTTTCCGAAACGTTATTTGGCTGTACTGATTAGATGATTGTCTTTTTGAAAGCGCCTGCTAAGTGTGCTACTCGTGCCGGTATGCTTGTTTCGAGCTTGTTTGCTTCACATTCGTCCACTCTCTTCGTGGCATGATGCAGCAGCTCTATGTTTCTCGTTCTCTCCGTATGCAGTGATGTCTTGCCGAGGCCTTCCCCGTCAAACCCAGAGTCAAAGCCACCCAAGGACAGGAGGGGGTCGCAGGGAGATGCAGTGACTGCTGCTGCTGCTGCTGCTTCCGGAGCCCCCCGGGTGTCCAGTCAGGGCATAGCTGGTGAGGGTGCTGCCCCTTGCCCATTATATTCTATGCACCTTGAGCTAGGCTTGTGCAAATACAGTTGACTCCCGTTACGACGAACTTGGTTGAGAGGAATTATAGGATGAGATGAACAATGTGAGGCCATTTGGTTGGCTTCTCACTGGACTAAATGTAAAAAAAAAAAATGCACTTAAGATGAACTGTCTCGAGTGTCCTTTGGTTAAGATGTACTTTTGTGGACAAACCCCGGCGACCCCGCGCAGCAGCACTCTCAGGGAATACGTGTAACGGTGCCAAGGAAAGAAAAAAAAAAATTCATGCTTCTGTGCAGGATAGCAGACGCCCACAAGATGGCTTCCGCAAACTGCTGGGAAGCTCTCGAGCATACTTTCATGGGGGGTTTTCTTGCTGGCACGGAAAAGGCAGGGTACCGACGTGCCTGTGCTGGCGCAGAAATCTGACATGGTCAGATCTCAGCATCACGAGCACGCCAAGTGCCGCATGTTGTCTCCCATTGACTAGAAATGCATGTATGCACAAAGTATGCACGCTTGTTGATCTGGGGATTCCTTTTACAAATCTACTCCACCTTGGTGGATTCCCCTAAACACTTGACCAACACTGCTTCTACTTCAAGTTATTGATCAATTCGCTCTTGCCCTACCATATGCTAGCCGTCCCAGTTAGCTCAGCTGGTAAAGCGACTTCTCCGATGAAGCGGTGGCCTGGGTTCGAACCCCGGACCAGGACGAATTTTTCTTTAACTGCAAAGATTCTGTGGAAGCTGTATGACTCTCCTTTGTAGCGTATGGCAGCGCTTGGTTGGATACCCAATGAGTGCCAACTCGCTTATTACTATTACAAATCTACTCCACCTTCTGGGATTTCCCTAAACATTTGACCATTGAATGGCCTTGAATGTGAAAAATATATTTTGAAAATGCCTATTGTGCCATTCAACCTTTTTTGTGTGCCAGAAGAATTCGAAATATTCGCTTCGAAGTTATTCGAAGAAATTCACTTCAACTTCGCTTCAGACTGAAAAAACAATATTAGCACATGCCTAAAATTTTATCTGTATTGAATTGATTAAGATTTTTTACCTGCTTGTTAGAATAAGGTTTGACTGTACATCACAGTATCTGTAGCAATATAATCATAGCTTCCTTCTGAAGTTGCAGCCACAGAGCATGAGCAGACAAACAAGCATATAGCATGATGTCATGATACAAACTCCAGTCTGGGCTTGCACCTGATGCCCTAAGAACGCGTGAGGACTGCCACTTGTAAACTCTGCACTTTGCTGTGGCAATGCCACAGCAGGTGGTTGAATGCTTTTGAGAATTAAAAGGCTATAAAAAAAATGCTTGCAGGGTGGCTTGCAACCCAGCAGGACGGACGTGCATCGCCGTCTTCCTTTGCCACGTCATCGTCGGGGCACATGCCCACCGCCGCTCGCTCGTTGCCGGCGTCACCGTCACTGCATGGAGCTGCCGCTGCAGCGGCAGCAACGGCGGCGGGGGTGGCGGCAGCAGCTGTGACCGGTGGCAAGACCCACGAGGGGAGCGCAGCCCGCTCGTCGACGGCCTCCAAGCCTCATCACGACGGCAGCACGCCCCAGTGAGATGCCGCTGCAGCCTAGCCTGCCATCAGTCACTCTTATGGCAAATGGGACCGGTCGATTCAGTGCCGGTCCTTCCTCCTCAGTGTCTGTATTCCTCGTGCGAGGACGCGCATGTGTCATGCCTACCTGGTGCAAGGCTGAACGTTGTGTTCGCGGATTCGAAGCCAGTTGTTTTGAATCTCCAAGCAAAAATTGATTGAACTGAATGCACAGACAAGCATTCTCATGAGTGGAAAAAAAAAGGCTGCTCATTACAGTTGATCAGTGGAATTCTTGTTACCCCTTAAATGTGTTCGTTACATGCAGATGAACACGTGTGTAGCGAGTCTGACAAAAGAATTCTTCCAGAGGATCAGTAATTTGATGTTTGCACCTGCTTACTGTTCACTTCCAAGTTTTACTGTCTCCACCTCCTTTTCCGGTCCAATGTGTTCTTAGATGCCATGCAATGTCAGATTCCAAGTCTAGCATGTTTCATTGTGTATGGTATAGCTGACAACACTGTTTTGCTAATGCTGGCTATGGGGCAAGGATTAGGTCACAGTACTCTGTGCGTTACATTTGAACTCGCATCAAGCTAAGATGCGACTAGTGAGCCACAATGGAATGTCACCACAATATGATTGAGTTGGAAATGAACATTGTTGATTAGCTTCTTAAAGGTCACTAATTTGTCTTCAGAGGGTTTCCCTAGAGTGGATACTCTACCTTACTCATTCACTGAACAACTTTTTTTCCCTTTGTTTCTACTTTTTTTTTCATCTCCAAAACATGGGAGGCAAGCTGAATGCAGTTTTCATTTCCGTTTGAGGCAGGAAGAGGCAGTATTTCGCTGTTCATATATTGTAGTGGGTTCGCTGTCTAGCTGTGCCTATCATACAGCAAGGTCAGTGGAGAGATATGGGAGAGGCCTTTGTTCGGCCGTGGCCGTAGTCGGACTGATGACGATGATGTGACATTGTTTGGGCTATGACCACGAGCAACAGTTTGAGCAGGAACAAGTGGTGGCATAGCCTTGTGCTGCTAATTTTGTGCATAGAGCAGTGGGCTGTGGAGAAACTGTGTAAACTTTCAGAGTTTCAACTGTGCATAATTTCAAAGCAGTGCTGAACCGAAAAGAACTATGGCTTGTCCGACCATAGAAAATCTGCCGGATCTTTATAGAGGCTACAACCACTTCTGTCGACAGTGCTCCAGCAGCAGCTAGACTTTCAACTCTTTAAAAGGTATTCTGAATTGATGAAATTTTATGTGCCAGAATTTTTCTTTTTCAAATGTGTGTTCTAGTGAGGCAGCTTGCTGCTCTGGAAGTTGTTCCAAGCACTGAGGCAGGTATGAATAAAATGCCAAAGCAGTTTAAACGCAGCTTACGTGCTGATGTTCTCCTCTGCACTCACATTTTTTTTGTTGTTTTCCATATTGAATGGTCACTTTTTTGTTTTCTGGAGAGTCTAAATGTTGTGTTCGTTTCGTCATATATACTCAGAATTTCACATTCCCCAGCGAAGATTACTGCGCAAATGTATGTTAGTTTTAAATCTTGGTGTGCGTGCATACTAGTGCAGGCTGTCAGCAGTACCCTTTTGTAGGTGCATAACACAATACGCCACTTGCACTGCCTGAGGGGTGTGCTGAATGTTGGCACTGTAGGAATGACTAGCTGTGACACATGGCCAGGTGGCAAACTTTGCCGACACAAATGTGGACACAACACACCAACTGGAGCAGCTGTCCCTATGTCGGCAAACCTCAACAAGGATTATATGTTGCAGTGTTCTTTGTGGCAGCATTATCGTCGGCAGCCTTTTGGACACTTGCTGCTGCTAAGAAAAAACCTCTTTGCTATTCTGCTATTCAAAGAGGGCAGGATAACCTGCGACTTGTGAGGCCTCAATAGAAGGTGATGCAAAACGCTGTGCCAATAGTCAGTCGTTAGTTCTTCGGCAGCCATACTGCTGCAAGTTGCCTGCCCTGGCAACTCTGTGCAGCCAGTCTGGCCAAAGTGGCAAGAAGTCACTCGCTGCCATTGCATGAGTTGTGACAGAAGCAGATTTATGAGAGACAAATAGGAGGCTGCGGAAAGGCAGTTTGAGGATGCCATTACAGCGTTGGATAGGAGATGTGTATTTTGCTGTGCAATTTTAGCAATTCTAAGTCTGCTCGTTAGTCGGTGAAGTCAGTTGGTTAGTGAAACGTGTAACGACGTGTTGTGGTTGGACGAGCAACTGCGGCACCTTGTGTAAGTGCTGGGAAACTGTCGGGTTGCTGAGTCAAAACCATAAAAGTGACTTGAGTCATTTAGTGGCAGCCTTTGCTCCTGAGTGCAGGGGCAGCTCGTGTCATGGCTGGCTAGATTAGTGCATTCCAAGGAGCACTTGTTTGGAGCTTGAGATGACATTCTTGCTTGAGAGTTTGAAATGCCTGCAATTGCTTTAGTGTAGATAAGTCACTGACAAATGTACAGTTCCTCGCCAAGAGTTTGGGATTGTTGATGGTGATCAATTGCTAGTTTGGCAGACTGACTCCGGCGGAAGTGCCCATGTGTGTGGGGTAATGCGAAAACGGTTGTGATATGCAGCTTCACAAAAGCTGTTGTGTGTGCATGTAGACATTGTGTCCAGAAAAGTTTTATTGAAATGTTTAGCTAAGCTAAGCCACGTGACATGTAAACAGAATGCACCAAGAGTTGCTGATTAGTGAATCGCTGACACAGCTTTTTTGACCAGTGCTGCCAATTAAGATGCCACCTTTTATTTATTATTTTTCTTGCATAAGAGTAGAATATACTGTGTTTTGTGTTCACTGCGTGGAAACTTGCCACCGATTTTACTGCCCATTCGCAGCACTGCCGTGCAGCCTTGGTTGCAGGAAAAGGCATCCAGTTGTCGAGCCTACTGATCTACAGCTGTGTTGAAACGAGGAAAATGTGCAATATCTGCAGTAGGGCAGAGCCTTCCTAAAAGCAGTTGCTACTATAGTTGCTTGCACAGACCTCGGCAGATTGTGCCAAGGAAGTTGCGTTCTCTGCCGATTAGACTGCAACTTAGCGGGCAACTTGTGTGTTCCAGTTGCCATGCTTGTGTGTAGAGAAGTTGATGAATTCGCTAGTGGTATGCAGTTTTAGTTTGACACAGTGTGCTCTGGAGCATTTCTGTAGGCTGTTTAGCATGTTGAGAGTAAAGTGGCATGAACTTTTTCATTCCGGGGCTTATTTTGAAGCATTACTGTTTGGAACTTGGTACTTGAAGTTTAGTACCAGCTTATTAGCAGGATGCTATCGCTACAGGCTGCCACAGAGCCATCTTGACTGAGCGATTTTAGCTGCACAGAAGCCATTTTTGAGCTGCATGTTTGGCAACTAAGCTTGTAGGAATGCCTATATGACTGCCTAAATCATGGCTCTTCAAGGGGCCATTTGCCATAGACTGCACTGGGTGGAAGGTGCCGATGCTTTTGATCTTCTCTCGGGAGCGCTTTCTCGTTGTTGACATTTGGTGCAAGGGTTCTACCAGAGTTTCGGCTGGATGCTGTTTACAGAGAGAAGGTCACTGCGATGTCATAGTAATGCTTAGTGTTGACCCAATCATTCTTCGCTCTGGCTGGTACCTCGTGTCTCGGAACTCCAAGCCCACATAACCTTTGGGGCCTTTCTTGCAAATCATCTCTAGCACCTGTGGCTGTCCCGGTCGCATGTTTGTGCGGTTTCTACCGTTGCACATGTTTAGAAGTGACTGTTCACTCTGGTTGCTTGCACTTGTTTGGAGTCTCACATTAAACGCGCTTTTGCCTTTGACAACATTTGGCACTTTCTAACGAATTGAGCGAATTTTGACTGACATCGTGATGCAAAATTGCACTGGTAAAAGGCTTCATTTGACACTTTTTCCTCTTTATGTGCTTCAATATGATGATTGCCTCATTAGGCAGGTGTGGAAAGAGGTAAACGGGGGTTCACTGATCTGTGTGCAATTTCTTTGTAGTACAAAACCTAAATGCATTCCTTCTTAGGATGAAGAAGCCCTCACCTAGGGATTTTGGCGACAGCTTGTTAGAACAAAAATTAGAACATTTGACAACAGTGTCACCGTGAATCTTATGTTGTGACTGCACGCACAACTGTTAAGGCTGAAGGCAACGCTACAGCATGTAGGACTAGTAATTCGTGGGATCTCTTATATCACAGCTGTTCAATTAGTCCCTCCTGAGTTTATTTACAGTAATGCCCCCACCCCCAACTCTTGTACACTCTTAACAGAAAGGATTAAGCTGTCCTCTACTGCACACCATTTTATAAAGGGTTGTGTGCTAGCAGCACAGCTTACTCCCGTTTACTACCGTGCAGGCATAGTGTAGACAAAGTGAGGCCCACACCTTTTCGGTGTGCAATGCCACTTCTGCCATTCCAGGACCAAAAAGTGGTCATGTAAAAGTGTCCCGTTTCTTTCTGTCATAGCTTTTCCTTAGTGGTGACAGTTATGTGAGCAGTTAGTGATTTGTCCCGTTTCTTGTAAGCGTTTAAAAACGCTAGTTGTTGTTGTTAGAGTCCTAGTATATGATGTCGTACCTACATCCACCAGGCAACATTCCACTTTGTGCTTTGTGGCGCGTGATGTGTTGTTTCTGTGTCCGTTTTCCTTCACTGTTTCTGCAGTGCAGAGTCGTTTTTAGTTCAACATGTTTTGTATTTATTTTGTAGTAGCAAGTGTCAATAAATATTGTTGGCCCCACCTGCATGGTATGTGAAGCTTTCATGGTATCTTTACATGTGCAACGGCAACTTGTGCAGCCCAACGGGGAAGAGCTTGACGCCTCTGTCTTCTAGACGGAAGTGCATGTGCTTTCTTGTCGGCAGCTGTCTCTCTCTTGTTCTTGTGACTGAAATCTGCAGAAAGAAAAATGTCTGCGATATGTAAAGCCATAAAGTAAATAACAAGCACCTTCACTGAACTGCGATTCACTGAGTGACACAAGAACCATTTCCATCAAAGCTGCGAGAACTGCGATATGTAAGAAACATTTAAATACACCAACTTAAAAAATGTAACTGCATCTATTGATGCTCGAACAGCTATGGCAGGATGGATTCAGGATGTAAAAAATTCCCTGCCCTGACTTTGAATACGTGAGAAACTTCAGTTACGCGGAGATGTGGGGCTTAAGAACTTTCCATGCGAGTCGGGCACAGTTGGAGAAAAACTCGAGCGCACCTGGCCGGTGATGTCCTTGCTGTGGCCAGTAGAAAAGCCCCGGACGTCGATGGTGGCGTCGGCCAAGTGAGACAAGTAGGTGCACATCTGGTGACAATCTGCATGCTCCTCTGGGCCGCAGAACTTCGAGCCCACGACAACCGTAGCGCAATCGCGGACGACCGGGTCGACTCTCAGCGCGTGAATGAGGCCCAGGATTTCGCGGTTGGTCAAACCGAAGTTGAGCAAGCTCGAGACGTCGTCGACCAGCAGGAGGACCTCGCCTTTCGCAGACTCGTCGTTGACGAAGCGATGCAGTTCGTCCAGAATATGGGCTCGGAGGGTGAGGAGCCTGTCACTGTTCTCCTGCACCGCTGCGGTCAGGAAGGAGAAAGGGTGCGAACTGTCGGAAAACGACACTTTCACAAGGTCCTTCAGGAGTTTCAGGCAGTTGAAACTGTAGAAGGCGTGCTTCGAGGCGTAAGTTTTCAGGTTGATGCCCACCTTTTGGCACACGCTAGAGAAGAATGCGTCATCGTTGATGAAATTGACCTGGAACACTCTGCGACCAGTTTTGAGATACAGCATCAGCATGTGATTGAGCACGAACGCGTGCTCCACGATGTCATCGCTGGAGATCACTACAAAACGCCTGGGCAGCGCCTTATTGTCGAAGTCCAGAAAGGTATTCAATTCTAAGAACATTGCCGGGGTTTCACGTGAGCGCTGCAGCTACTGTGCCAACAGCTTCTACACATACAAGTTGCTAAGCAAACGCGCACATGCGAACGTGCGCTCGGTTGTTTGCACTGCGCACAAGACACTTCTGCTCGCAGCCACAGTGTGGTATTACAAAGCAAAGTAAATTAAGCTAATAACTTTTTTAAAATTACAAAACTCAACATTTCAGTAAAAATGTAAGCGGTTTGTTTTTATTTTTATTCTAGTCTTGTTAGCATTGCATAATAGTGCATTTTTGAATAGACGCCGCGGTTTGAAGAGCCTTCGGCAGCCGCATTGCCGATATCAACATTCGACATGGCCGCTGTCTTAGCCAAAATTTCCGGCTCCTGGAGGCAAATTTTCGTTCCTAGTAAACCGTGGAAGCAGATCTCGCACGTAAACTACACAAGGTACGTTTCTTGAACTTGCCGATAATCTGCCTGCTACATTACTGTGCTTGAGGCAACGCTGTATGCACCTTGGTGAGACCGACCAGGCATTCCCATCATGCGACGTTCGAGATAGGCTGAACAGGTGATACGTGGTTGCTTAGCTAGCCGCGTTGTCTTCCGTGAGTGGTGTGACAGCCTTGCGCCTTGCAGGACGTAGCGTTGTGAACTCATTTTTTTTTTAAATTTCGCTTCGCAGACTTGCAGAAGTGGGCCGCTTGGAAACGCCGAAACTCGAAGGAAAATATGACACAGGGCAGGTGAGATGTCACCGCCACTGGGGCAGCTACTCGCTGCGTTTGCTCGCTCGAATTTGTGAAAGAAGTGCAGCATACCTCTGTTGTGTTCGGGATGCAGCTGTTCAGCACACTGTCGTAGCCCACTGGCTAGGAGTCTCGTGCATTGCGCGAGCGCATTCTCATGTGGCATTGTTGCGCGTACATTCTGTCATTTGAGTGCAATAAAACAAAGAAATCTTGACCTATCTATGCTGAAATTCTCCGAGTATTCCTGTCGACAGCACGGCCCGAAATCTAGCGTTTTTTGCGAGCTCTGGTGGTGTGTAGCCACTGTCTATACCTGCCGTCGCGAACAGTGCCAATCACAATCGTCTCCGGCGCGCGAGCCATGAGGTGCGAAGCAAAGAGCGCGACTGAGTGTGGTGGCTGAGACAGCGACTGTGTGCAGTCGCAGATACGCCGATGTACAGGCTGCACAATGCTTGATCAGCGTACTTCAAACACACTTCGCATTCGCCTTGTTCGCTTTGCTCTGCACTGTGGCATTGTGACTGCGCTTTTAAGTGGCAAACGTGACTTCAAATGTACATACTTCTTGCTAACAGAAGCGAACGTAAGAGCAGGGCCCACACGCAACACCGGCTGTTGGCTCTCGGTGCCTGAATCCGATGGACAAAGGGATTATTGGCATAATTGATATTTGGCAGCTGCATTGTTGCCAGTTGTGAACACTGACAGCTTCTTTACACCGAGCAGCGATCAATAGTGAGCCTATGAACGTTTTGGGAAGTCCGCTTTAGGCCAACTTTTTGTTGATACTTATGCTACCTTGAGCGGGACAGCATTTTTGTAAATGGGTCGTTGGTGCGGTGACGTTTTCATCAATTACTTAATATTTCATAATTTTGTTGTGGTGTTTTATGTAACCCTAAATGCTTGGCAGCTTTTTCTGCACCGGATCTTTGGCTATCGTGGAATCACACTATTTCCATGGATGGCCAGGGTTTACGACCGGGATGTGCCCAGCAAGAAGAATGCGGAGTGAGTGGCTATAAATTACCATGTACTTGATGTCAGGCGCATTAATTGAGCTGGCAGAGAGTAATGCTTATTACGTTTGCACTAGTCTGGTATTGTGAATGCTATGTGTTGCCAAAAGTTCCCGGGCCAATGCACCGATGGCTGTAGCAGGAACATATGCAACTCTCAATGAAATGGGTGCATCGATTTATTTGTGCAACTTTCATCATTTTTACCCTCAAAACGCGAGTGGCAGCAATCACCATGTTGCTCTGTGGCTACTCCATTTATGGCACCACGGCCTTTGAACTTCTGTAGCTTATGGTAATTCTATGTAAGCTAACCTGCCGTTATATTCGTAGACTGTTCATTTACACTCTTTTGTGGAATGATCTTTCAGTGTACACTTTATCTAAATTTATTGGCCTTCGATGTAAGGTGTACCACACTTCCTTGAAGTTGTACTGAACTTGGCATGTGCATGCGTAACCACTATAGAAAGCAGAATTGAAGGAAAGGCACTTGCAAAATGTGAGTGATACATAAATGTTTTAATGCAGAAATAGACAACCAGTAAATTTAGACTGTGCACTGTATTTTGTGAGTAAATTATTTTGTTGCTTCAAAATCTTACTATTGACTATAGCATGAAATTCTGGCTATGGTAGCTACATTTTCATGAAGTTAAAATGAAAAAGCACCTGTGCACTGTGCAAGGTCAATGCACCTTAAAGAACCCTAGGTGGTCTAAATTGATCTGGAGCTTTCCATTACGACGTCCCTCATAGCCTAGGTGCAGCTTTGGGACATTAAACCCCACGTACCACTTATAAAGGCAGCTGTAGTGCAGCTGCTGCCATACTCTAGTGTTGTCTGTTTGCATGTAGTGCAGCCAGAAGCAGGTGCGTTACTGCATGGGTGTGATTTTCCAGCACTCGACTTTGGGCCTCAATACACAGCTTATTGAGGCCCAGCTCAATAAACAGTGCCTTGTTTTATCATACACTTAATAGACTATTTCTTGCAGGGGCTCGGAAGAAGGTAGTGATGGTTTCAACCATGTCGGCCGTGAGGTGAAGGGCAAGACGCACACCTACTACCAGGTGCTGATTGACTCCAGAGACTGCCCATATGTGGTGAGCCTTGCTTTTTTCCTTGAAGCACAGTGTGGCCAGGAGCATCACGAAACCCTTCCGTGCATACATTTTTAATGGTAGAATAAAAAGTAATTGGAGTGCAGCCAAGCTATGAACCAGAGGTGCATGTGCTTCTGTGCATAATAAGAAAAGGGAAAAAGAGGAAAGGATGAAGTTCTAGGCTTTGTTAGCATTACATATAGGCTACAGAATATTTTGTGTCCTCTATAAACTTGCAGGCAAGCATTGTGAAGCAAAGCATGGAAGGTGGCTTTGCATGAGTCGGGCATGGGCCAGAGATACCGTTGTTTATTCTTTATTCAGAGCGGATTAAAGTGCAGCAAGTAATGACCAGAAAACCGAATATGGTCAGTCATACTGCCAATGTCAATCCCATGTCAGTCCAGGTTTCTTGGTAGCCTGGATCCACCTGCAAGTTACACAAATTATTATTTTGTAAATTCATAAAATGTAGTTAACGTACACTCTTTTTTAAGCATATATCGTACGCAGAATTAACTTCAAGGAACTAAAAAGAATGAATGACTGAAGTGGGTGAATGACACACCTTTAACCTCTCACAAGTGACTAGCAAGTTTCTATAAACTGTGCAAGCATTTTGCAGATCTCATCTGCTCATATTCTGTTCCCATTGTTTGCAACACCTTGTGTCCTACTTTTAGCCAATGCACACTAAAGCACTGCATTCACGTTACATCTGTTACATGAACTGCATGGACTACAAACAATGCTTGGAAAAATGCTCTGCACACAATGCAATCCTTGCATTCCTCACCTCGGTGCATTTTTGTTGCTGCTTGGGGGACAGGACAACAACAGCGATAGCTGCATGGGTGTCATTTTGCGAGATCTTTTGTCAATGGCGTCGTCCTTGCACGCTGCACCCCACACCCTGACACTCCTATATCACAACCTGCACAGCCACAAGGTCAACCTGTGTCACGGCACGGACCTATATGTGCCATAAAAACCCAAACACACAATCAACCCTACACCTCCACCCACACACCCGTTTACTGCTTACTACATCTGGCTATTCCAACACCTGTCAATGCTGCACTGCTGCAACTGTGCAGGACCATGCATGATGCATGGTTGCACAGGGGACACACCAACTACCCTACACCCCTGCCCCGTTGCCACAGACCTCTACCCAGGGCTGCTAAACACTGACTGGCACCAACATTTTCTGTCACTCCAGCTCCCTGCCCTCTTGTTCTCTGTTGTTTTCCTTGTTGCACCTGTCACGCTATAGCAGCCATGCTATCACTGAAATTTGCATTACTACATGGGTAAACATCTAGAGGATTTTTACGCTTGTTAAAATTTTTAAGGCTGGATTTTTCAATTTGTGTCTTTGTGTGTGCATCTTGGAAGTTTTAAGGCCTGACGTCACTTGTTCAAAAACTGATCAGCATGCCATGGACTGCTGTATTTTGATGACTTCGATATTTGAGAGTGACTGGTAGGAGGGTGACTGGCACAGCACCGGCCAGGCCTTTGTCCTACACGTGGACCTGACTGGATTGATGATGATGATTTAACAGCTTGGTTTCTCTTTCTTTTAGCGGACCCAGACAGAGGCAGTGACATTCCTGGGAAATCAAGACAACAGCCGGTCCCTCTATGCTATCCCAGGTGAGCTGCATCTGAGGGCACTGCATTGGTTATCTAATTTCATAGTGCATATAAATCATGCAGTTGTGTGCTCAACACTTGCGTTGTTCATACGTTCCTGGGCATTAATGGCATGGCATGTTTTGTTCTCGTTTGTAGTGGTGCATTAGTTGCATAAAGGTAATGGCCTTGAATGAAATGTTTTCAGATACTGCTGTAGGGAGCAGTAGTAACTTTCTACAGTCAGGAAGGCTTCAGTCTTTGTGCTCAGGTTTCAGATGTTTGGAACAAGCCCACCGCTATGCTCACACACCTAGTGAGGCGTTCATTTGTGCCATAATTCTGCATTTGTTGATCTTTCAGAGATAACTTGGCTCTTTATGGAAGAACTATGATGCAGGTTGCGTGTTTAGTACGTGTGCTGCTGTAAAATGCCTCTTTTGTGCTCTTTTCATCTTCACTGCAGTTATCAGATAACCTCCCTATATCTCCTCATGAACAGATATAACTGCCTTTATGCACTGCAACTTAACTCGTGCAACATAAAGTCAGTATTCTTTTAAACATAAGTGTCAAGAACAGTGATGATTCATGGTGGATTGGAGTGACAGATTTAGCCAGCCAACTTTGGGCTTCTTTCAGGGGGCTTTAAAAAAAAAGAGGCCTTGTAAGTACTGTGTGTTGGAGAACCTTCAAAAGATGGTGCTATCTGGCCAGCAAGAAAGTTAAGTGAGAGAGCTGGGAGTTTAGACGTCGAGGGGATGCAGTGGTGGATTGGGCCCAACATATGACTGAAACAACCACTACTCTACTTCCTATGTTCAGTGAACCCACAGGGTCAATGCTAATCTTCTCACGACACTACATTCAAAGACTTCATTATTTGTGTTCATGCCAGTGTCCAACATAGCTTGCCGTTCTTTCTTTTCTGAAGGACTTGACTATGTTGCACATGAAGACATCCTGCCCTACACGTCCACTGAAAAGCAGCCCTTGCATCATGAACTCTTTGACAAGTTCCTTGTCTGCGAGCCTGATAAAGGTGAGGGGTGTTTTGCATTCTCAGATATACGTGTGCTTCAAATTCCTCCTAGCAGGGAACTACTCTTGCTGCTGCATGCCTTATTACTGTGCAGTGGCACTCAAGCAGGTGGCTGCCACATGTCCCGTGTGCCCCAATACAGGCTTAACACTACTGTTCAGTGCATAAGTGGCCTCCATGCATGGTGAGACACAGTTGGTGAGAGACAGGTGTGCAGTTTATTTGCATTTGATGGCTTGTTTGTTGCTAACCTCATCTGTTTGTTTTCTCCCGTGGGCGGGCGGCATGATCTTTATGTTGCCAAGGGCCCAAAAGATGGCATCGCATAAGGGGAGGAGCTGAAGATGCAATAGGCTACAAAAGCATTAATACATAATTAAATAAGGTAAAAGTATGAAACTTGGTTTTTTTTGATGAAAGGAAATGACACAGTAATTGTCTGACATACCTCAGTGGACAGTGGAAGGAACCCTGCAGAAAGGTGGGAGTGAAAGAAGAAAAAGAGAAAGAGGTGCGGTAGTGGAGGGCTTTTCGACTGCCTGAGGAACCACCTCCTGGGGATCTTTGACCTGCACTGACATTGCACAGCAGGCACATTAAAGATCCCCAGGTGGTCGAAATTATTCCCCAGCACCTCTTTTTTTCTTTCTTCTTTCACTCCCACCTTCCTCCCTTCCCTTATGGCATGATTCGGGTGTATACATTGTGAACTCTCAAGGTTGGGTAGTACATAGTAATAGGTGAGGTATTTTCTGGACTATATAATAGTCAGCGGTCTCTACATGTTTAAAAGGTGAAATTTTTCTTGGTGCAGACTGTATATGATTACATTTTTTAAGGTCAGTTGTCAGCTGAAGAAGCCTGCATAGCTTTCAGGTAGGACAGCCACGGTAAGCGGGGGATATGGTATCGACCGTGAAAATAAGACTGGCCATTCGCAGTCTGGTTTTTGAAGAGTGAGTGACACCTTTATTTATCCCAAAAGGGAAAGGGGCAGCAGGGAAGGGAGAGAGGTTCCAGGCTTGGGAGGCCTCTGCTACCGTCCGAGCCCAATCTGTGAACTTGTTGCCGTGGGCTTCGAGAGCGGTGTGTCATGATGGGCCAGGTTTATGAAATGGAATCGTCTTAGTATCTCATCTGACAACAATGGCTCAAAATGAGCCAGAAGACGAACTTTGCAGACAGGACGGTAAGACTGGTACCAATTATATATTGTTTGCGAAGGACCCAAACCTTTTTAAGCCAAAATTCATCCCTGTGGACTATACGGTGTCTGCGGACTATCTAAGAAAATATTTTTATTTTAAGTTGAAATTTGCCCCTGCGGAGGAAAATGTGGTAGCTGGTTGAATGCCACTGAGTGAGCTTTTGCCATTTTCTGCTGCTCAGAAGCAGGTCAAGGGCAAGGGAATGTCATGCCTACGCAGCGTCAGTAGTGTAGGTGTTCCCCAAGTTACTGGCATGTTAGCTTTATTCAGCCTTGCCTGGCAAAATTTTAGGATATATTTTACTTGTCTTTTGTGCAGACCCTCCGTTTGCTGCCAAGGACACTCTACGTGCATGGCAGGAGAAGAACCACCCGTGGCTGGAGCTGTCAGATGTCCACCGGGAGACCACAGAGGGTGTGCGCGTCACTGTCATACCCTTCTACATGGGCTGCCGTGTAGCACAGAGTAGCACCGTCTACTGGGTATGTCGGCCAGCACCGCTTCATGCGGGGCGCACGCACTCAGAGATTTGCCACCAGCGCTGCTGGATAGTAGATGTCTGTAATATCTGCAGTGTCTTGTGGGAACTCAGAAGCGTTGTATTTTAATTGGAAAAAAAAAATTTAAAATTGGTTTTTGAGGAAAGGATATGGTGCAGTATCTGTCACATCTGGGTGCAGTGCACATGGGAACCACAGCACTGAGGAAGGTGGGAGTGAAAGAAGAAAAAGAGAAAGAGGTGCCGTAGAGCCATAATTTTGACCACCTGACGATCTTTAATGTGCACTGACATCGCACAGCACCTGGGTGCCTTTTGTGTTTCGCCTCCATCGAAATGCGGCCGCCGCGGCCGGATGTTTTAATTGTGCTATTGGGAGTTTCTGGCATTCTGTTCTGTTACACAGCATTTTTTTTGTCTTTTTATGTTTGCATTCTTTATTTGGCATTTTCCATCTTCTTTCTCATTTTACTTTAATCCATTTCATCCGAAGTCTGTCATTTTCTAAGTTCTAACATAGTCCTTCAGTGCTTTTATGGTCATGAAACTTCTCCGCAACGCTATGGGGGAGCTTCATACGTTGACCGTGCCTTCACGAGGCGGCGCTTGGAGTCCTGTGGGGGCAACAATGCGGGCAAGCGAGCATCTGTACGACCGCGAATCCGCAGGCAGCATACGAGGCCGGCGGTTTGGCAGCAGCTATTTTCCTTCTGATTTTGCCTGCGTTTACAAACTGGTACAGTGCACAAGAGGTGCAAACTTTTGATGCCGAAGACTTGCTGCTTGACCGATTGCTACAAAGGTACGCAGGAAAAGACCTCGCTATTCTATCTGCCGAGCGACGCTGAGCAGCGTGAAATGTGGAAGCGAGCGATACCACTACAGGAGAGCGGTGGATTTAGCTTTGACTGCAAGGGTGTATGTATCCGCGAGAAGTATTTGGCCTCTAGGATATAATTCGGCCTGATGAGTTTGCGGTCAATGACGAAGCAGTGTCGCTGCAACGCGAGAAGCTGAAACTCTGGCCCGGCTCCATTCCACGAATATTCGAAGGCTTACCAGCGTACTTTGCATTTTAGACAGCTGTATTCTTACTGTGCTTGCGGGTTCTAGTGCAAAAGCACTACTTCACGGGGTCAAACCCGACCAAGAATCTCATGGCGTCCCCAAAACTGAGAGTGCAGAAATAAAATAAATATCATTGCGACTGGGCTCCGATCCTACGGCGGCGCGAACAATCAGCTTCGCTGGCCGCTGCACGAGGGCACTGTGTTATCGTCGCAGCCGATCACACCTCGTATTAAATTGCAACGCACTCTCGCGCTGTGCATTGCACATCGTCGTCTTCATGAACTTCCATCTGCAGCTCGAACTGATCAGATCATCTTAACCTCGATCAGTGCTTAAGCTGAGTTTTATATAGTCACCAGACGGGTCGACTACCCAGCAAAGCAAATCCATGATAACCAGGTTATAAACGCATGTTTTTGCACCTCTACTCGGTTTAACTGCAGTAGAACCCTACCGCTTTTTACTTTGTACATGCTGCTCCATGCTTCCCATCATTGCTCATTTTTTGTTTATTGCGTGGCAACTTGCAGCATGTCTTTTATTTTCCTGGCGCACAGCTAGCACATGAGCATTCAATCAAAAAATTCAAAAATTTTTTGCGCTTGCCAGCGTCTTCGTCTTAAAATGCAGCGAAACCTCTTATTTTCAGCACCAGTGAGATTGCTGTATTTCTCGCAAGGCAAGACCCAGCCGTAAGTGTATGCATATAGACTTGCGCACTTCGATGAAAGCAAGGACCCGGCCGGGACAACCGCAACCCAGACACATGTAAATATATTACTGACCAAGAAGCTAGATCTTCTAGAGTGACATTGCTGGCAAGTTGCGATGAATGGGCAGTCAATCACACAAGGTTTGTACTGTCTTGATGATGCAGCCAAGCTTTCAGGGGATAATGTGTAAAGTAGCGTTCATGCTAAGCCCAAACACCAATCACAAGAAAGCAAAATACCAAGAAAATGTGATGAGCATGTTGGCCGGAAAACAGCTGCTACAAACCCAGCTCTTTCAGCCGTTTGTGCCGCCTCTGCGACAGCTGCGCCACAAGTGGCACACGCTGTCCCCACATGAAACTTTGCCCGGAGTTTCGTGACCAGAAAAAGCATTGAGGGACTATGGTTCTGCCTTCTCAGATGCCACAGGAGGTCTAAACGAGGTTAATTTTTAGGTCTGAAAATGAAGGTCATGCTGGCTGCATGGCTACAGCTGCTGCATTCTCAACTGTTTGCCTGTCATTCAGTTTTCATGCCTGAGGCAACACGGTCGCATTGTTCCATTATAACTAGTGAGGTTTTTAACCGTCTTTTCTACAGTGGCGCTACTGCATCCGGCTCGAGAACCTCGGAGACCTGGCAGTACAGCTCCGAGAGCGCCATTGGCGCATCTTCAGCTTGTCGGGAACCTTGGAGACCGTCCGTGGTCGTGGTGTGGTAGGGCAGGTAGGTCTGAACGTGCTTGCCCCCTTTTTGATGTTAGCGGCAGATTCCATTGGTTGTGTTGGAGCAGTTTGTCAAGTCTCTGCAAAACAGCAACTGAATCTCGCACGGAATGACCCACTCCTAATCAGCCACTGGAAGCTACGCTTGATATGACAGAGTTCAGGGGGGGCTGTTTTGCACTGCAAGGTCCACAAGCTGAGCTTGGCATCCATCTCCGAAACATCTCGATATGAAACAGAGCAGGTGTGTCCAGTCATTAACTCTTCGTCATCACAGCTGCTGCTCTCTGAACTATTTTGGTCCCTAGTATTGGAATTGGTAAAAACCAGAGCATAGCTGCTGGATTGCACGGTGTAGTTGCAGTAGCGTAAATAATCACACACAGTTGTCATCATTGTCTCAGAAAAGCGCTGCAAACCAGCACACTTGGCCTGGACATTCCAGAGGTGATGGTATTGCACCCTTGGGGTTCCAGCAAAATCGCACTAGGGAGAACGAGGTATCCCTGGATAGCCAGCGGGACACGTTCTCTGCTTCAGATCAAAACAAAAGAAGCTGCTTAAGATATACCAGTGAAAATTGTGGCAAGTACAGCTGGACCCCGCTGTTACATTCCCGGGAGCTGCGTTTTCCTTGCTGCTATGTTTTCTTGAGCAAGTCCCGGTCTAGCTCCCATACAAACCTATGCAATACGAACTCGGCTCTTACATCACAACTGTGTCGGTGCCTCTGTGTGCTATGTCGCGAATGTTTACCTCATGGTAATGCTTGATTATGTCGCGAATATTTAACTCACTGTAGTGCTTGATAGCCTACATTTAGTGCGCATGGAACGGAGGCAGCACGCCAGCCAAAATTAGACTTCACACTTTAGCCGTCGCCGTGTTCAGTGGCTTACGGTGCATCCCGACTGTATGCATGCTTACGGGCGGTGTGAATTTTGTTGTGGCTTTTGGCGTAATTCCACCGTCACCGCTGTGGCGCGAGCACTAGCGACCAAAAGCGCAGAAAAAAAATTATGCCGTGGCAAGCACCATGGGTCCAGTGCTATATGAGATGCAGTTGCGTGGGTTGGCTCCTAGGCTTTTGTTTCTGTCATGTCACGTGTTCCCTTTTGCAGTAGACCTCACAGTATTTTTACGTTATAGGGAACAAAACATCCTGTGATTGCACAGCTAACTCCCTAATTGCAGTCTTGTTTATAAGCAGGTGTTTCAGTGTAGCTCCTCCGTATGATTGGAAACTCATATTCTTATCATTCTTGACAAAAACCTGTTAACGTTGCCCTCTGATGAATTATATTGTGTTCAGATAACCTCCTCTTTTGTAAGAATGAGTAAGAACGAGATTAAGCAGGTCTCTCTGAACAGTACTTGTCCTGTGTCTCACCTGGCCTTGCTGGTGCAGTTCTCAGCTTAAGTGACAGGCTCTGATTGTAAAAGACTTTGACTGTGCCAATCCTGTGGGCTCAGAAAATTGAGCTCAAAACTTATGTGCCTTTGCTCAATTGCAAAGAGGCAGCACATTGCCCCGTTGTGTACCACTACTTGTGCATGGTGTGTTTTGTAATTTGCTTCTGCTTCACCGAAGCGCAACACATCCTGGTTTTCATTTCTTGCAGGAGCCGATTCTGTCCAAGTCCCAACCAGCATTTCAGTACAGCAGTCATGTGAGCCTACAAGCACCAAGCGGACATATGTGGTCTGTATTTGTGCACATATTACGTAGCTAGTTAAAGGGGAAATGCAGATGCAGCAGATATTTACTGTAAGCTTTTGGGGTACTGACATCACCTTAGTTTTTTTTTTTTTTTCTCTTTTCAACTTAGAAACACCCGTGTTTTTTTTTCTTGCTATATTATTATGAGATTAGCTCGAAAGCTAATGCAGTAGAGGATTTAGAACAGCTTGTGCTTGTAGTGAATGTATGCAGTAGGATCTCCTAGTTACTCACACCAGCCTTAATTGTGCATGGTTCCACTTGGTTGGGACTATGCTAGTGTTCACTTGGCTCGGTCACTGCTGTAAGTAGTGTAAAACACTTGGGGCTTCTTGACCATATTCTTGAAGAAGAAAATGTGATAGCGTTCAGGTTGCCTGTTGTGGTGTCTACAATGAGTGTCTAATGTTTTTCTTGCCTGCCAAAACTCTGGTTGGAACCTGTTCCATTGTCCTTATGTGGTATGCATGAGTTATCACCACCTAGAATGTTCAAGTACCTTTCGTTGGATGATCATATTAGATTACACTAATGCCATCCACTAATCCACCTTAATCCATTTTCTGGACGGTCTACAAGGTCACCTGACCTCTTTTGACCTATCAGGGAATTTCTTGACGGAATAGCTAGAAATCTTTAGTGCGCTGTCATTAAGGTCCCCACTCACCGATTTCATTACTTTCTGTCTGATGACGGGGGTTGCTTAGGCTGCCACTGTCTGTCCGGTGATGCGGGTCGCTCGGGAAGAGCAGCCCGGTTGTTACAACGTCCACTGCTGGGAGCACCTGCCATTGCAGGGTAGTGGCACATTGCTTAACTGCTGCACCACTGCGCCAGGGGTCTTATGAGGTCTCTCAGTGATCTATGAATGTAACGTAGAGAATGGTCAATTCCGCATATATGGGCATAACCCATTAATGCTATTGTATCATACTTCTAAAGGGCCACAGAAAGGGGTGTTTGAGCTTGGCTTTAAAATGCTTGCACTTTCTAGAGTACAGGCCACCAAGAGTTCATGCCACATACGGGACCTCAAAAGCGAGTGGAAAATTTATAATACATTTTTAAAAATTCCCGCTTTCGCACCTCGCGGCGACGGGCAATGCCGGACTTTCGCTAGAATCCTGGAATATGACGTCACGATGTGCAAGTGATGTCAGCAGCCGGGGGTTATCATTGGTTAGCGCCAAATTCTTTCAGACGTCACATGCTACCACGGCCGGGGCCACTCCACGCGCGTGCAGCCAGCGGAGGTAGGGGGGAGGCAGCTTTATTGAGATCCCCTTTCTGGGGCCTTTTAAGGCAGAGCTTAAGTGCCCTGTCCAGTTTTAGTGCGCTAGCACTAAGGCCCTCACTCTTCAGTTATGCAGATCGTTGCCTGAAACCTGCTTGACCTTAAAAACCGAGCCTCTAACTGCATTAAATGCTCTCGCCTGGTAATGGTAATACAAGGCTGTGTCCTCGTGATGTGTTGCTTCAACTCGGACAAAGGTGTTTTATAACATGCAGAAATAAAATTACTCATAAGAGCCAGAGTTACTTTATGTTCTGTGATGGGCAGTCAGTGTAGATAAGGGCTTTGGATTACATGATAATTCCTGGAAGCTCAGCAGGATTGCAGCACATGTACCATATTTACTTGAATCTACGCCGGCGTCAATTCTAAGCAGACACCTGAAAGTTGAAGGGCAAATAAAAAAACTTTCGAATGTAAGCCTGCCGAAAGAACAATTTAGAACGACAGCAGGGACAACACACAAACGGAATTTATATCATTTATATCATAGGAATCTGCTCCCACTCACTCGTCCTCGTCATCGCTGACCTCCTCATCACTCTACTCTTCGCACAGTGCACAATCTTCTGCGACATCAAGTGCATTGGAAAGGCTGCACTTCAGAACGAGCATGCAACCATGCTTTCCGGGATGTCATCCCGACATCCCGGGCGCGTTTCAGTGGTCCAGTGGAATGCCTTGCTCTCTTGCTAGCTGTCTTGCTTTGGCCTGTAACGCTTCTGTGGTCACTGGAAGTGGCGCTGACCTCCGCAATTTCACGAACTCTGCCAGTGTTGATTTCACTTCGGGATGGCAGCCTTTGTTCAGGTTCGTGAAGGCGCTCCTTGTTGCAGCGCAAGCACAAAGTTAATCACAAATAGAATGAAAAAAAAACCTCGAATCTAAGCCGATCTAAGAGTTTCGTATCTCACGTTGTTAAAAAAAAAAAACTACCGGTACGAATAAATGCGGCATATTTGCTACATTATACCTCCACATTGAAATCCGCCTAATTTAGCTGTGCCTGCCTCGCGGCAGCAGAATGCCATTGGCCCACAGTGGGCCAGATCTCACGAAAGGGTAGAGGCCTAAAATGGACATTGAGCTCTCTCTCAGCTTGTTCTCCCACATTGGTATGCAGGACTACTTAAGTGCTTTTAACTGATTGCCATTGGTACTTATTGGCAGGTTTGTTAAACTTGAAGAATAGAAAAGATTGACGAGTCCAGTGACTGGTGAATTGTTATTGTTTATTCATACTAGTTGCTGAGGTCCTTATTAAAAATCCGAGGATTTGAACTACTTGAAGTGGTTGGTATAAGAAATGTGCATGGAAATGTATGGAAATGTGTAATGGTGGGAAGAAACCTGTGGCAGCTCTTACAAGTCAGGTGAGTGCTGTGCCACCAAACTACATGTGCAGTCTGATTCAGTGTGGTTGCACATGCGTTTCTGCATTTGGACATTTGTTGCTTTGTGACTGGGCATTTTAAGGCATGACGTTATCACACTTTTTTCCCTCCCTTTTCCTTTGGTCTCGTAGGGGTACATTTCGCATGGAACGGGAAGACGGCTTCACATTCGACTGCCGGATTCCACCATTTTCACTCGAGAGCAAACAGGAGCAGAATCCGCAGCCTGCCGCGGTCTAGTCACTTGCAGCTGCCTCCTACGTCCTCCAACCGCATCCAGAGTCGTCCCCTTTCCTGGCCAGACGTGTAGATGAGATCGAATTTGCCTTCGTGCATGGGATGCTGGAAAGGGAGATCGTAGGGAGCAGACCATCATGGCGAATCCTCTCCCACATCGATCTTGAAGACAGCGGGCAGCACAACGGTTCAGCAAGAGCTCTTGTCGGGTTTTGCCTGGAGCATGAACATTGTCCTTGTGCTCTCTGCCTGTTAGGAACAAACAAAAGACTGTGTGCTTGGCCAGAACAGGATGTCAGTTGAGTTTTGTGTGCTGACTTCTAGAAGCCAGCCTGAGTGTTAATTGCGTACGTCTTGGTAAGTGTGTATAGAGGCTGGACTGTGGAATTTCTGTGTTCAGAGGTGGAATACTGGGGAACTTACAGTCTAGAGAGGCTGTATGTGTCAGTCTCCGCTTTTGGTATTGTTTTTTCCTTCTGCATTGGCATGCTGTTTTTATCAGGAAAAGGCTGTTTTTCATTTTACTAAGAGACTTGCCCTAAAAAAAAACTGTCGGTTATATAGTAGTAAAGAAAAACTTGTTTGGCAGCTCTGTGTATTGCCTTACTGGTGTGAAAGGGCACATAGAAGTTATGGACACCCCTGGTAGCAGCAGTGGACACCACTGGCAGCAGCAGGCCAGGTTGATATCTCGCATCAACATGCATGCCTTGAATGAATCGCATGTGTCGCTGTGTGAAATACTAGGGTTGTGTGAATGGCGAAGGTTCAGCTTGAAGAGAGTAGTGCCAAATGTTAATGAAAAATAAATGTTGAATATTTATTTCACATAAAATTGCACTGAGAAAACGCACAAAGAAGAAAAGAAAAATCTAGGCAGTACTGCTGTGAACTGTTGCACGCGACTATTTATGGGATCATCGCGATGCGTGAAGTACACGAAAACAAATGTGCAACGGCATGGCGCTCTGCACCTTGTCTAAAGCACTGGCGCCATTTGACAACCCACGCTTCGTATTTTAAGTGTGGCATTGGAATGTGGAGGTGGTTCAAGTGGTGCTCGATTTTTCTGGTGAAGCGTTTTGGCAAATGCTGTCGTATTTATACAAGGCTGCTCCTGATACAGTGCTCACCTAAATCTTTGCCAGAGAAGTGTGTATTAAATAAATCGCCGTTATCTATTATGCCAAGCAAATGTCATAAAAAATGGATTACATGGAGGGCGCAAAGTCTGAAAATGTGTGACATTCCAGTAGCTTTTGCACACCACCTTGTGCGTTGCTGCAGTTTACTGACAGCAAGCTCCAAGGCCAAACAAATATACAAGCTCTCTACAGTTACTCAAAGACTCACCCAAAGACTCGAGCTGCTTCATCACTCTCTTGTCTATAGTGGCATCTCATTGGCAGTGGCTTCTGGTTGGCTCTAGAGCACCGGTTTTCAACTTTGATCCTGGCTGCATTTTGATAGAGGTAGAATGCAAAAACGACTGTGTACAAAGATTTTGGTGCTGCTTAAAGGAACACTGCGGGAAACTTCGTCGAATTATTGTTCTCAGTAAGAATTGATTCTCTAGCTACTTTAATGTTTGCCCAACAGCAAATAATGCATTTCTGGTGGAGAAAATTGAATTTCAAGATTTCCCCTTCCTGCCACTTATTTCATACTTGCGACGCCTACTTCAAGGAGGACTGGTTGCCACCATTTTGAAGCGCATGGTGGTGTAGCATAGCCTCAGAGATCTGCATGTAAAATTTCGTGTTGACGCACACAGTTCTGAAATTTGCCAATGGTGGCAGCACTTGTATTTCATTTTTTTTTGTGTGTGTTTTCAAGCTTATAAAAGTCTGTTTTCAGTTAGAGTGGTTTGCAAGTACAGCCCAACTTCAGTTCGTACTCGGTGTCCCTTAAACTTTCCGAACGTCAAACATCGTGGCCCAGGCATGCGAGCACCCGTGAAACCATTTATTTACTGGACACTTCCAGAATTACAGTGACAAAGGACCACTAAGTAATGTTTTAATGCTAGTGCAATGAAAGCTCGTTAGCTCGACCCCCGTTAATTCAGAAACCCGAATAAATCAAACTGCTGGGTCCCGCAACGGTTAATTCGAACCAGGTATGATCACCATGGCAAGAGATCGTCGTAATAGCCCCCACTCGAAACCAGCTGCAGAGTCGCTTGCGCACCTCTGATGTGCGCGCAACGACGGGCAGCTGAACCGTTCCTTTCGTTTCCATCTGCGTGGCACATGGTTCCATTCTTCCAGTGTGCCGAAACTGCACGCTCATCACACGCCGTTGTTTGTACGGTGAAGCCTCACACGCGATGGTACCACTTCTGATTTTTTCTGATCCCTTGAAGTCTGAACTAATGAGCTTTTACTATATAGTACTGAATCGTTCGCATGTTCCAACAAGATACTCAACACAAAGTATGGAGCTGCAGAAACATTTTTGACAAGTTTGTCCCCGTCATTCACAGGTAGCCCTGAACTTAGTGCAGCAGTGCTGGCTGAATTTCCACGTGGTGACACAGAAGGAACATTAGAACAGTGAGCGCAAGTTTTGCAGATGTGGCCATTGGCAGTTTTTATTTTTTACATGCCCTAGGGGCACAGTTTTGAAGACGACCATTGTTTGAAAAACAAATGCACTATCTAGGACTACTCAAAAGACTGATGGCTAGCATGTTGAAGCACTCTAAACTGTGCACATCTGTGTCAAAACAGTGGTCAATGTGTTTTGGCAGGCTGCTTTAGAGCATGTAAAATGGTGTTCCAGATGGGCCTTGTAAGATTTCTTGCTGTTTTCATTAAAAGATCCTCCTATTACATAGCTAAAGTAACAGCATGTGCCTTTTCTAAATGCTGCAATGAGCTTATGGCACTACATACAGCAGAGATACTGAATGCACTGGCATTGCAAATGTAACTTGAAATATCTCGGTGGTGAACAGCAATTGCTTTTCCATACCCTTCACTTGGATACACCACTTGTCAACAGTCACAGCTAAAATTTGCATCACTTTTATGGTGCGTGTGCGTGTGTGTCCTCACACCACTTACACTTGGCAACCACTAAGGGTGCTGGTTGCACTCAATGGTGAAAAAAGAGGGTGATTGTCAATGTGCCCATAGCACTGAATGCACTTAAAAAGAAAAAAACCTTCTCTGGGGAAGTGTCTGTGGCATCCACAGTTCAGCTCGTCACACTGCCACGCAGCAATTTTTGCACCATCGTAGCAGACTAGTGATTCTTACACTGCTATTGACAGCGCCACCCGATTGCAGCAGATGCTCTTTCCTTGTTGCACAGCAACTAGATGCAGGACGGACAACTCATTCTACCTTGACTGCAGGCCACACTGCAGTTGTGGCTTCTTGCAGGCCACTGAAGCCGTTTCAAAGGCCAATTTTCACCGGCCACCGCAGGTAGGTTCGACGGCTAGCACTCAGTTCCAGGTCCTGGTTCCACGGCTAGCCTCGGGCCTATCCAGCTGTCCTTTTCGAAGGACCTGTTGCAGGAGTCCCTCCAGCCGTGCAATGGGCCCGCTTGATGCTTTCACACCTTGCTTGAGACGGGGGAAGTAATCCTTGCACAGTAAGTGTAGAATCTTGCGGAACTGGCGGCCGTAGTATCGTGCCAGTACCCAGCCAGCCACTTCCAGGAAGGTGCAGATGAGCGTGGCCACCAGGTCGGGGTCCTCGACGGGTGCATTCAAGCAGAGTGCCAGCCACTGCCAGCCGCGCTCTGGGCCCGGAGGTTGGCGCGAGGGGTCTGTGGGCTTGTGCCAAGAGGGAAGGGGCGTCTGCAGCAGGGCCGCATACAGGCGCATAAGGCCAGTGATGCGCCGCAGGAACTGGCTCTCTGTCTCGAGGTTGTTGTCTTGAGTGCACTTGTAGCCACACAGCCTGCGTTGCAAAGACAGCACACACAAAGCATGAACACCTGTCGAGGTGGAATGTGTACGAGTGGCTTGACAAACATCTTGCACCTCTTGCATTTCACAACTGTAAGAGCGAAAGTGCTAGAAAGGCATAGAGACTGCATGTTCACAGTATAGCTACCACGAGTTCCCAGAACGCAAGCACCACAGACAGTGCCAATTTAAACCACCTCATTTGCTAAACCAGTGAACCAATGTCACTACCCAGAGACATTATAATTGTGAATGCAACTGTTGTCTGTATCCAGCATCTGTCTTTTTATTTATTTATTTATTTCAAAATGCTGCAGGCCAGTGTTGGCCCAAGCAGGAGGGGCATGAAAAAACGCAAATTGCAACACCATGTGAGAACATTTAATGTGACACACATCAAAAATGAAACTTAAAAGATGAACATAGCAAATACAAAATAGAAATACATGCTGAATACATGTTGGCAGTCACTGCATGCTGCAAGCTGAATCGTGAGAACACCCGCTCTTGTTTTGTGCAGAAATAAAAAATAGCATCAACTGCGAGCATGCAAAAATTTTGGAGAATGCAGAGATAACCCTTGAATGTAAATACAGATGCAGAGGTTCTACAGTGCAGCCCCATAGTTAGTCTGCATAGTTCAATGAAGTCAGACTATTGCTGAAAAGTTTCCCTGCACTCGGCAGCACTGCGTCACCTTTAAGGCCTGCACACTCTGCACTGTACTATAGTTCTCCTCTCGGTGAACGACTTTCAAGCTTGTGTCTGAGGGATCGCCTGGCATCTCGTGTTCACTGAGAAGGAGCTGTGCACTGACCTCAGGTATTCGGTGTCGGAGGCGACTGTATTGCGGCTGAAGAACACGGGCACCAGGGCTGGGCAGCGCATGTAGAAGTGGCCCAGCAGCAGCTCACCCAGGTCAGGGAAGCGGCACCACAGGCCCACCGCAAGCGCGGCTATAGGGAAGGCAGTGTCAGCATTTGACAGAATCTGCTCCTCACCTTGCATCTGGAGAACAGGGGGGGAGAAGACACAAAGGGCAACTGAGATCATAAGCACTCACAAAATGGCAGGCAAAACAGCTGTATGCACTTTTGCTTCTTAATCAGTTTTGCTTGTGACAAGTGGTTCCGCACCACCTTTGTTCTCCTGTTTATGGCCCTCCCAGTGCACAGCATGTTTTGCCCATCGGACCAAAAACATGTGCTCTGGTGATGTAGGCTGGGAGAGGGGTATTGTACTGGCTGAGGAAGTCGGCAAATGTGCCAGCACAGGACACTTGGACAGTGCATTACATTCATGCACGCCATGTTCATGCACTTTTTTTCTCAATCCGCAGCAGCAAAGGCAACAGTCGGATTACATTAAAGAGTAAATGCAGTCGTTACTCCCTCTTCCCTCTCCCCTGTGCCATGCCCTCATGGACCTTTAGGGTATTTAAGTAAATAAAAAGCTTTCTAACGTGACTGTAAATTCAAATTCAGGCACTCTACATGGTCCTATCATACACGCAAGCTCGCCCATGACAGCAGATGATTATTTGAAAGCAGCCAGGCACAGATAAATATGATCAGCATTGCAGGTTTCACCGGCACGGTTATCAGCCAGAATCCAAGTAATTTGTTTACTGCTCTTTTATCGCTCTAAACGTGCGTGCACGCTGAGCGTTTATTACAAAATTACCTATAAACGCAAATGCCGCAGTTGAGCTTTCAGCAAAAAAATGCATCCAGAGTACAGAATTTGGATAATTCAGGCATTTCTTTGAGGCTCCGTGTGACGACTTTCAGAGCTGGAATAATGACTGAAAATTGAGCACGGTCGATTGAATGCATTCAGAACACCGAGTCCAAATTTGCCAGTAGAAAAACATGCAAATGCTCTCTCCAGCTGCAAAAGTAAAAGGGGTTGTTTGAAGACGCAGCTTGTCGTCTGAGCGACATCTGTGAAAGCACGGTGTGAAACAGCACGGATGTCAACCACTCACAACAATCTTCTCGGCCAGTTTGTCGAGGCAGAAGCGCAGGGCCAGTGGATGTGCATTGCTGGAGACCGAGCGGCCGGCAGACATGAAGGGCTTGCCCGAGAGCAGAGCACTCAGCTTCTCCAACTTCTCTGTGACTGCACTCGAGGTGGCCAGAGCGTTCACCGGGATGGTCACCGCTTTGAGAAGGTCAAAGCAGTACTTCTTTTGCTGCTCCAGAGAGGTGGTGACAGGAGCACAAGACAAGGGGCACAGACACATAAGAATGACGTACACCTATCATATTCAACTAGGGACAAGACTACAAGACTTACGAACATTCTGAGTTGATAGTCACATCACCTTTCAAAATCCCTTCTCTCCACCACAACAAAGCGTTTATCAAACAAAATATCGAGTGGAACCATTTTAAAACAGCAAAAACAGCAAACCGAAACCAAAACTTAGTCCGTTGCCAGGGATGATGAAAAACTCTGGTACGCGCCCTGAATGGCCTGATACGACCTAATACTAGCCTCTAAATTTTGTTGCTGAATCAAGGAGTAGGTATTAATGTGCCGGTACAGAGCTCTAAACCACTACACTGCTAGTAAAGGAAAGCTTGCTAGGTTAGATTGGCTTGGGCTGGGATCGTAGACTACAGATTCAGACATTCCACAGCCCTTATGTACTCCATACCATAAACCCGGATTCCATCGAATCAAAATGAAAATTTTGCGGCTAGAAAGCAGACCTGTACCATATGGTATGGGCCTGCCAAAAAAACCAATTGACATTATAACTAGCCCAACGCGGGAGGGATGGGAGGCAGCACTGCCTAGCTCGGATGAAGGACGTCAACGCCAGCTTATCGAACGAGCAAGGGCAGCAGCTTACACCATAGGAGTCCAGGACTGATGACACCACTCTGCTCTTCCCCACCCTATAACTGTAGTAGAATAAATATTTTCATCATCATCATCTCTTTAAACATACCATACTGTCAAAATTCAGTATATATGCACATTTATAACACAACTGCACATTTTAAACATCGAAAGTTACGGAAAAAGCAGTTTTCTTGATTACAAAAAAGCTTCCATGAATGGCGCCACCATCGTATGGCCAAACTATTTGGTGGAATGACACAGTGACGAACGCTCCATCCCTGAAGCCTTTACTGCCAAGAAAATCTGTGGGACTATAGTTATAGTACTACAGAGATAGACATGCAAACAATAACTGACAGTGGCAGTAGTGTCAACATGGCAATGACATGCAAGATGCACTTGGTTTGTTTAGGAAGGCATTAATCGGGGGTATGCACGCTTTCTAACAGACAGACAGCCAGCAGGTTTATATCGTAACACTGCGCCAAACCGTTCACCCTGCTGTACATATGCCGTGTCTCTCTACCGAGTCAGGGCACTACCCACATTCACAGACATATGCATGGCAGCTGTCTCTTGTCACAACAGCCACAGCAGAGGCTCATCTCTTCATTTGGCATTCAGAGAGAGTGGGCCAGCTCTGCACTAAGGAGAGACAAACTCTTCTTACCGCTTTGTCCTGCAAAAGCTCTTTATACGAGGCTTGCCACTGTTCTAGTCGGTCCAGGATATCTGCATGCCTCTTCAGCTGGCTAGCTGCCGTCTGGGCCAGGCTTCTCACAACTGCAAATCAAAGGGCACGGTTGCAGCGCCTCCCTATTACAGAACACCTGCGCTGTCGGCAGATCATGTAGAAATGATGATAATTGTGGGCTTTTTTTATGGTGCAAGGGCAACTGTGGTCAGAGTGCTAAACACAAGTTTGGTGCTCAACTCAGATAAGCTTTACTCAAGGTGATGTTTGCAAACGGGCAGATAAAAACAAAAGTGATGTATACAGTGCCTAAAATACAGTCTGAGTGTGTAACCATGGTATACATACAGAATTATTAAATGCAAAATGTTTGGTCTTTAGTATAAAGCCACACAGCCTCTGGCAACAGCCCTTGCATGGGCAGGGAGTGTGGAGCCCCTGACATGAGCGATTAAAAATAAAAAATCCATTCCTCAGAAACGAGAAAAAGCTGAGATCAATGACAGTATGAAATTCTACATAGGAAGCCTACATTAGCTAAAAAGTTTAGGATTCTTTTTTTAATGAAAACATGGTAGCCGCCAAGAAAAAAAGGACGGGCGCGGACGTAGTTATGTGGTTTCTATACAGCCCTGGAAAGTGATGTCTCCTTTCTGGTTTTAGCCTCTCACACACGATTAAGACATGGATGGGAGAGTTGTTCGGAAGATGTCAGTGTGTTGCACGTGCGTGTCCTATCCTAAGCCTGCACAGTGCAACCTCTTTACAACTGTCATGTTTCTCAGTAGTGTCAACATGGCAATGACATGCAAGATGCACTTGGTTTGCTTAGGAAGGCATTAAGCGGGGATATGCATGCTTGCTAACAGACAGACAGCTAGCAGGTTTATATTTTAACACTGCGCCAAACCGTTCACCCTGTTGTACAATGCTGTCTCTTTACTGAGCCAGGGCACAACCCACATACATGGACATATGCATGGCTTTATTGTGTGCAGATCATGCAGAAATATACTGACAAGACAAGAAAAGGTTGCGAGGTGCGGTGTGAATGTGCCTGTTGCAGCATGACACTTTATGCAAGAAACAGGAGAAGAACTTGAAAAGTGCACTGAAAACACTTGACTGTGGAATGCTGGTGTGGGAAAAAGAAGTTCAAGGAATAAGACGCACGATGACAAAGTACCAAGCAGAAAATCGAAGCATAAATGTGGCAACAGAAGAGAAACGTAAATTGTCGGGACCACAGATTCGACTGGGATTTTCAATTACCTGGCAAAGAAGGCACAGCCTGCTGAACGCTGGAATCTTCTCTCAGCTCAACAGTATCCTGGTTCCTCTTGTCTACACTGGCCCTCCGCTCCTGCTGCTGCGCAGCCACTCCCTTTCTGGTGGCTTGTTCTGTGCGTGTGAATTAGCAGTGAACGGCATTGCATTCAGTGCCATGAAAACACCTAACAGTAGTGGGCTGCACACCCGAGTTAGTTAGTCATATGGAGTTTAAGGGCATAAAAGAAACTAAGGCTATGATGCACCCTGCAGATTAGCATTGTATGCTGTTAATTTATATACTACTGCTCATCTGGAGTGAGGAGTAACAATGCAATCTAAAATTGACTAAATGGATTCCTTAAACACCTTCCACCGTGAATGTCATTCAATTCTAAAGTCATTAAGTTTCTCAGTGTTGCAGTCAATCATTACCAATAGACCATAGTATCAGCCACTGTGAACATCATTAAATCTTCCAGTCTGACAGGGGCACTAGCTGCTGATGAAGCAACGCAAAGCCATCTTTTACATAATCATCATCACCAAAGAGGTTCCACCATTAAGAACAGGTACGGCACATGGTATGTGAGGCTTGGAAGCAGCACATGGGCTATGACAGGCGCCATAACAGCGGACTCCAGACTAATTCTGACCACCTGGGATCCTTCAATGTGCCCTGACATTGCACAGCACACCAGCGCTTTACAGTCTGCCTCCATCGAAATGCGTCTGCTGCGGTTAGGATTCAACCCCATGACGCTGAGCTCAGCAGCTGAATGCCATGACCGCTGAGACACTGTAGATGGTCCGCCTTAATTAAGAAGAACAGTATGAACAGCAGCAGCAAGTACACGGGGCCGCCAACAGGGCCCAGCTGCCCACACAAATAAAAGGAACGGGTTAGCCAAAAACCAAGGGGCAGAAGCTGTAACATCCAGCCCCAAGAAAAGGATTGCCGTACACTTGCATGTTTATAATACTCCCTGTAACTAGACTCCAATGAAAATGAGCAAAACAGAATCAGAAAGAAAAAAAACAGCAGGGACACATGCAAATCGCAGGCTGAAACTTATGCAGAAACGCATTCCCACCAAGTGCCCATGGAAACCCTCTTAATTTGATCCGTGGCTACCTTCTTTTTCACCTCCTTCTTCTTCCTCCTCATCCGATTGCCCTCCCACGATGCTCACCTGGATGGCATATATTAGCTACCTTCCTATTCACAAGTGAGCCCGTTCTACCTGGTAGTAGGGACTGGGTCAATTTAATTTTCTAACCTCTTTAAAGACATGAGTGTTCTTCACTGTCATCCAGGAAGAGCTCTGCATCGCAGGTACTGAAGTGCGGCCAAGAAGTGTCGACAAGAAAGTAGGCGAAAAAAATCTGGATCAGTATAATGTAACAATTGCATTCCATATTTGTATTTGCTGCCTTCATAGCAGACTGAAACAATGCCATGCCACCACAAAGAGTGAATGTAGAATGTGGTGTTGTTTAAGCCAGTGATGAAATACAAAAATGGAGTTGATTCGGTTTCAGAATAGTTGCATTTAACAACAAGCCTGATGTGCAATCCCTATATGCATTTCTTCAATAAAATTACAGGGCATGGACACATGGTAGCACAACAGCAACCCTCAAAAATGTCTGTCGCAGTGGCACAGTATGACTGACGACCCTACCCACGTCTGCGACAACCGAGTGCACCAGGGCATTCAGCTGGGTGGCAAAGTCGAGGACTCGGGTGAGCTCCTCCCGGGAGACAGTAGTGAGCGCGCCGAAGGCTTCCACCTGGCGGGACATGCGGTCCAGCAGTCCCAGGTGCTCCTCCACGGGTGTCGAGAGGAATGGGGCGAATGGGCACTCGCCCAGTGCCTTGCGCACCGAGGCTAGCGTGGACGCCATCTCCCGACATTGGTAGCGCAGGGACTCTGCTCGCTGCTGTGACTCGGCCTCCCTGCAAGGCGACACATGCCAACTTTGGCTAAATCAATGGAAGGCATGCTAGGAACAACATGAGGTGTGCTTGACAAAGTTGCACATGATGTCACAAGTTCACAGGCAGCAAGAGGCATAAAAAATGTCAATTCTGTCCAAAGTCCTTACTTCCCTTCTATAGTTCAATTGTAACTCGATGCTCTTTCGTCCTTCTTCATATCCCCATCTTCCCTTTTTGCCAGTGCAGGGTAGCAAACTGGCACTTTCTCCTGGTTAACCCCAGCCACCTTTCCTTCCCCCACAACTCTCAGATCAGTGCAAGCAGCTGTGACATGGATGCTTGCAAGCATGAGTAACCCATAATACCAACACAGCGAGTAGCATATTGCATGCACTACAAATGCCACCATGCAAGAGTGAATTCTCTTTTCTCACTGAACAAGTTATACTGATTTCCACAAGACTAAAGTCAAAGCAAAACTACATGTTTTACATTTGAAACCCAATACTGTAAGCTATGATGGCATCCACAGGAAGAGCAGGATGATTGAAAGCATTGTATGCAAGAAGGTCCTCAACAGCAAGTTCCTTACTATGCTTACAATATACAGAGTGATGGTCAACCAAGTGAGGTTATTTTGCTAAATCCATGCCAGACAACACAAAGACTAGAAAGCAACGTGCCCTAGAGTTTCTGGTGTTTGCATTCCAGGAAACTCTGGGCAACATCTGCACAATCTTGACTCTTTACTGCAAATCAAGCTGCCGCCCGGACTCTTCTGCTGCAACACAATGCTTATGTGTCACCCTTGTTTGGGAGTGGCGTTGACAAATGCTTCCTTCCACATAATTGCGATGGCAAACTCTCCAGCATGTTAGCATTGTAAGTGGGAAGAAACAATTGTCCACCTACTTTTCACTGCCCTCGCTCTGACAATTAATGAGTATTGGTCGAATGTTTAGGGGAAGCTGTATAGCTTCCCTTTGTAGCCATATGACTGCACATGTGCGGATGATTTGTGAGTAATTAGCTCCCTTATTATTAAGTAATGAGTGCGCGTCTGGCGCAAGCGCTGTGCCACTTAGACTCCCATACCCAACAGTAGCAAAGACTGCAAGACTGAGGCCTCTACCGTTCGTCAGGTAGGAACATCACTGGGGCGCACCAACTATTTAGGAGCCACGAGCTTGAGTGCCAGGCTTTAGGCAGACTGTAGGCATCCTTTGTTTTCATGGAGTGAACGACAACATAGAGACATTCCATGGAACCAACTGACCATCTCTTTTACCCCCTTTATTCTCCTCCTCACGTGTGTAGTGCGGCCAACCTGGCACATCCTGGCCAACCTTAATATCCCCACCTGCCTTTGTGCTGTCCTGTCTCCCTTTCTTTAAACTGCAGCTGCTACAGAAGACAAAAAAAGCTTTGTGCAGGCTCTGAGCAAAGGCACAGTGCAAACATTAAAGATGGCTTGTGCCTTTTCTTAAAGCAATATGTGTTTTAGTTGCATCGTCAGGATATAAAGGTGCAGACTTCAAAAAAAGGCTGTTGCTTTTTAAACTGATGCACAACCATGGAATGGTTAAAGAAAGGCAGTGTAATAGTACTTATAGTACACAGTCAAACAATGCACTGCAGCACTGCAGAGTGGGTTCAGTATGCTGCCAACACAAGGCTGGGCTTCCAGTGACAGCCAGGTAAAGTTAATGACCCCTTTTCATCAAATCACCACTTAAAACACAGCACTCCATTTTCAATCACGCCTCCAAAAGCAAGTCCAAGATAAAACGTTCAGCGCTCTTCAAGACACACTCAGGCAAACAAAAACAAAATAAACAAATCAATGTGGCTGTCTTGATTTAAATAAATCTTCAACAAATTTCCACTGACCTTCTTTTTTCCTCTTCTTGCTGTTGCTTTTGCCTCAGCTCGGCTTCCTTAATTCTGTTTCTCAGATGCTGCAAGGTAAATGCAAAAGCAAATAAATGCCCTGCTGGCGTGCGTCAGCAGCTGGACAAATAGTCAATACCTATGCAGAACAGCTTACCCGCACGTGGCTCTGATGATTTTCGCGAGCCTTTTGACTCTTCTCCGCAAGCTCCCGAAGCCTGGATAGAACAGTGAAACAGTCTGTCAAAGCATCTGCAGCCAGCACACAGAAATTAATTTTGCCCTTACAGTTAGGCACTGCGAATGGCTGAATTTCACACCCCCACCATGACCTCATCCCAATATTCATCTAAGATGCGCACTAAGGACCCGAACTTGGCAGCTTGGCTGTAAGTGCAATAGAATCCACATAAATTTTGTACTTTATTTCAGCAGCGCAATATTTGCTCGCTGAATAAGTCTCCTACTTATCTCTCTTTTAGTGCTGATTGCATAAGTAAGGGATAGCATCTAATATGATCCCCACAAAAGCTAAAGACATTCCACAACCAGATGAAATGGCTGAATGCAGATTTGCATACAGCACAATAAGGGGATGTACGGTTTCACCTTAGTACTCTATTCTTTTTAGACTGCCGACTAAACGCGAAAGCACTATTCTGATGGCAGATGCCGGGGTGAGCAAACATCTTTTACCTTCCTTTTGTTATTTTAAATAAATAATCACTAATAATGGGTAAACCCCGAGCAAGATCCTGCGATGCTTGTAGGTTTGTTTTTGGGTTTGCAATGTTTGTGGACTCGTGGCAAGTGTAATAAATAAATAAAAATAAATTGGATAAATATCTCCGACTGGGATTTGAACCCGTGGCAGCGCGAACAGATTACCTTAGCTGGCCACTGTGCGAGAGCAGTAGGCTATCACCGCAGCCCAACATGCCTCATGTTAAACTGCAACACTCTCACGCTGTGCATTGCACATCATCTTCTTCATCAGCTAAGGCTACTATCAAACTAATATTCACGCTTGGAGCTATGTGGCGGCAGTGACAGAGAGATGTTCACTGCATGCTTTGGCGTAGACGTTATGGCAGAAAAACGGCTCTAGAGCAATACATGTTGGCGTTGACAGCATTGCTGAAAAAACACAGTACTGGAGCATAGGCCACCAGCGTACATTGGGTAAATTGGCAGTAATGGTGAAAACGCTGAAGACATGCATAACTGGCTCCCTGGGTCAGCGGACACCTCAATCACGCATTCAGGTGCGTGGCAGTAGTGTCTACCTGAAAAAAACTGTGCTTTCGCACAATATTTTGAGCTTAGCAATGCTAAACCGCCAGCCATTTTTTTTTTTTTTTGAGTTTCCCACCAATTTAGGCTAATGCAATAAGGATGGCTATGGGAATCAAGTACACAGTAGGAAAGTGCAACCGTACCCTTGAAGGTACTCCTGGTTGAGCTTGTCCAACTGCTTCTGGTACTCGATTGTCTGGTTCTGCTCGATCAGCATGATGTGCTTTTTGGCCTGCTCTTCCCATTTGCGATTCTGCTCTTCGTACTGCGTAATCCGCTTCTTCACTGCCTCCTGCAGGGTCCAGCATTTCATACGTGTGCAAGGTGAGAAAACGAGACGACATTGATTAGCACGCTGCTTGGCAACGCTACTACTGCTCAGCAACCACGGTCGATGCTTCAAAAAATGAGCATTAGAAAATGGAAGTAAGACAGCTAAGAACAAACAGCGAAAAATATCCTGCACTCACAAAAAATTAGCAATAATTCTTCCCTCAACAACAAATTATGCAGGCAAACAAAAAAGGTTGGCGTTTATGATGAAATAAAGCCAACAGATCAGGTGCAATTTTTAATACCCTTTTTACTAAGTGAACGGTGTTACATTTCAAACAAACAGCAAGAGAGTACGTGATCCTCGTACTGATGGATAGACACATCGTTGTTTGAGACGATCACGTACGCGTATAACCACTCTCTGGCAACCACTTCCTTTCTACACGCTCACACTCCCTGACTGACCTGTACATCATTTAGATTTCAAGAGCTTTCTTTCAATGTTTAACAACAGATTAGCCTGCTCAGAAATGAGGAAAAAATTATTCTCAGCGAAACTGGATTTTCACGCACATCTGCTCATTCAGGCGTGCACGGCGGTAACCTTCTGGTCACTTTGATGGCAATGCGTTGGCCTGTTCATAGCACGTCACTGCTAGTGTAACATTGCGCATATGACAAAGGTTACACTTCGGCCCACGAATATTTCAAAAGTACTTCCGCGCGGGCAAACGTACAGCCAAGTTTGAAGCGTTATTATTACCCTGACGCTGTTCAGCCGCTGCTCCTCGTACTGATGGATAGACACATCGCTTCTCGAGCCGATCACGTACGCGTACAGGTCCTGCGGTTCGTCCTCCTTCGGCGACTGCGCCTCTGGCGTTGGTTCGTCAGAATTTTCATCGCTGGGCGTGACTTCCGATGATTCAGAAACGTCAGCACTCTCCTTCGGCTTGTCTTCATTCTCAAACCGAAGCGGCAAAAGGCGGCGGTCCACATAGATGACTGGTTTAGAAGGAAGCACGTCCTGGAACGTCAAAAACCGAGGCTGCTACATGCCAACAAACACATTACATGGCTCACTGCTCTACATAATACCTGTCGCCAGGCTTCCAGCACTCTAAATAATCCATGTAAAAGCAGTAGAAACGCGCCGGAAAGGGCCTGCTCACCTGCCACCGATTTTCAAGAGGCCAGTAGGGATCATAGACCAGCTTTCCTTTGCTACTTTCTCGAAGAGCTGCCAGGACAGACTCCGTCGAAGCCTCCCGGCATGACTCGTAAGATTCGAAATCCATAGCTTAAACAGAATTAGCCCCAATTAAATGAACGCGAGCCTAAGGATAACTAGCCACCCCCAGCACACCGCAGCAGACCGGCGGTCGAAATTCCGCCGTTCCGCGATGGATAGGCTGCCCCGGCTGCCCTTGGATAAACTTTCTTTCCGATGGTCTCCGCGCAAGCCAGTTTTGGTTTTCGGTTTTTGGCGTGGTAGTTTTGGGATTGCCTCACGCGCGTTTATGAAAAGTTCGATGTAGGTAGGGAGAAAATTGAAATATAGTAGCGCTAAATATAAGATAAAGCCTGTTTTCCTGAAGAGAAAATAGTTGCCGTGATGGCTCAGTGGTAGAGAGCGCTCAGCTACTGAGCCGGAGTATCAGTGCTCGAACCCGGCCGCGCCGGCCGCGTTTCGATGCAAGCGGAAGGCAGAAGGCACCCGTGTGATGTGCAACGTCAGTGCACGAAGTGGTCAAAATATTATTCCGGAGCCCTCCATTACGGCACCTCTCTCTCTCTCTTTCCTCTTCGGCTGCCTCCTTTCTCTACGGCGTGGTTGAGGTGTCCAATGAGAAGTGACGCAGTCACGCGTCATTTCCTTTCCTCAAAAACCACAAGTTTGCGCGAAGGACCCGCAGCGGTTGTTCAGTGGTTAGCGCACTCGACTACTGAGCCGGGGTACCCGGGTTCGAACCCGACCGCGGCGGCCGCGTTTCGACGGAGGCGAAACACAAAAAGGCGCCCTTGTGCTGTGCGATGTCAGTGCACATTGTAGATCTTCAGGTGGTAGAAATTATTCCGGAGCCCTCCACTACGGCACCTCTTCTTTCTTTCTTCCTTCACTCCCTCCTCTATCCCTTCCGTAAGGCGCGGTTCGGCGGCGGCTGCGTTTTTATGGAGGAAAAACGCTAAGGCGCCCGTGTGCTGTGCGATGTCAGTGCACGTTAAAGATCCCCAGGTGGTCGAAATTATTCCGGAGCCCTCCACTACGGACCTATTTGTTCCTCTCTTCTTTCACTCCCTCCTTTATCCCTTCCCTTACGGCGCGGTTCAGGTGTCCAACGATATATGAGACAGATACTGCGCCATTTCCTTTCCACCAAAAACCAATTATTATTATTATTATTATGTCCACCGAGATATGTGAGAAAGTTACTGCGCCACTTCCTATCCTCAAAACCAATTTTCGAACCCGACCGCGGCGGCTGCGTTTTTATGGAGGAGAAACGTCAAGGCGCGCGTGTGCTGTGCGATGTCAGTGCACGTTAAAGATCCCCAGGTGATCGAAATTATTCCGGAGCCCTCCACTACGGCACCTTTCTTACTTTCTTCTTTCACTCCCTCCTTTATCCCTTCCCTTACGGCGCGGTTCAGGTGTCCAACGATATATGAGACAGATACTGCGCCATTTGCTTTCCCCCAAAAAACCAATTATTAGCCGAGCGCGTAAGCCACGAAGCCATCCTGACTGGCCTGGACGATCTGAACTGCGGCAGGAGGGTCTTCGGTTACGTCAAAGCTTTCCTCTCAGATAGAACAGCGACGATAGGGCTGGGAGAACTCCGCTCGGAGAAGTTCCACACCCCTAACAAAGGAACTCCCCAGGGCTCGGTCATCTCACCTACGCTTTTTAACGTTGCAATGATCAGCCTTGCAAAACAACTTAAGGAAGTCGAAGGAATACACCATGCCATGTATGCCGACGACATCACCATCTGGACAAATACGGGCTCACTAAAAGAAAAGGAAGAAAGACTACAGGAGGCCGCGACCTGCGTAGAGAACTACGTAAAAGCGAGAGGGCTAGCATGCTCCACCGAGAAATCAGAACTGCTCAGAGTCTGGAGAGGGAAACAAAACCGCACAGTCCCGAACAGCGACGAGCTTAGGCTCAACGTCTACCTAGAGGGAAAACCCATACCAGAGAAAACACTCATAAGAATCTTGGGCATGTGGATACAATCAAACCAACGGTGTACACATGCACTTGCTCTACTCAAAGCTTCCACCCTACAAGTTGCCCGCATGATCACACGCGTCTCCCATAAACGCTCGGGCATGCGAGAAGAAGACACGCTAAAGCTGGTCAGGAGCCTGGTGATCAGCCGAGTCACCCACAGTCTTCCATACTACAACTCAATCAAAAGCGAAATCCAACAGATTGATGCGATTATACGCAAAGCATACAAAACAGCACTCCATCTACCGCAATGCACATCCACAGAGAAGCTTTTAGCACTAGGACTTCATAACAACTTTGAAGAACTGAGAGAGGCACAACACGTCGCCCAGTTGCAGAGACTACAGCAGACTCCGTCTGGCAGGGAGCTTCTGCGGAAGTTGGGATGCAACGAACAAATACAAGAAATCCAGCGCACCGCGACTATCCCGGACGGCATACGAGGCACAATTAGAGTGACCCCCATCCCCAAGAACCTGGACCCCAACCTACACGAAGAACGCAGAAAGGCGAGAGCCGAGTGCACCCAAAAATCACTAGCCCGCCAGACAACAACGGTGTATGTGGACGCAGCCACATACCCCAGAAGGACGGGACAAAACCCCAACGCGGTAGCGGCTGTGGTAAACTCGGACATGCGGGAAATCATCAGCGCGTCGCTACGGGACTGCACGGTAGTCGAGGCTGAAGAAGTGGCCGTCGCTCTAGCGGCAGCGGAGGGCTACTGGACTAAGCGATCCTTAACAATACTAACCGACTCTCAAACGGCATGCCGAAACTTCATGTTAGGCAGAATAGGTCACAAAGCGCTCCGCATACTCCGCTCTGGGGACCGACCCAAACAAAGCACAGAAGAACCAATAAAACATACGATGGTATGGACGCCGGGACACGCGGGAGTGGAAGGCAACCAAGCGGTCGACAGGGTAGCTCGAGGGTGCACTTTCTACCGAGCTCCCTCCACAAGCGACCTCGAGGAAGCCGAACCTGTCCCTAGAGATTACTCGGCAATCTTAAACCACTACAATGGCTGCAGGAAACGGTACCCCCCACCACATAAATCTCTCTCCAGGGAAGACGCCATCGCCTGGAGGCTGCTACAGACGGGCTCATACCCGAATCTAAATACACTCAACAAAATACAACCCACACAATTCACAGACAAATGCCCATGGTGCCATGAAACACCCACGCTCTATCACATAACGTGGGCCTGCCAGAAAATAGAGGTGGCACCAAAAATACCAAACCCGAGTGCGGAGCAATGGGAAGGAATGCTCTCCAGCGACCGTCAGGACGTCCAACTTGGGCTAATCCGGCGAGCACAGCTGGCAGCGGCATCCAGCGGAGCCCTGGACTAGGGGCAGACGACCATTCCTAAGAAGACGGACGACACACCTGACTCCGCCAAATTGCTCACCTACTCTCTAGAGCTCAATAAACGTTTCCTTCCTTCCTTTTGGCTGGAGTAGTAAAGCTTTCGCTTTAAAATACGGCATGCGTCGAACCATCCACCAAAAAGTCACGGCCAGGATGTTCACACCTTCACCCTCGCAGTCCATCCGCGAGCAGCCGTCAAGTGAGAGATCGTGCGCTGAGAATTCTGAGACTAGGCCACTCTTAGAGGAGAGCAGAGAGGGCAACAGTAGTTTCCAATTCTCTCCACAGTGTTGACAGCGCCGCTGCCTCCTAGTTACAGATATCACAGAGGTGGAATGGCAGCCCCGGATCCTCTGCCCGTCCGCGCAGGCAGCCCCGTCGGAGAGGTGGAGTAGGGCACTACCAGCACCTTCCCGCTTGCAGTCTTTCGGCTGGTGGAGCACCACACACACCACACGCATGATGCACCGCACGCGAACCGGACTCATTGTGCTCCATTGGTGGGCGGAACCCACTTCTTTCCCCCTCACTCCTTTCCTCCACGGTGCGAGGAAGGAGAGCCCGAACTCTCACAACACAACGACCGACATGGGTCAAATGGCGCCATGAAAAAACAGCACGCGATAAAACTGTACGTTTTGTTTATTTGCAATATCATTATAGGTGCTCTGCGCTTTTTTCTGAAAAAGCGGCGGAGGGGACAATAGGAATAAAACAGTAACTAGTAACGTGACACGGTAAATCCTTCCATCACATCTCTGGCACCCTGGTAACGGCTGTGGGACGGGTGCTTGCTGGTAGTGAAATTGTCCTCTGCGATGCTTCCTGCTGCGTATGAACTCGATGAAGTACCAGCCAGCCCCTCGGCACTGTAGTGTTGTCGCGAACTGTTCCGGGCATGAAAGGTTTTGTACAATACAGGGTATTCGTCATCACTCTCGGATGGTGTCGACTTGATGGACTCCATCTCTTCGTCTCAATTTCAATATGGAGTGGAACACTGATCCCGACAGTTGTCGGCGCCCACACAGATGAAAGTGCTAGCATGTTCGGTGAGGTTATTTTCCTGTTGGCTTTCTTCAGTGCACGTAGCAGAGTGGGCACATTTCACACGATCAGGGAACTTCGGTTCCATATTACCCACGGTTACTTGGCAACTTCGGCACGTGGCAGTAATGAGCATACGTTAATAGTTTCTTGCAGCCTGTGTACTTGCGTTACTGACAGTCTCTCTGAGATGACATCTCTCTAAAGTCCTCCGCAGGTGACCTTCAACATGCAAATAGCGGTGGATCTTCAGGGATTTTATTGTAAGGAAGCATACTCCTGGTTTAATCTTGCGTGGAACACGGCTCCTGGTTTTAGTTTCAACGGACTTGATGCTAGCTGTCCTTCTATAGCTAGGAGTCTGCTTCTGCCGAGGGCAGGTCCTGATTTTTTTCCTTCATTGCTAGCGCGACGCCTTGACCTGATGCGTGCTGCCCACTGGCCGTCTCGTTGGGCTTTTGATCACTAAAGTCTTTACAAGATGCTTGTTTTCGCCAGAGACCCACGGCCTGTGCAATGAACACAGACCATACCTGGTCGTTCGTCATTGCCCTCTGAAGGTTTCTGTAATTTCCGCCTTCAGTCAAATCGCGACCTGCAGAGGTGCGCGCTCGATTCCGTCCTAACTCATCGGCCTGCGTAACACTTTCCGCTGGCCTCGCTCTCCGAGTCTTTTGTGACTGCGAGGTACCACGGTTGAGCTCTCTTGACCTCCGGCAAAAAGATCTCTGAGAAACCTCTGACCCACTGCGATCTTCTTGTGGGCTTCCGCCTGTGTTATCTTTCGCAAGATGAAAGTCAAGCGGCCTGCCTCGGCGGCTGGAAAGCCGATGGCTGAGGTCCTCGCAGGAGGCTCGTTCATCCCGAATCCCTGGCGGCGTAGGCGGCGGGGGCCAGCATCCACGAACACCCCTCGATGGCGTTGGCGAACTGCGTCCCGGCCGCGGAGATCGGCCAGATGTCCTCCAAGTGCGTCCGTCACGGACAAGCGGCTGGCCGCGTTTAGAGTTCATTCCTGGTGAAGGCGATCCCCTGGATACCTCAAAGAACGTCTGCGGCGGTCCCCAGCTACAGGATGCGAGAGTGCCGTGGTCGAAGCTGTGGCCCAGGTAGCCGCGGCCGCTGTAGATGCCGGTGTGAGGGTGCAGCTCACCCTGCAGACAAAAGGTGAACGCTCCAGGAAGCTGGCGACTTAAGCAGACATATTGAACCCATATGGTGGGGTCCATTCCAGTGTTCTCCTTCTTCGGCATCCTTAAGCTCGCTTCTGAACGAACGCTTTCTTCTTCTTCTTTGCCTCAGTAAATATGGCAAATGCTCACGCGGCGGGATTGGCCGAACGAACGCTCTCTCCTGTTCTATTCGCTTTCTTTCTCTTGTTGTTGTTGTTGTTATTAGCCTATCAAAAGATGGCACATACCCACACTAGGGGATCGGCCAAGAATCGGGTGGCTATTCACCTGAACGCAGTTAATAAAAAGGAAAAGCACGTGGGAGCGCAACACCACGTTACCTTGGCCTTCTCCGTCTTCTTTCAACTAATTGGAAGAAGTACACGGACACGATTGTTCTGTGCATTTTTTAAAAATTATATGCACAAGACATTAGTAAACATGCATCGCCACGAGCAATTAGCTTTCGTCCGGTAAGTAATTTATAACTGAATATCTTCTCCCATGTTTCTGCTTTAGTTTAAGCCTTTGGACGGCAGCTATGCCATCGTGGGCGAGGTTGAAATCAGGTGAGGCGCGGGCGAAATGAAATATGAGCGCTGACTGATTGTTTTAACTGCGGAGAAACGCTCTTGTGTGAAGATCCTGGTTAGGTTTGCGTCATGCTTCCGAGGGCTTACTGAGCACCTAACACTCTACTGGGCGGCTATTATCTAGCTGTCTCGGTAAGATAAGCCGCCTTATATACGTCTTAGCCAGCCGCATAGAGAGCAATGTTTTTTAAATGTCTTAACAAATTATGTTGCAGTCTACTTCAAGAACATTTCGAAACATCTTGACAAATATTTTAGCTCAGCTAGCTCAGCTAAAGCGCCAATTTCTTTCAAGCTACAAGACACCTTGCAAGACACTTTGTAGAAATCTAAAAAACAGAACCCCTTCCTCTACAAAAAGCCTTTTTCGACTGAACACCAACCCGCGTACTCGACGGCTGGAAGGCGTCTCGGCAACATTAACAAGCCGTCTTGCAGTCGTTACAACTGGCCAAAATTCCTTGAGGATGTACTAGATGCACTGCGTAGCAAGCACCACTCAACAGCTGACTCTCTTGACCGTCTTCCATTGCAATGCCGGAAATGTGGATGCTCGCCACACTTACCGAGCACCACTATTCTGTTCCTTCATAAGGACCAGGTGACTTGTGAGGTAATGGCAGTATTTTTTAGTTGGAAAAACTAGTGCCTCAGTCAGCCTTCGGAGGCCGTCAGATAAAGAACTCCGTAACTTAGAAAACCAGCTACCATCTGCTCCTGGCTAGTATGTTTTTGTGTGCAACCTTGTATGCGTTTCGAGCTGTCTTCACGTGGTCGTGATGCGTGCAGTTCCCGGTGGTTTCTCTGTATATATTCCTTCGCCTTTTCATGCAACTTTTATCACGTGAGGTGCCTTCCTTCTCTTGTGCGTCCGTCTAGTTTGTGCTGTTTTTGTAGCGGGAGCTACACTGGGCTGCCAGTCGAGTATTTCGCGGTACACGCGAGAGGCCGGTTGTGCGCATGCGCCGTTGGTGTGGCGGCCGGGGAGGGGAAGAGGGTGCGGCGCGCGCTTCGTCGTCGCTTGTTCCGCGTGCGGGGGTGCCTTCAGGGAGCCCTGACCGCAATCGATGCCAGCTTGCGCGGCCTTGGTCTGTGGCTGAGCGCGGACAAATCGGTGGCCATGGCCTGCGTTTCGCGCTCGCGCGCGCACCTTGCGCCACTGTCACTGGACGGGACTCCGATTCCTTGGCGTAAATCGGTGCGGTACCTTGGCCTGGACATCGACTGGCGCCTTTACTTCCGCCCCGCGGCGACCAAGGCCTGTCTGCAGATGAAGAGGATCACCGCCGCCGTGCACAAGCTCACCGCTCGAGGCCAGGGCATCTCCCAGCAAGCCGCGCTGCGTCTATACAATGCCGCAGCTTTGGGGGCGGTGCTCTATGCGCTGCCGCTCGTCACGGTGCGCAAGCCGTGCTGGAAGAAACTCGAGCTTCAGCACCGCAAGTCCCTGCGCGTGTGCCTAGGCCTGCCCAAAAACTCGCAGTGCGCCGCAACGTTGGCCGAGGCAGGAGCGTGGCCCCTTGAGCTCCAAGCAGCGCGCAGGGCATAGAACCACATCGACCGGCTTCACCGCGCACCGGACGGCGGCTCGCTGCTGCAGCGTATGCGCTCGCACCCGCGCCCACGAATGGGCGCGGCGCTGCTCGAGTATGAGCAATTGACCCAAGGCCCACCCCCCCTACGGCTCCTGCGCGCCCTGGCCTGCTGCCTCGGAGGTACAGCGAGAGATCGTCGGCATTGCGGGAAAGCGGAGCACACCCCTCTGTGCTGTGCAGCAGCTGGCCAGAGCCGTCATACACGAGGAGCTCCAGGACCATCTCCTCGTGTACACCGACGGCTCAGTGGCCCGCGACAGCTGCTCCCTTGCTGTGGCGGCCACCATCCCCGCCCTGCGACTGCACAGCCAGCAACACGCAGCCTTCCTGGGCTCCTCCACCACGGCGGAGTTGATGGGGATCCGGCTCTGGCTGGACCTGCTGCTCACCCTCGGCCCTCCGCCGCCCAGGAGTGCTCTTGTGTGCGACTCCCGCGCCGCCCTCAGCCGCCTGCAATCTAACGGCCGTGGTACCCCACTAGTGCGGGAAATTCGCTCGCGCATCGAGCGCCTCGCGCAGAGAGGTTGTGCCGTGCGTGCACAGCGGGTGCCCGGTCACTGCGGCATCGCAGGCAACGAAGAAGCTGACGACCTCGCGACCGCTGCACACCAACTACCTGCCAGCGATCTGCCCCTTGCGCTGGAGGACGTGCGTGCGGCCATCCACGGCCATCTCCGAAAGCAGCACCCCGACCCACGCATCGCGGGAGGTGAGCGCATCGACAGTGTCACCGGCTGTCGCGCACTTACACGGTCACAACGTGCAATGATCCTCCGCGCGCGCATTGGCTGCGTGTGGCCCGGGGAACGACGGGTGCGTCACGGAATCGCGACGAGTGATGTGTGTGACGGATGCGGTGCAGTGGAAACACTAGAACACCTGCTCCTTCGCTGTTCCGCGTTCACCGATGCTCGTCGCGATATGCTCGCGGCCTATAGGGCGCAGGGCATATTACCAGACTCCATCAAGACGCTATTGTGGCCGCAGGGCAGTGCGCGCACTCGTGAGCGAACTTTGGTGAGCCTCTGTGCATTCCTCGAACACACGGGCTTGACGTCCCGTCTGTTCTCCGTCAGGTAGTTACACGCAGTGACCGAACGCTCCGCGAGTTCTACCTTGAACGATTAATAACTGGACGCCCCACTCCAGTTGTAACCAACACAGTGCTGTGCGCGTGTGTGATTTAATTCCTCTAAAATGAACTAATCACGCGCACAACCTGGACACATTTCTTATTCTGTAAATAGTTTGTACATATTACTTCTCCCCCTATCCTCTATTCCTGTCCCCTCACCTCTTTCATTTCATTTCTCCATTCTGCCTGCTGTCCTTTATTTCCGCTGCCCCAGCTCAGGTGCTTCAGTATCGATGGCAGATGCCGGGGCTAGCAAAAATCTTTTCCTTCCTTTTTACTATTATTTTTAATAAAACCACTACCACCACTACCCGACAGACAGAAAAACCTTATTGAGCAAGTGAGTTTTAGACCCAGCTGGGTCCCTGGGCCACTGCGCGGTCCCGCACTGCATCAAGTAGGTCATGCCGGGACATGACGTCGGCAGCCCGAGTCACCGCAGCAATCTGCGATGTCGGGTCTGCAGACATAAGCAGGACCTCCCAGAGTCCCTCCTTTATCACTTCCCTTGTTGCGCGGTTCGGGTGTCCGCCGATGTGTGAGACCGATACTGCGCCATTACATTCCCCCAAAACCAATTTAACCTTGCGGCCATGGTCCGCGGTGTCGGTCTCCACGGCTGGCGCAGCATGGATCACACCTACCGTTCCGCTGAACGCATCAAAGTGCACCGGCGTTTTATGAAAATTTGGTTTTGGGGGAAAGGAAATGGCGCAGTGTCTGTCTCACTGTGTCGGCAGACACCTGGGCCGCGCCGCCATGGGGGAAGGGATAAAGGAGGGACTTAGAGAAGACAGGAAGAAAGAGGAGCCGTAGTGGAGGGCTCCGGAATGTTTTCGACCACCTGGGGATCTTGCACTGACATAGCACAGTGCACGGTCGCCTTAGCGATTTGCCTCCGCCGAAGCGCAGCCGCCGCGGTCGGGTTCGAACCTGGGTACTCCGGATCCTGGACCGGAAGGATTGACTGTGTATCTGAGAGAAAACAACCAGTCTAAATACTGTGTAGGCAGCATTGAGACAACTGCGTGTTACTTTACCGATCATCGGGCAGTGTTTATCTCTGTCAAAACAATTGAACAAATAAACAATGTGTCTCACCGAATACTTCTTCAATGCGTAACATTTTAGTCAAAACAACAAACTCGACAACATGCGTCACCAGCGGAGAACTACATCTCTCGCTGCGTATATCCTGGCATGGCTGAGCTGGGCCACTGCAAATTTTTTTCGCCATCAACCTTCACTTTCATTCCTACATTGTGAACAAGGCCCTCGTAGCGGGGCCGAAACGTTCTCTCGTTTTAACCATTGGTCAGCGCTCGAAAAAGACAAGAAGAACCAGCCCAGAACGTCGGTGGCTGCGCCTCGGTTACTTTTTTATTGGTTCGGAAGCGCTCGCACTCTCACCAACACCGGCCAAGAATCTTGTCCGTCCGACCTTTCTTGCGCCGACACCTAGCAACAGTGACGTGATGTTAAGTTAAAAAAAAATATGAAACACAGATACCTCCAAAATTTGGTCTGGCCGCCCCCGAATTTGACCGCGTCCAACACTATGGTAACCTCCAAATTTGCTCTGGGCCAGCACAAAATTTGGCCCACCCACTCCCAACTCGCCGCAGTGGCTCAGTGGTTAGAGCGCTCGGCTACTGATCCGGATTACCGGGTTCGAACACGACCGCAGCGGCCGCGTTTCGATGGAGGCGAAACGCAAAAGGCACCCGAGTGCTGTGCGATGTCATTGCACGTTAGATAACCCCAGGTGGTCGGAATTGTTGTTGTTGTTGTTGTTAGCCTATCAAAAGATGGCACATACCCGCAAAAAAAGCACATTCGGAATTATTCTGGAGCCCTCCACTACGGTACCTCTCTTCCTTTCTTCTTGCACTCCCTCCTTTATCCCTTCCCTTACGGCCTGGTTCGGGTGTCCACCTAGATGTGTGAGACTGTTACTGCGCCATTTCCTTTCCTCAAAAACCAATTTTCAGTTTTTCCACACCCAAAATTTGACCTTGGCCGATGTCCGGCCATAATCAGCCACGCCCATGACAATAGCGAACTTCACATTTTGCCGGGTCCGCCCCCAAAATTTGGTCCGCGTGCGCGCGCCCACTGACGTCATCGGGATGGGGAACACACGCAATTAGGTGTGTCGCCCTAATAGGTTACGAGCTAGTCAGAGTTCCAGTGACTTTACTGCGAGCTGCTGCGAGCAGCGATTTTTCAAAATTGTTTATAAATTGTACGGTTCGCGCAGTGCTTTGGAATTTGACTCGAATACCCACAAGGACCACTTATGCACAACTGTTGCACTGAAATGTGCCCATCGGAATGAGTTCAGGGTCTGTTTAAGGACTGACCTTGACGAATAAAGAGAATTGACACCTTTCTGGCATGTGCTTTTTATTTAGGACATCAGCCGTACTGTACGGATTATACGTCCATGTCGTAGTCACTTGCGGTGCTTTTTTGTTTTTTTACGGCGACCAGCTGTAGCGGGTCGTTCGGCTAAATCTTGGAGTCGTCCTCGTCGGCGCCCCTGTACGTTGCACACTGCACAGCCTCCTCACCTTCACAACCTCCAACACCAAATCACGTGAGCTCCGGGGCACTCGGGGCTCGAGAGAAAGGAGGTGGGGAATTTGTCAACTAGGGGGCACAAAAACCAAACCAACAGTTTTTAGTATGACCTACCATTTTCAGTTTATGCTATAATTCGCAATAAAAAAGACTATTTTGCATTCCGCACAAAAACGATCGTGTACAGCAAATTGTATTTTGCCGAAAAAAAAAGGTGCCGAAGAAAACACGCGATATGGAACTTTTTCGTCAGTAGCTCGACTTGTGATCGACCTTTAAATCAAGAAGAAAATTGTGCGATTACTACCCGGCGAAGTGCCCCCTAAAAGTAAAACGCAAAAATGCAGAGCATTATGAATCATTACTTCCTATTCCAGCACACCTGACGTTTTCTTTTGTTTATAAATCCGACAGACCACGCAGGAGTTTGGTTTATAGGCTTTGATGTCTCAAAGCGACTCAGGTAATGATGGACGCCGTAGCAGAGGGCCCCGGATAGTTTCAGACACCCGGGGCTTTTTAGTGTAGGCTGACGCCGCATAGTACACGGGCCTCTAGAATTACTCCCCCATCACGCGACTGCCGCGGCCAGGATCGAACCCGCGTCCTTCGGGTCAGAAGCCGAACACCGTAACCACTGTCTTAGAAGAGGCAACGGCAAAAAAAGTAAAACGTAGAATGGCAAAGAGGAGTGGTCTTAAAAATATCAACCGGTTTGCGGATGAAGCACTGACCAACCATAGCAGCGCTAAGGAGTAACTTAAGAGAACAGGGGTTATACATATTTAATAAGTGTAAGTTGAACCTTCCAGGTTGCATAGATTGCTCTTCAAAATGTCTAAAGCTGCATAAATTCGCTAGCACGCCGGAGCCGCATTCAGAAGAGAGCCTCCGGTTGCGTTCTGGCCGAGCATAGCGTAGTACAGGTGTTCCGTGAGAATGTAATGGTTGTAATCCGACGCGCATTGCTTGGCAAAGTTATCCGCGTACAAATTCATCGCCAGCACGCAAGGTCCCCTGTAACTCGAGGAATTCGTTGGTCCGCGCAGGTGTCTAAGGTCGGCCCGTTCCCTAAGTGTGTCAGAAGAGCTGGTCGTGAGGTACACAACGGGACGGCCCGTCGCCTTCCCTAGCCCGTTGAATGCGAAATGCGACACGCAGGAGGACATTGCGGAGCTGTCATTCCTAGAGAAGCCCCGAAGCCTACAAGCAGTGTATAAACGTGCTGTGTATATACGGTGTCCAGTGGTTATGGCTCTCGTTCTCAAATCCATATCACCATGACTTGCCAGTGGCGACAAGTCCTCCACAACGCACAGCTGGTCAAGACCTGCCCGCGGCGCATTTAGCGCGTACCGCCGCATTTCCTGTTGGAACCTGCCGGTCAAACGAGAGCAGAAACCAGGTGATACAGCCGGACCATACGGATACACAAGCTCTCTTCCAATAAAGAAGTGATCCACGACGAGAGCGACTCTGTTCACTACGGCTTCGTAGAAAGGTTCGGGTCTCAACATAACTGAAACAATATGGTTCATGCCATAACGGTTGAAGGATTCTCGAAGTCTGTTTAAGAGGAACGCAAGCACATCAGGGTCGTTCGTGGAACCGCAGCCTGCCCTCGGCTTCTTCCAGTCAACAGTTACTCCGTTTAAGCGATAACGACTCATTGCGTCAGTTACGCTTAGCATCAAGCGGTTCATGGTAGCACTGTCCCGACCCAGCCTCGAAAAATACGGCGCATCATATTCGAAGCCGCCCAAGGCCAAAAGTATCTTGATTCCTGGAAATCCGAGCCTGTCTGTAATGTTCCGCAGTTGGTATAGGCCTTGCCGGCGGTCAAATCTGGGCAGTCGGCTCGTCACCAATCCATTGTCGATTCCCACCGACCAGTAGATGACGTAAGAGCAGAGGGAAAACGGCAATGTTTCGAACAAGAAGTGCCACCTGGTGCTGCTTCTTATCACATCCTTGTTGTCGTAGGCGCAGAAAAAGGGCATGGAGTTCAGATTTGAGGCCGAGCGGTTGTAGTGAGGGCCTATTTGTAATATTGCAGGGGGTGAGTTGACGACGGGTGTTTGCAGACATATGCTTGGCACCCCGCTCCAGGCATCGGTGGAGGTCTGTGGTGACGTCGTCGTTGTTGACGTCGGGAGGTACGTTGTCGCGTTAGATGATGACACTGGAACCGTTGTTGAAGGTGACATCACCGTGGCTGATGGCGAAAGAGACGTTGGCACCCTAGAGGATGGCACTATAAGCGTTGGCGCAAGTGTGGGCACTGAAGAAGGGTACGTAGCTTGGCACTGTATACGCTGACGGTGGAAGGGATGCTGAAGAGTGTCTTGGAATCGTAAATGTTGTCGCCGGAAATGAAGCTGTGGGATTTGTCATGCTAAATGTTGGCGCCGGTACTGTCTGCGAGGGATATGTTGGCAACGTGCGCATTTGTCCACCCCCTGGCGGGATGGCTCCATGGACCAGGTAAGGGACCAGCAGCAGCCACGAAGCAAACACGAGCGGGAAGCATACAGCTGCGCACAGCACCCAGGCTTGCATGCACAAGCGTTCGTCCTGAGCGGTCTCTTCATTGCGGTCCTGAAACCGGAGCTCTGGAGATGTCGCTGTTTCTTCTGGACTAGGATGGGGAACCAGGGGCGGCTGCATTATGACCACAATGTCCGGATTCTCTTGTGATGCTCCAGGGTGCAGTCCAGCCGCCGGCACTCTGGCAATCGGGTACACGGGGACGTGAGCGCCGAGGTCGTCGAGTCTCGGCGGCGAGGCGTCGGTTCTCGAAGGCGGCTGGGAACCCATTCTGGTCATATGAGGATCGTCGCAAACATCCTTGGTTTCGTTAGAAGTCGCGGCTGGCGAAACAATGGAACAGCCTCCGGCTCTTTGTACTTCTTTGTTCGCCACTATTCTCGCGCACCAGGATTTTTTGTTGTTTGCCCACCCCCAGGCGGGATGGTTCGGCTTGTGTGGACCAGGTAAGGGACTACCAGCAGCCACGTAGAAAACACGAGAGGGAAGCCATGGAAGAGGGCGCCGTTAGCGCGCAAAGAGGTTAACACTTTTATGCATGTCCGACGTGTGTGGTGAGTACCTCTCTTCTTCGCTCTCGCCTCTCAAGCGCTGTTTTTCACTAAAACTAAAATTGACCCACGTCCTGGTTACGGAACGATGAAGAAAGGTTTGAGATCATTAGTTGACTGAAAGCATCCGTCTTTAATAAGGACCAGATATCCGCCCATTTGTAATCTTGCAGGGGGTGAGTTGATGACTGGTGGTTGCAGACATCGGCTTGGCACCCGGCTCCAAGTATCGGTGGTGGTCTGTGGTGACGTCATCATTGTTGATGTCGGGAGGTACGTTGTCGCGCTAGATGATGACACCGGAACCGTTGTCCTATAGTAGGTACTAGTAGACGTATTGCTTTACCACTTTAAGCACCTCGATACCAAATGGAAACTGCAGCTCGGGACTTTTAAACACACAAAACATTCTTGCCCAAGTCCAACAGATTACCAATCAAATGCAATTGGCCATGACAGAACAACTAACCCAAACACTCCAAGCCCAACAGACGAGGACACTTCAGCGTAAGTGAGAATGCTGTCTTTAAAACCTTTTCCGCATCCTCCATTCTGCCTGCTATCCTTATTTCCGCTGCCCCAGCTCAGGTGCTTCTGTAGCGACGGCCGATGGCGGGGCTAGCAAAAACGTTTTCCTTCCTTTTTATTATCATTTTATCAAAAAACCTCTACTACTACTACACGGAATTGAATCACCCGCTAAGAGCTGATGACACGCAATATGACCAATAAGAGCCTTCTTGGAAGATAAACTGTATCTACGTGGACACGAAGCCAGTTTAGAGAAGGGAAATGCGGTGAGTTACTCAGTCAGGAATGAGAGGGGGAAGTTTTCTCTTTCCTCTGTTTCTATACTCCTGGATACTGACCAATTTTAGGCGAATATTTGTCTCTCCACAGCAGACGCATTAGTATTCATTATTTAAGCTCACAATTTGTGAAGACATTTGGAGCTGCCAAATTCTTGGCCACTCTTCTAGTAAATGAGCTATGCTACGTATGAATCCTTGAATACTAACTTGCAACTCTGCGCTTAGCATACACACCCCACCTGCACACCTCCGCCTGAACAGGCCAATGTAATCCAAAAGCAGCACCAGAAACCGCCAACACCCACATCAGCACTCATCATTATCATCAGCCCGACTACGCCCACTACAGGACAAAAGCCTCTCCCATGTATCTCCAATTAACCCAATCCTGTGCCAGCTGCGGCCATCGTATCGCCGCAAGCTTCTTAATCTCATCCGCCAACCCAACTTCCTGCCGCCCCCTGTTACGCTTGCCTTCTCTTGGAATCCACTCCGTTAACCTTAAGGACCAGCGGTCATCATGCCTTCGCATTACATGCCCTGCCTACGCACATTTATTCCCTTTGAATCCGCCTAGGATGTCATTAACCTACGTTTGTTCCCTGATCCACTTTGCCCGCTTCCGGTCTCTTAATGTTACACATATAGTTTTCTTTCCATAGCTCACTGCGTTGTCGTTACCTTAAGCTGTATCCTTTTGTTAGCCTCCACGTTTCTGCCCCATAGGTGAATATCGATAAAATACAGCTGTCATAAGCTTCTCTCTTGAGGGATATTGGTAAACTGCCATTCATAATCTGAGAGAACCTGGCAAATGCACTCCACCCTATTATTATTCTTCCAGTTATTTCGCTGTTGTAATTTGGACCTGCGGTAACTACCTGCCCTAGTAGACGTATTGCTTTACCACTTCAAGCACCTCGCTACCAAATGGAAACTGCTGCTCCCTTCCGGGACTTTTAAACACACAAAACATTCTTGCCCAAGTCTAACAGATTATCAATCAAATGCAATAGGCCATGACAGAACAACTAACCCAACAACTCCAAGCCCAGCAGACGGAGACACTGGCTGAATATACGGCAGTTATTCTCAGCTTCACAGATTCTCAGATCTCAGCTACTGCGAATCAGTGACGAGCAATGCTGATGGCCAACTGCCCTAATAGGCAACCAGGTGCTTAGAAATCTGGCAGTAGAAATGTCGCTCCTGGGAATCAATAACATGCGAAACAAAATTCGCCAGCTTATCTTGTTGCTTAAGGTTTTGCGCATGGTCCCTTAAACGGTTGAGGCAACGCCCCGTCTGCCCGATATACCACCTTCTGCAGGACAGTGGAATCGCGTATACACCACTTCTATAAGGAACATCCGACGAAGGCTTCTTCATGATGCTTTTTGGAATTGCGCTCACCGTCACCGCAGATGTGGAGGCACAGCTTCGCCAACTTATTTGGCACTGAGAATACAAGTGGCACTTTGTGCCCGCTTGCCAGTTTTTTAATGTTATGCGAAACCTTATGAACATAAGGCAGTACCTCAGGTTTGGCCTTTGCGCGTTGTTTGTGCCATCTTTCGCCGATGTCCAAATTTCTTCAGGAGTGTTTCGGCAACCGCCATGAGCACTCAAGAAGGGGAGCCTGCCGCCAACAGCCTGCGCGTACCTGGTGTTCAGAGCTGTCATGAATCTCATGCCGACACGACTTTCTAAGCGCAGACTCCATCCAGACTGATGCAATGATTCTTTTTAGTCTTGGAGTGAGAAGAGAGTTCTTTCTTCGCACGCCGGAAGTACGTCCTACAGGTGTGTCGATTACTTGACCTTAGCCTCAGGCCTAAAAAGATTATCTCATCATTCTGCAGAAGTTCATGGGTAAAAGCGAGGCCTCTGCCATGGTCACTGAAGGTACTTAATACCGGCGGAACTGCTTTCTCAAAGCCATTGTAACGACGATGAAGTGCCCGCACGGCGAGCGCGTTCGGGTATGTGCCAGCAACGTCTGAGGCCTGCCTGCCTTCCTTCCTTCCTTCCTTCCTTCCTTCCTTCCTTCCTTCCTTCCTTCCTTCCTTCCTTCCTTCCTTCCTTCCTTCCTTCCTTCCTTCCTTCCTTCCTTCCTTCCTTCCTTCCTTCCTTCCTTCCTTCCTTCCTTCCTTCCTTCCTTCCTTCCTTCCTTCCTTCCTTCCTTCCTTCCTTCCTTCCTTCCTTCTTCGGGTTGGTGCTGCTTGAACCGCTGACTGTCTGTGGACCCCGTTCTGCGCTTTGTGCTTTATGCCGTGCTGTGATTTGTGCCCGAATAACCCATTGCAAGTGGTGGAGGTGGAATTTGATCCCGTCCTGGAGCTGATAAACGGCACCGTTACAACACAAATGCCGAAAGACACCGCCCACAGCCGCCACCACCGCCGCCAGCTCCTGTTATCTGCGCCGGCATGCCACGGTAGCGGGACCCAGCTGTCTTCAGCGGCGCCGGCGACAATGACGCCGACGACTGGCTGGCGTCCTACGAGACGGTAAGCACGCACAACCGCTGGGACGACACAATGAATCTAAATAACGTTATCTTCTACCTCACTGACGTCGCCAACCTCTAGTTCCGCAACCATGAAGCGGACATCACCACCTGGTCGGCTTTAAAGACGAATTTCACCAAGGCATTTGGCGTCCTGATCAGTGCAAGCTGCGCGCTGAACAGCGCTTGCCTGAGCGGGTGCAGCAGCCGGGTGAGACGTTCACCAGCTACGTGGAAGACGTGGTGGACCTGTTCAAGCGCGTCAATTCTCAAATGTCTGAGGCCGCTAAGATCGGGAACATTATGAAAGGTATCGAAAAGGACGCCTTTCAAATGCCTCTCGCCAGGCAGCCGGGCACCGTTGCCTCCCTCATCAGCTTGTGCCAGAGCAACTAGGAGCTCCGCAAGCAACGCGTCCTCGCTCGTCGCCCCATACTACAGGCCGAGGTACTATCCGCTGATGCCGTGTTCGCAGGCGAGCCCCAGTTCATGCAGGAGGTAAAACGGTTCATCCGCGAAGAAGTTGCGCGTCAACTCGCGCTCGTGCATGGGGTTCCAGCTCTGTCACCGGCACTTCCTCCGGCCTTCCAGCAGACAGGCACAGGTCGCGGACGGTCTGCAGATTGCGGATGCCGTGCCACCCGTTCCTCAGCAGGCAGTGGCTGTCCCGCTTACCTACGCCACAGTCCTGTCCCGCCCGGCTCCTCATCGCTCGGGCAATTTCTCCGGCGCCTTTGGCACCGCGACCTGTTCGGTCGTATCGGGCTCCCCCACCACCATCGCTGCCGCACATGGCGCCGGCGCCCCTTCCCTACGGTCGCCCATGGCGCACTCGCGATTACAGGCCCATTTGTTTTGCCTGTGGCATCGCCGGACATGTCGCTCGCTACTGCCGCAATCAGCCCTATCCACCTATTGACGTCATGACGCCATCTGCATACGGGTCATACACGCAGCATTCCCGCATGCAGCCTAGTCCGCCACCATCTTTGTTCACAACTGACAGCCAGTCTGCAACGCCGCGCCGCACCTCTTCTCCGCGGCGCCGTTCCATCTCCCCGATGCGCCGCCGCGCCAGCCCCAGCGAAGCGGAAAACTAGTGAGCGCCGTTCCTGAGGCGAGAGCTGCGCCTTCGGCGAACTTTACAAGGCCTCTGATGTCCGCCGCCAACGTCGTTGCTATCGTACTGGGACCTCGTACTCCCATTGATCACATACTCCTATAACCCCCCGTCCAGTCTACTACTGGGTTTTCGCCGTTCTTCCTCCTTTACGGACGCGAACCTACCTGCCTGCTTGACACCTTTCTCCCCTACCATCCTGATGCCTCTGACTGCTCGCCTGCTTCTGAAATCGCCCAGTATGCCGAAGAATGCCGCAAAGAACGCCGTGATTCTGGCCAGCCCTATACGCGCGCCTACCTGCCGGCTCCCTTGTTTTGCTCTGGGTCCCTTCTCGCCGTCCTGCACTGTCGTAAAAATTCCTCGCTAAATATCACGGCCCTTACCGTGTTGTCTCTCAGAGTTCCCCTTGAACTACGTTGTGGAATAACTGACACCCTCCTCTGATCACCGCTGCCGTGGCCGTGAAACCGTTAACATTAGGCACCTGAAGCCTTACCACGAACCCGTGATGTGCACCACGTCTTGAGTCGCCAGGATGGCTCCTCTTTCGCCGGGGGTCATTGTAACGACGAAGTGCCCGCGCGGCAGCGGGACTGCTTTCTGCGAGCGCGTGCTTCGGGTTGGTGCTGCTGGAACCGCTGACTGTCTCTGAACGCCGTTCTGCGCTTTGTGCCGTGCTGTGCTCTGTGGTTTTGGCCCGAAAAACCGATTTCACCAGAGTCATTACGAGGTTTCAAAAAGATTTAAAAAATCGTCTACGTATCTAAGTACTTTCAAAGCTGGGCCTCCAATAAAATGTCGACCCAGAATGCTATCAATATGAGTTTAAAAAAATGGCACACAGGATAGGCGCCACACAGGACCCTATACAAATGCCATTACGCTGCAGAAAAGGCTGCTTGTCAAACGACAAAAGTGACACTGTAATAAAATTCTAAAAGGTTTAAAAAACTGTCAGGACATACACCTGTTGAAGACTGAGAAGCTAGTTCCCCCGTTTAAAGTAGAATCCTACACATCAAGTAAAAGTTTTGTCTAAGGAACAGAATAGGATAAATCCTCTACATCCCCAGAGAAAGCGTATCCGACCTGGCTGCTGTTCTGGAGAAACTGACACTTCTTGCTACTAATTGGTCTGGAAGAGATCGCCCACATTAATTAACTTGAGCTTTTTTAACAAAAAAACTGCAGACACATTGCTGCCAGGTGCTATTCTCACTTATAATTGTTTGTTTATTTATTTCATACTGCAGACCTTGCTCAGCTCCAAGCAGGGTGGTAAAGACAACAATAATAAAAAAAACAATGCATAAGTGAATGGAAACAGGCAACAACGAGTCATTCCAGTCTTTTATACTTCGGGGAAAAATGAGAACCTGAATACATCCGTCTGTGCAAAATAAGGGGTTAGTGAATTGGGATGATGTTTTCTAGTAAGCCTAGACGTTGAACGAGACAGATAGGATGATGGGTTAATTGCTAAATCTCCATTAAAAAGCATGCAAAGTAACCACAATCGCTGATGTTTCTTTCGTTGCTCAAGAAGCTCAATGCCATTATCACTCATTTATGAGGGAGAGTCATGCCGAGAGAATTTTGAATAGATAAATCGCACAGCTTTCCTCTGTGCCCTTTCGAAAGATTTTATGTTTTGTTTAGTAAACGGGTCCAGGAGAACGCGTGCATGCTCAAGTGTAGGTATAATTAATGAATAATAAGCAAGCAGTTTCTCGTTAGGTGGACAGTTATTGAGTTTATGCCGTAAAAAATATAATTTTCCCAAGACCAATGTGCAAATATCCTCAATGTGTACATTCCATGATAAAAGGAATGCCAGGTTTGTGAGTCTTGGCCGTGAAAAAGGCTGTCAGAGTATTTCCACTGTATTTGGAAATCTCCTTGGCTAACATAGTGAAGCTCATATTCGTGAAGAACTTCATAAACTTGGTTTTAACGCAAACATCGCTTTTTCTGACACGCACAAAGTTCTGCTTTTTCCTTGTACGCGCCTTGATCCATGACGACGAATCCTTAGACTTTGTCCGCTTGCAGTAGGTAGTAGCAGGTCGTGTTCTTTGAAGAACTTAACGATGTCATCTAAAACACGCTTCGAGCGCCGGCTGGCAGTTTTGGAAGCACACTTCGAAAAGCAGTCTACACCTTCAAGTAGGCACCTCTAATGGTCATCCCCGTTGGCCTTCTGCGCAATGTTACTGTTGGTGGCTAGCAGGTCGTGAGCTGGCACATTGTAATCAAAAGCATGTTTTGGCCCCTATCTGCAAAACCTGCTCAACATTCTCGGGAATGGTGACGTTCTCTGCAGCCAGCACTGGTTTCTTACGCTCTTGCTCATTCTTTCCAACAGCCTTCCAACAACATTCCTTCCAACAACAGCCGGGTCGGATATGCTTTATGTGTGGGTGTAGAGGATTTATCAATGCGAAAGTTTTACCGTATATATACTTTTGTGTATGCCACACTCGTGTAGAGCCCACACCACTCACTTTCGGCCGGAAAATTAGAAGAAAGCTAAAACGTGCCAAAAGCTCGCCTAGTCCCTCAAAGTGCTACAAGATGGCACCAGTTAGTTTTTCCCACACCGCATCTATTATCATCATCGTTGCACAACACATTTCCGTGGCTTTCTTTTTCCAGTTTTCACAGTGCCTTTCCCAGCGCCGTTAGGTCTTTGTTATCCGGTGCTTCGTTCGGAAGTGGGTGGACTGCTTGCGTTATCTGCTGTGTTGCATGCACCGTCGTGTGGCAGGCTGCCTGCTTTTGAACGCGAGCAAAACGCAATGGGAAGCGCAGGCGGTTCTTCACTGCAGGCTTCAAACTTCAAGTGGCAAATACGCTGAGGAACACGGTAAACGGGAGGCCGGGCGCAAGTCTGACGTCGACGAAGAGTGTGTTCGCTGCTGGTTTATGCAAGTGCAAGAGCTCGCCGAGACTTCCCGAAACCGGAAGGGTTTCCTTGGGAGAAGTGCAAGTTCCCAAAACTTGAAGATGACCGTTCGCACAACTAGGAGTACTTTCGCACAACTAGGAGCAAATGATTCGCGGTGTCCAAGTAAATTATCCGCATAAAAGCAATCGCTATCGCTCAGCACATGAACATTCGACCCGCGGACTTCAAAGCCAGTCGCGGCCGGGTGGCTTCGACGTATTATGAAACGGCACCAACTCTCAATCCGCCATCGAACGACGTTGTGCCAGAAACTGCCAACCCAATAACGAGGATAAAATGATGAAGTTTCATCACTTTGTCAACTCACTTCGGAGGGAGCATGAGTACAACTTCTCACAGATCGGCAATGCTGATCAGACCCCTCCCTGTCTGGTTGGATGCCCCTGAAAATTGCAGGCTGGAAGCCAAATGGACAAAAACTGTCTATGTGCACTATTAGCGCCGACGACAAAGGTGCGCAGTGATGCTTTGCATCGCCGCTGATGGAAGGAAGCTTCCACCCTAGATTGTCTTTAAGAGAAAGGCTATACCAAGAGAGAACTTTCCCAGGGTATCGTAGTCCGAGTGAAAGAAAAACGTCGGGTGTCTGACGCATTGGCCATATAGACTGGCTGAAACAGTGTGACAGAACCGACCGTGAGGCCTACTACGCCGCAATGATGCCCTTCTTGTGCTCGACAGCTTTAGAGGGCAACTGACAGACCGAGTGAAGACTTGGCTGGCAGACTGTCGCATGGACATGGCCGTAGTTCCTGGTGGCCTGGCAAGCGCGCTGCAGCCGCTCGATGTTTGCGTTAAACGGCCATTCAAGACGGAATTTCGGCGGTGTTACACCGAGTGGACGGCCGCGGGTAACCACGGAACAACAGCGGCAGGGCGGCTGATGCGATGTTCCTCCAGCAAGTGTGCGCTTGGATTCTGCACGCGTGGCGTTCGTTGTCAGCGGGCACCTCCTCAAAGAGCTTTAGAGTCACGGTGCTGTCAAACGCCACGGAAGGCACAGAGGACTACCAGCTTTGGGAGCAGGCCAATGAGGCGAGCTCGTCCGACAGCGGTGAGAGTGACGATGAGCTGAGTTCGTCCGACGGCGATTAGATCGAAAACGGCGATGAATGGTGAAATAAAATGTTCGTACCTTTCGCCCGCTTTTTAATTATCTGACACAGTAGTCGCAGTAGCAGCACAGTGTGTTAATGTGTAGCTGTAGGTCTGATTCGTGTAAAACAGCATCTGAGAAAATTTGAAGGAAAAAAGTGTGGCTTCTGCACGAGTATATATGGTAACTTGGCGAAGCTTTACCGTCGTATCTTCGGTGACGGTGAGCGCGGTTGCGAAAAGCAACATGAAGGAGCCTCCATCAGATGTGCCTTATCAGTGATGTATACATGATTCCCCTGTCCTGCGGAAGGTGCTACATCGGGCAGACGGGGCGTAACCTCAACGACCGCCTAAGGGAGCATGCGCAAAACCTAAAGAAACAAGTTAAGCTTGCGAATTTAGTTGCGCATGTTATTGATTGAAAATGCGTGCCCCGCTTTCAAGAAGCAAAGATTCTGGGCAGAAGTGCTAGTGGTGATTCCGACTATTGCTAGGAGCCTTCCACATAAGCAAAAAGGCGGACCAGTGCATCAGCGATGCTTCGATCTTGTTATACTCCGCCGAGCGGGATTATCTGGAGAAGTGCAGAGATAACCAAGACATGAATGGCTTTCGACCCTCCTCGTTTTCTGCTTGCTGTTGTTTGATGTTTTTGGTCATTATTTGTTTATATTTTTTTGGTTCATTCATATCTGAATCATTCCTTGCTACTTGCTACCGTTACTCGCTTAGCCACACAGTTGAAAGTAGATAACAGTGTGAGCCATAACAATAGCCTATTTACGGCTGGTGCTGCTCAATTTTGCGCATGCGGTGTGATGCCTATAAATACCCCACCTCCCAAGTGAAAAATAAACTAGTTTTCAGAAGGAATGGTATCAGATCGATGCCCTTAGTTCTTGTCAAAAGAAATTTAAGGCATTCTGAATAACAGGGCTATTAGGTTGACTCGTTCTTCAATATATCACCCACAAGACAATGGCTAAATCGAAAGATTGAATAGAACTTTTAAGTCTTTTGTTACACTGGCATCATTGGAACGTCGTCTTCTGAAAACAACAATCACACAGCATTTGGGGAATATATAGGTCCACGCTTCATGCCACAGCAAGAGTTCCTCCGGCAGTTTTTCTGCATGGTAGATGCCATGGTACAAAGCTAGATATTGTTTGGTTTGTTTCATTTCCATCATTGTATGCTCAGAATCCATACCTGGCTATGCAATATTTCAGGAACAGGGTCGAGGAGGAAACCAACAACCACGAAATGATATGCGGATAACGAGCGTGGAGCACTGCCAGCAAGAATACAAGCGGGGGACTTTGTCAAAGTTCGTTAACCTCTCATTCAGTTCAAAGGAGATCGATGCTTCTCCAGACCACAGAAAGTCCTTCAACGACGTGATCCAGCATCGTACCTCCTAGAAGATGTCAAGCTATTGAACGCTTTCAAGCTGAGAAGGGTACCAATGCAAGTAGATCTCGAAGAGGACGAACATTTTGATTCATTTGAAATACCTTTTCCTTGTGCTTCTGATAGCTATGCACAGGATCAATGCTCTTGGGGCCCAGCAGCGTCGCCGCGGGAGCCAACTGCTGCATCACCAGTATTACAGCCTTTAGAGGTAAGAACCCACCGCACCATTTCTTCACGGCCACTGATTGGCCAGTCCATGTCGTCCCGCCTGGACAGTGATGCGAGTGATTTACCTGTGAACGAGCATGGCGTGTCTTGCTTCTAGCATAAGTGCTCAGTGTTCGATTGATATATCTGCGGGCAGGCAAGATGTGCCTCCCACCTTACGCACACAGTGTTCAGTGCTGCCTGATGAAAGAGGGCCAAGTCTAGCTGTTCCGCCCAGGAACAGACGCCATCGACAGCCTCCGGAACACGTACTGAGTACGTCGACTCACGAATCGAGTTGTGCACAGGTGTGACGAAATGGAACTCTCGCAAGCCACACTGGTTTAAGGAATACGTGCCAAACTAATTTCTCTTGTATTTTTCTCACTTTCCTGAGAAGGGGTATTGCACAGAGTTTTGAACTTTTGGGGAATATAGAACGTTTCCTATCGAGGCTTCCTTTGCAGCTTTACTTCTAGAAGAGTGATGAGACCTGGTGAAGAGTCTATAAAGAGAAACAAACATTTTCATTGAGGAGGATGAGGAATAACTTTTGTTATTTAACAGAAATGCCATTCCCTTACATACTCGAGGAGGCAGGAGGCACCACTTTAGATGCTTGCCGGGAGGTCTCGAGCCTCGGCGCCCTCTTCAGCCAGTCGGACGAGGCGGAGCTGGAGCCCAGGGATCGAACTATGCTGCAGGGTCTCCCAGGATTCTTCAAAACCAATATTTAGCGCCATCTCGTGTACACTCGTCTGATCTTACATCCGGGAACATATGGTTCGCCAGGATCGGGTGTGCGTACGTTTATGTTTGGAGTCGTCTAAACATGATTTTCTGCGTACTATTTATAGTCAGGTCTGTTGGCGATACTAGCCTACGTTCCAATCTGTAATGTTGAGTAATCCCCCCCCCCCCCTCCATTTTACCTTGCGCTCACCACTCCCTTGCCCGAGGGGGTCCACTAGCCCGGTGGTATAAACCTCGAGCAAGCTCGTGAGCCGCATCGTTGGCAATTTTCCTCGCAATTTGTCGCTGGTCGAGGACCTTCGTCGCCGTGGGCGAGATTCTGCTTGCGCTAAAAATTCGGATGGCAGTTTTACTGTCGTTATCATGAAATTTGCTTTCATGCCGACGTAAGCCAATGCTACCGCAACTTTCTCCGCCACTGCAGTGAAGCGCGGCTTTAGGGAGGCAGCCGTAACGGTTTTTCTGCGGCCATCTACTATCGCGGCTACCGCTCGTCCGTCGTGGCCACCCGCGGCGTCCACATACGCTACCTGCTCCGAGGGCACCCCATTATACCGGAGACTAATGACTGCTTCTCTCTCCGGATCTTATTACGCTCGGGGTGCATATTCTTAGGTAAAGAGGTGATGGGTAGCGACCTACTGATTGCCTCCTTATTTTCTGCCTTCGGGGTTGGGTCCCTGTCCGGAGTGATACCTACTTTAGCCAGGATAGTCCTGCCCGTTTTTGTGGCGCACAATCTCTCAACCTGAGACGCTTCTACCAGCTCCGCCCACACGTTTTGCATCCTTAGGGACAAAAGTCGCTCCGTGGATGTGCACGTGGACAGGCCCAGCGCATGTTTGACGCATCTACTTAGTAATCCATCATTATTCGTCTTTTTCGCCAACTTCAAGTCGAGATAAGGCGTAGAGTAGCCAACTCTGCGGAATATGAAAGCTTATTTTTACCAGCCTCGTTAAATTACTTTTTAATCCCCTCCCTGCGCTCATTGTTTCCCGTAGGGACATTCATTATGGCTTGGACTGCAGTGCCAGTCACCCTGATGCCATTAAAAAAAACTGGTCCTTTACACGTGGGAATATACAACAAACCTTCTAAATTCTTCTGTTTTCTATTATGGCATTGAATATGCATTGAATATTAAAAAAAAGCACTAGATACCGATAAATGAAACTTCAGTGAAAATGCCTTGCAACCCGCCTGATGCGGCTGAGCCACAAAGCCCCATCAGGCGGGTTGTACAACATCCTTCTCATACATCTTGAGCACTGACCGCTTCCGAACGCTCGATGCTATCACCCTATCACGCTCGCGTCGTCGGCGTCACCTCCGAGCAGCAAAGTAAAGCCACGCAGTGCTTAGCGTTGTACTCGTGTCATTTCTACCTTCCCATAAGCAATTTTATGGGAACTGATTTTTAGTGATGTTTCTGGGACATTTTTCGGCTACGTGATATTATACTGATATTATGATGTCACACGAACGTTATTCTGATATTTCTGATATTTTTTCGTTAACTAAATTCTGAAGATTCATCAGGATAATATTATGAGGTTGAATTTTTTAACAGGAACCTCCTTCTCAATGCAGTACAAACATTAACAAATTTCATTGAAAACGAAACGATGCTCAACCATTCGGTAATGTTAGCTATGACAGCACTACAAGCAGTTCGTTCACTTTTGTGATACCTCTGTGATGTGAACTGTTCCTAGCAATCAAGGCGCAAAGTGTTCACTTGGTCTGCAGTGGAACCATGTGCGGAACTGCATGTCGTTTTTGAAAAGTAGTGAAACCTTACAATGCAATGTGATTCGTTTACCATTTACAGAAAATTGAAAATTGGTTGCTGGGGAAAGGAAATGGCGCAGTATATCTTTCTCACATCCCGGGAACCGCGGCGGCTGCGTTTTTATGGAGGCAAGACGCTAAGGCGCCTGTGTGTTGTGCGATGTCAGTGCACGTTAAAGATCCCCAGGTGGTCGAAATTATTCCGGAGCCCTCAACTACGGCACCTATTTTTTTCTTTCCTTCTTTCACTCCCTCCTTCCTTCTCTTACGGCGCGGTTCAGGTGTCCGCCGATATATGAGACAGATACTGCGCCATTTCCTTTCCCCCAAAACCAATTATTATTATTATTATTACATCTCGGCGGGCACCTGAACCGCACCGTAAGGGAAGGGGTAAAGGAGGGAGTGCAAAAGAAAAGAAGAAAGAGGGGCCGTAGTAAAGGGCTCCGAAATCTCAACAAGGCGAAAAGGCAGCAGTAGGTGTTTATTTCCACTCACTAGATAGGAGTTATTCTCTCCGGGTCCCTGATTATACACCAATTTTCGCTGCTGAATTCCTCGCTATTGCTTTGGCCCTTCAAAAAGTTCCCATCAATATTTCTCAAGTTATCAGTCTCTCGGACTGCCTTTCATTCTTGGCTGCACTAGAAAGTTCGCAAACTAGTCTCCTGTACCGATCCTTAATGTACTTTGTGTCACGTCATGTCCAAGAGGTGCGCTTTCAGTAGATCCCAGGGCACTGTTGCTTTACTTCAAATTCGATGGCCGATTTCTTAGCGAAGTCAGCCATCAATGGGCCTGTTGCCCATGTCGTTCCGAACCTCACCCTTCTGACCACGTCCCGTTATGTCCACGTTACCAAATACACCACTACTTGAGCCATGAGCCCATCCTTGGTACAGCGGATTTCGAACATTTGAAATTCCCATGGAACATACGTTCCTTCGCATCAGTACAATGTGAGGTTTCCATGACACTGTTGCGCTGTAGGATTCCTCGCCTTAGTCTATATTTAGGCCGTTCTGGGTTCACGCCGTCGAATCTATGTGCGTGATGCGGGGACGTTGAAACGATAGATCATTTCATCCTCTACTGCCGGCGGTTTGCAAGGCAGAGTATTCAGTTTTTGGAAAATGATCTCGCTCAATTAGGGCAGCCGTTTATTCTTACCGTCCTCCTCTCATTTGGTGCAACCGTCAAAGGGCATGTCATTAGGCAGGTGTGTAAGCTTTCTTCGCAAGTTTATCATTGAAGCCGGAGATTTTTGTGTTAACTTCTCGATGCCTTTACTTTCCTCTCATAATTATTTTATTTCTGATTAATTCTTAAAATTTAGTTATTCTACTCGCGCCAATTTGTTTTCTTGATTTTCATTCATATTTCCTCAAGCTCTCTCAAAATTCGTGATTTTCTTTTTCTCTCAGAGTCCTCTCAATTTATAAGCCGCTTGAGATAAACCTGGATGAGAAGTTCCCTGTTTGAATCTTTTCCAAACCCTGGCCAATCCCCCACCGTCGGTATGTGCCATAGTATTTGAGGCAACAACAAAAGCAACAAATAATTTTGACCACCTGGAAATCTTTAACGTGCACTTACATCGCACAGCACTCGGGCGCCTTCGTGTACTCCGGATCAGTAGCCGAGCGCCCTAACCACTGAGCCACCGCGGCGGGTAACTAGTTACAGAATATCTTCAATACTGTATTATGCTGTCCTAATTGAGTACACTGATTCTTTTAATGTACTTTCGTGTACTTTTCGTGTATCTCATAGCTGCAAAGTCAAGCCATGTAGTGCATAGCGTTGTACTTGTTTCATTTCTACCTTCGCTGAAGCTATTATATGGGATATGAATTTTAGTGACCTTTCTTGGATATTTCTTTGTACATAATATTATACAGATATTATAATTGGACGTGAATGTTATCCTGATATTTCTGATAATTCTTTCACTGCATTGCGAAGATCCTTGAGAACATTATTATGAGGTTGCATTATTAACAGTAATCTTCTCCTCAGTGCAGTTCCAGTAATGTGAAATATGACAGCACTACAAGTAGTTCTTTCACTTTTGTGACACTTCAGTGATGTGAACTGTTCCGAGCACTCAAAGTGCAAAGCGTACATTCGATCTTCAACGGAACTATCTGGGTAACTTTTTGGCGTTTTTCAATGGTAGTGAAGGCTAACAATGCAAAGTGATTATTTACTACTTTAAGAATTCCTTCTATACAGTATATTAGTAAAGTGCAGGTCTCTGCTGGCCTACTTGGTTTCTCATCTTCTTCGCACCAGGGGTGCCCAAAGCAAGATACGGTTTTGATTGATTTGACTAAGTGAAGGCTTCTTCGCACCAGGGGTGCTCCATCAGAGACGGTTTTGCGACAAATTAAGATGCAGGTATGAAGGGAGTACGACTTGACTGCTTTATATACAAAAACTTAAATTATATACAAGTTGATGCACAAGAGACAATTTAAACGGCAAAAAGGTTAAACAACAAAAAGGCGGAACTGGCTAACACTAGGGGAGGCCCCTACTCGGCATAGCCGAAGATGCATTACATCTGACCATAGCCCAGAACCCTTTTCCCGGGCTCCGGGGCCCGGTTTTAAAGACCTAAAGGCCCGGCCCACATTCAGTAGCGTCCGATCACGTCAAACTATAAACATGATTGGCTAATCAGGTGGATGGTCCGCTCTCCTATTTTCGAAACGTGCAAAACCCTCTCCCTAAAGTAAACAAGACAAAATGAACATCAAATTCACTTCAAAAACCCTTTTTCTCAGAAGGGTGCCACAAAACCATTGGTCCACTGGGTTGCCTGCCCCGCCCGGCCGCCTTTTCAGTATTACCAAAACGCCATTTCCCGCAAACAAAAAAAGACAAAAACAAACACCCAATCGTGCCCGCACGTGCCATTGGTTTCGCCGAAGCCCGTCCACACTGGCGCCATCCCGCGATTAGAGCCGTCATCGGGTTCCAGCGGGGGGCGCTCCCACTGTGCGCAACTGCCAGCTCGGTGCCGAGTTTCCCAGGGGGTTCGCTCCACTAGGGTCTACCGGCTAGCTGACGCCTCACCCGGTCGGTGGGGTTATCCGAAATCTGGCCGTCGCTGCCCATTCGTGATTTTTATTGCCCCCCCTCCTTGACACGACTGCCATTGCTTGAAAATCTTCCAAACAATATGTTCGTCGCCGGGTCGCGTTTCGTCTGGTGCCGCTCAAGACGAGGGGGCGTCCGGCGCGTAATAGCCCTGGAGGGCGAGGACAAAGCGCGCGGCCGCCGCTGCCCGGGGTGCTTGGCAAGGCGGGCGCTTCTAGAGTTTCGGCGCATCCCGCCGCCGGCTGTCGCCAGAGTTGGGGAGGGGGGGGGGGGGGGGGGGGGGGGCGCCGAGACCGGGCGACCGGCCCTAATGGCCCCGCGCGTCATCGATACCTTACAGTTGTGCTGTCCTAATGCAGTACACTGATTCTTTTCGTTTACTGGTTGCTACAAATGAGATATTTCCTGTTTCGTATAGGTAGCAGTACTCAGTACTAAGTGGTGTTTCATTTCATATCAAGCAACATACACTGAATATTGTTTCGACAAAAATTCTGAACGCTCGAGATTTCTGAGTCGTGAGACTCTTATTTGGATGCAACTTGCTGTCTATTATTTTTTGTGCTTATTCCGGCCAAATAACGCTGGCCGACGTTGTGTGGTCATGTGGACCAATAAGTTTTCATAGGTGTTGGTTGTCTATTCCGGCCGATTAAAACTAGCCGATGTTCTAAGGCAATTATTTCATAAACGGCAGCAAAAGGTAGGCGCATTTCATTATATAATATCATTTAATTTGGTTGAGGAATACAGTGCTCATGGCGACGCCCATGACCGGATTTCCTAGGAACGCTCAGGGAACCGACAATTCAGCCAAACTTTAATGGTAATGCATGAGCTGCAGAGGAAAATGTGTTATAAAGCTATGACGTTTCAAATAATTCATGAGTGACTTTCAGTGATGACGCTGCTTTAGCAGCATTTACATTGTTGAGCATTATTAAGTTTTTTTTGATAGCGTTGTTTATTGCCTCTGGGCATAAGGGAGTTTAGGAAGAAAAGAGAAAAGAAAGTAAAGAAAAGAGTGGGTGGGTGTTAAATAAAGCAGGAAAGATGTGCCGATCTAATGAAGACGAGGAGGTAGCGGTGAAGTGGCCCCTGCGTCCAATCAATGTATGAGGAAGGGGTTGTCTGGGTGGAGACCCGCTGCTGCCAGGTGGCGAATTCTAGTTGGCTTCAGTGCCGGGCAATCCCACAAGTGGTGAAGGTCAGCCTCAGTGTCTTGTGAGTTGCAGACTGGACATCCTAGGCGGGGATATAAGTGGCGAAATTGAGGCCACGTTCGAGTTACGGCAGGAGTGAGGGCAACCCCGACCCGGATCATCCGGAGCACAACCTCCTCTGCATGGGTAAGACCGCGGGGGAGGGTTACCGGACACGGAGGGACGAGAGCACGTGGGCGGCGCCGGAGGTGTTCCTTTCTTGTGAGTAGGAGGGTAGCATCATCCATACTGAGGAAGTCCAGCATTGACGGGAGCAGGGTTGGCAAGCGGGTTGCAGAATCTGCAGACCTTTGTGAATTGAGTAGGTCACGTGGGACCCACTCAATTCGAATGGCTTGCGGGATGCGAGCCGCCAGGCGATGTATACTCTGGCACATTTCTGGGCTGCGGCTGAATGCACTTCAGGCCACTCATTCCTTCTCGACAAAGGAAGCGAATGTATATGGAATGAAGGGAGGAATGTTAATTGCTTATTTTATTGAAGTGTTAAATGTCCATTGTTTTTATGAAGCGGGAAGCGTTCATTGTTTTCTATGTTTCTGTTTTCTATGCTTATATAAAATTAAGCTTACTTCAGAGTACAGAGACTTTGTTGAGTCAAGCTCGCTGAGACGACATGTCCGGAGGTCCGGGTAGCAACGAAGCTGCAAAAGCTCGTCGAATTGCGACAGCGCGCTCGCTGAGCCTGTGATTAGCATTGGAGGTTAGTGACGACTCGTTATAAAGGCATTTGTCTTCAATGGCTTCTTGGATCGCTACATTCCGTTTGTACACAGCGCGAAGAGAAAGCGCGACAGGCCTTGGGCGCCTTTAGAGAGAGACAATCACTCTGCACTGGATCATTCGCTTCTGATATCGAATGTGTGCGCGCGGAAGCCCCCGCAGACTCATGGAGCTCCCATCCTCAGAGCATACGTCCAGCTAATTATACTTAGTGTTCACAATTCGCTTTTCTATTCCACTTTTAATCATAACTGCGGCTGGATCGATCGCGGCCGATCTACTGTTGACGCTACCGTTCACACGCCGATTTCATTGTGTTATCGGTCGTTAGGCAAGACTGCGATCTTAGAATTGAATATACTTGCGGAGAAAAACTGCCACTGTGATAAGTTTCGTACGAACACGACAAGCACACTTATTGTGCCTTCGCCGAGTTGCACTGGCAAGTTTTGGCCGCAAAAAAATCAGACTACTGTGTTATCACAATACAAGTCATCGTTCGTCGACCAGCCCGTGGAATTGCCTTTCGGCTTTTTGTCGGCAATGCGTCGCCATCCACATTTTACCGGAGTAAAAGTTGATTCCAAGGTGTACTTTTTTGCTCAAAAACATGAATAGTTCGAACACAAAGCCGTCGCTGCTGTTGGTCCGCAGTAAATTGATGCAGCTGAAAAGCCTGCAATCACATTGCCTGCGCGGCTGACCATGAACGTCGCATGCTTCTTTTTTCAATTACTTTGCTTTCGGTAGCTGTCGCATCCGAAGTCGACGCAATGGTCCGAATGGATCTCGAGTTTGTTGTCACAGCGCTATATCCGCGGAAGAGAAAAAATGTCACACAAATGCGTCAATTAAGCGCCAAGCTAGCACACTGAAAACGTGGCGCGGGCACCGCCGATCGCACGGGGGGACAGAGAGAGGGAAGGCAGTCGGCGCGCCGCCGACGAACTGGGTGCCAGGCGAAGACGGAACATAGCTTCACATTCTAAACTTTCCACCTTTGCTTTTTTCCGAAAGAAGGGAGTACGTTGTGTCCTGTGTTTCGGTTTGCTTTGGTTTATGGAGGTTTAACGTCCCAAGGCGACTCAGGCTATGAGGGACGCCGTAGTGAAAGACTCCGGAGATTTGGACCACCCAGGGTTCTTTAACGTGCACTGACATCGCACAGTACACGGGTCTCTAGAATTTCGCCTCCCTCGAAATTCGACCGCCGCTGCCGGGATCGAACCCGCGTCTTTCGGGCCAGCAGCCGAGCGCCATAACCACTCAGCCACCGCGGCGGCTCTGTTTTAGTTTCGGTTTCGTTAAGTACATGCTTGTTTATGTAGATTTGTACTTGTTATTGGCTTTGTATTGTCACATGATCCCCCCCCCCCCCCCCATATAAACCCACCCCGCTTGAATAAAACGTCATTCGTTATGTCATTCTGAGTCTGCAGCCACTTCTTGCGGCCGCCCAGGTCGACACTACAGTCATGCTGATGATTATAATGATGAGTGCCGGTGTGGGTGTTGGCGGCTCATTGTGCTGCTCTTGGATTGCACTGGTCTTTGAGGCGGGGGTGTGTAGGAGGAGGGGGCGGCGCTAAGCGCAGAGTTGCAAGTTAGCATTCAAGGATTCTTACTTAGGGCACCTCATTTATATTGTAGGCCTAACGCCTCAGGAGCGAAGGAAACGAGACCACTGCTACGAGCCGGCACCAGAACAGAACTGCCAGCCGTGGCTGCACGAGCCACGACCGGGTGCCGTCTTTATTCTCTTCGCAGGGTGGCGCGCGCTAGCCGGGTTGTCGGCGCCGCCCAAGAGAGGGTGCTACAGGGCCCCTCGCCTAGACTGGAAGTCGAAACGGACGGAGGGCCGGCGATGGCACTCGAGCACTAGGTCAGGCGGCGCTGGGAGTCGTTCCAGGGCGGTCTCCATGTAAGCCGGTTTAAGGCGGTCTAGACTGACGGTCTCTTCGCGGCCGTTTTGGAGGATGGTGGCGGTTTTCGGGGTGCGGCGGGGAACGCGGAAAGGTCCGTCGTAAGCCGGTGTGAGTGGAGCTCGGACAGCGTCGCGGCGCACAAAAACGTGGGTCGAAGTGGCCAGGTCGGGGTGAACAAAAATGGTATGGTGGCGGGACGGACGTGGGGGAGTAGGCCGGAGGTCTTTAACGCAGTCCAGCAGGCGTTGGAGGAATTCTTGGGGCTGGGCTGGAAGCTGCTGGGATGTAAAGAAGTCGCCTGGAAGACGCAAAGCACTTCCATACACGAGCTCTGCAGCTGAGCACTGTAAGTCTTCTCGGATGACGGCCCTTAGACCAAGCAGCACAAGGGGCAAGGAGTCGACCCAGGAGGCGCAATTGAGTCGGGCAGCGACGGCGGCTTTCAATTGGCGCTGAAGGCGTTCCACCATGCCGTTAGCACACGGGTGATATGCAGTGGTACGGCAATGCTTGGCGCCGAGAATATTATTAAGGGAAGCAAACAGGGAGGACTCAAACTGGCGTCCACGGTCGGTTGTCAGAGTGCCAGGACAACCAAATCGAGATACCCACGCAGAAATGAAGGCGCGCGAAACAGTCTCTGCGGTGATGTCAGGAATGGGGACTGCCTCCGACCAGCGAGTGAAGCGGTCGACTATGGTCAAGATATAGCGGTAGCCTCGAGAGATGGGTAGAGGGCCCACGATGTCGAGATGAACATGGTCGAAACGACGGCCAGGGGGTAGAAAGGTTTGGGAAGGTGTCTTGGTATGTCGACAGATCTTGGTCGACTGACAGGGCAGGCACCGGCGCGTCCAAGCACGCACATCAGCGTTGATTCCGGGCCAAACATAGCACTGGGTGAGAAGGCGCTGAGTAGCCCGAATGCCTGGATGGCATATGTCATGGAGAGAATGGAAGATAGGGTGACGTAGTGAAGCCGGAACAAAAGGGCGAGGAAAGTCCGTTGAAACATCGCACCACAAGGGCTCAGGCGAGCAAGGATGGGGCAGAAGCCGTAATCGGAGAGAACGAGGGTTCGCTCGAAAAGCGGTGAGCGCATCGTCATTCTGCTGGGTAGGAATGCGGCCCAGTCGAGGGTGGAAGATGGAGCGTCTACCGCGACTATACGAGAGAGGGCGTCAGCGGCGGTGTTGGCTGCACCTTGCACATGCCGGATGTCGGTAGTAAACTCCGAGATATAAGCGAGCTGACGGAGTTCACGTGGCACGTATTTCGATGAGTTGGTCCGGAACACATATGCCAGCGGTTTATGATCGGTTAGCACGTGAAACTTGCATCCTTCTACAAAATGCCGAAAGTGCTGGATATCGGAGTAGATGGCTAGGAGCTCTCGACCGAAGACGCTGTAGCGGGTCTCAGCAGGAAGTAGCTTAGGAGTTAATGTACTGCTGTTTAATGTACTGCTGTAAGGACGGCTCCGATGGCCACGCTGGAGGCATCCACCATCAATCTCGTAGGGGCGTCGTTGCGCGGATGGACTAGAAGCACGGCGTTAGCGACTGCTTGCTTCGCGGCAGTAAAGGCGGCCTGGGCCTCTGATGACCAAGAGATTGCGGAGGACGGGCCAGCGGTTGACCGGAGGAGGTCGGTGAGCGGGCGAAGTAGCTCTGCACAGTGCGGGATAAAGCGGCGGGAGAAATTCACCAGCCCCAGGAATTGTCGCAGGAGGCGCAGGGTTGTGGGCAGGGGAAAATTCTCGATGGTCTGGACGTGGGACGCGAGAGGGCGGATACCCACTGAGGATATGTGATGACCCAAAAACTCGAGCTCAGAAGCACCGAAAACACACTTGGAGGCATTCACAACCAGGCCGTAGTGCTGTAGACGCTTGAACAAAGCACGTAGGTCTTGCTCATGATCATGAGGTGTAGGGCTGGCGATGAGGACATCGTCAAGGTACGCGAATACACTCGGTAGGCCTCGCGTGACCTCAGCCATGAACCTCTGGAAGGTTTGAGCCGAATTGCGTAGTCCAAAAGGCATCCGGACGTACTCAAACAAACCAAAGGGCGTCGTGATGGAGGTCTTAGGTATGTCGGCGGGTTCAATGGGAATTTGGTGATACGCCTTAACCAGGTCAACTTTGCTAAAAATGGCGCAGCCGGCGAGGCGCGATGTAAAGTCCTGGATGTGGGGCAGCGGATAGCTGTCGTGGACAGTGTTGGCATTCAACGCCCGATTGTCGCCGCACGGACGCCAGTCACCGGGATCACGCTTGGGCACAAGATGCAGCGGAGACGCCCACGCGCTGGACGACGGGCGTATAATGCCGAGCTCCGCATGTGGTCAAACTCACGTTTGGTGATAGCTAGACGGTCTCCAAACAAGCGGCGCGGTCGAGCAGCTGCGGGTGGACCCCGGGTGACGATGTGGTGTGTCACAGTATGTTTAGGCGCCTGAGTAAGGTTGCATGGCTTAGTGAGCTCCGGGAAATCCGCCAACACTTTTTCGAACTGAGAGGAAGGTATCAGCGTGCGAATGCCCATGGGAGCAAGGTCGGACGAGACTCCCGAGATGGAGAGATGAGTCATACCGTCGGTAAGGCGACGATGCCGCACGCACGCTGACGTCTAAGTCGAAGTAGGAGAGCAAGTCTGAGCCGATGATCGGGCGAACCACGTCTGCGATGACGAAGACCCATCGAAAAATGCGGCGTAGGCCGAAGTCGAAGGTGAGAGATCGTAGCCCATACGTGGGTATAGACAAGGCGTTGGCAGCACGGAGCGACAGTCCTGATGGCTTGGAACGATCTGCCTTAGTCGGTGGAACCACGCTGATTTCCGCGCCCGTGTCGATAAGAAACCGGGTGCCGGAGAACTTGTCAGTGACCATGAACAGGCGGCTCGAATGACTGGAGGAACCACAGCCGCCGTTAGTGATCCCGGCGGGCGTTTCCCGGCCACGAACAGGGCGGTGTACACTTCGTGGCCCGGTGGCGAAAACGCCTGTGGTACCAGCAGAGAGATGTAGGGCTGGTACTCCGAGCTTGACGTGAGCGCGAAAGAGCGCGATAATCAAGACGAGACGGACGGGTCTCCAGAGGTCGGCTCCGGAGTGCGGCGACTGAGGCGGCAAGCTCCTCGAGACGGGCCTCAAGGCGCGAAATCGCTGGGTCTCTTGGCGGCAAAACAGCAGTGACGGACGGGGAGGTGGCCTCATGAACGTCATCTGCGAGCTGAGCCAGGCGGTCGAGGGTGACGTCACCGGCCGCCGCAAGGACGAGGCGGATGAGCTGGGGAAGGCGTTGGAGGAAAAGCTCTCGAAGCAACGCTGAGTGGTTGGGGATGCCGCGCTCCCCAAGAAGCTGTTGCATGCGGCGCAAAAGCTGGGAGGGAAGCCGGTCGCCAAGGTCTTCCCCGGTAAGGAGCTGCTGGAGGCGGGTGCGGTCCGACGGCATAAATCTCTCCAGCACCTTGGTTTTCAGGTGCTGATATAGTGTAGCACACATGGGGGCGGAGAGAACGTCGGAGAGCTCACCGGCAACGTCAGGAGGCAGGCTTGAGGCAACATGGTAGTAGCGCGTCGTCTCCGACGTGATGCGGGCTAGGCAAAATTGCGCCTCAACCTGGTGGAACCAAACTTGCGGGTTCTGGGGCCAGAAAGGTGGAAGGCGAACCTGCAGCGACGAGACGCCCTGTGGTCGTGAATCCTGCTGCGTGGATGTTGCGGGATCGGTCATTGCTCGTCCTTGGTCACCAATGTAGGCTTAACGCCTCAGGAGCGAAGGAAACCAGACCACTGCTACGAGCCGACACCAGAACAGAACTGCCAGCCGTGGCTGCACGAGCCACGACCAGGTGCCGTCTTTATTCTCTTCGCAGGGTGGCGCGCGCTAGCCGGGTTTTCGGCGTCGCCCAAGAGAGGGTGCTACAATATTTTAGAAGACAGGCTGAAAATTTGACAGCTGCAAAACTCTTCACAAATAAAGAGCTTAAGTAATGCATACTAATGCGCATGTTATGAGAGAGACAAATATTTGTCTAAAATAGGTCAGGATAAAGGAGTATTGAAACAGAGCAAAGAGAAAAATAAAAAAAGGAGCAGAAAATCCTTCCGCGCGAGAATGGTGGGGAACAAAGAAGAAGTAGGAAGAGCCGGCGACTGTTCCATTGTTTCGCCAGCCAGGACTGCTAACGCGACCACTGATACCTGCGACTGTCCTCACTGACCAGAATGGCTTCCCAGCCACCTTCAAGAACCGACGCCTCGCCACCGAGACTTGACGACCTCGGCGCTCACGTCCCCGTGTACCCGATTGCCAGAGTGCCGGCGGCTAGACTGCACCCTGGAGCATCACCAGAGGATCCGGACATTGTGGTCATAATGCAGCCGCCCCTGGTTCCCCATCCCAGTCCAGAAGAAACAGCGACATCTCCAGAGCTCCGGTTTCAGGACCGCAATGAAGAGACCGCTCAGGACGAACGCTTGTGCATGCAAGCCTGGGTGCTGTGCGCAGCTGTATGCTTCCCGCTCGTGTTTGCTTCGTGGCTGCTGCTGGTCCCTTACCTCGTCCATGTAGCCATCCCGCCAGGAGGTGGACAAATGCACACGTTGCCAACATATCCCTCGCAGACAGTACCAGCGCCAACATTTAGCATGACAAGTCCCACAGCTTCATTTCCGGCGACAACATTTACGATTCCAAGCCACTCTTCCCCATCGCTTCTACCTTCAGCGTTTACAGTGCCAAGCTACCCTTCTTCAGTGCCCACACTTGCGCCAACGCTTATAGTGCCATCCTCTCGGGTTCCAACGTATCTTTCGCCATCAACAACGGTGACATCACCTTCAACAACGGTTCCAGTGTCATCATCTAACGCGACAACGTACCTCCCGACGTCACCACAGACTTCCACCGATGCCTGGAGCGGGGTGCCAAGCATATGTCTGCAAACACCCGTCGTCAACTCACCCCCTGCAATATTACAAATAGGCCCTCACTACAACCGCTCGGCCTCAAATCTGAACACCATGCCCTTTTTCTGCGCCTACGACAACAAGGATGTGACAAGAAGCAGCACCCGGTGGCATTTCTTGTTCGAAACATTGCCGTTTTCCCTCTGCTCTTACGTCATCTACTGGTCGGTGGGAATCGACAATGGATTGGTGACGAGCCGACTGCCCAGATTTGACCACCGGCAAGGCCTATACCAGCTGCGGAACATTACAGACAGGCTTGGCTTTCCAGGAATCAAGATACTTTTGGCCTTGGGCGGCTTCGAACATGATGCGCCGCATTTTTCGAGGCTGGGTCGGGACAGTGCTACCATGAACCGCTTGATGCTAAGCGTAACTGACGTAATGAGTCGTTATCGCTTAAACGGAGTAACTGTTGACTGGAAGAAGCCGAGGGCAGGCTGCGGTTCCAGGAACGACCCTGATGTGCTTGCGCTCCTCTTAAACAGACTTCGACAATCCTTCAACCGTTATGGCATGAACCATATTGTTTCAGTTATGTTGAGACCCGAACCTGTCTACGAAGCCGTAGTGAACAGAGTCGCTCTCGTCGTGGATTACTTCTTTATTGGAAGAGAGCTTGTGTATCCGTATGGTCCGGCTGTATCACCTGATTTCTGCTCTCGTTTGACCGGCAAGTTCCAACAGGAAATGCGGCGGTACGCGCTAAATGCGCCGCGGGCAGCTCTTGACCAGCTGTGCGTTGTGGAGAGCTTGTCGCCACTGGGAAGTAGTGGTGATATGGATTTGAGAACGAGTGCCATAACCACTGGACACAGTATATACACAGCACTTTTATACACTGCTTGTAGGCTTCCGGGCTTCTGTAGGAATGACAGCTCCGCAATGTCCTCCGGCGTGTCGCATTTCGCATTCAACGGTCAAGGGAACTCGACGAACCGTCCCGTTGTGTACCTCACGACCTGCTCTTCTGACACACTTAGGGAACGGGCCGACCTTAGACACCTGCGCGGACCAACGAATTCCTCGAGTTACAGGGGACCTTGCGTGCTGGCGATGAATTTGTACGCGGATAACTTTGCCAAGCAATGCGCGTCGGATTACAACCATTACATTCTCACGGAACACCTGTACTACGCTATTCTCGGCCAGAACGCAACCGGAGTTTCTCTTCTGAATGCGGCTCCGGCGTGCTAGCGAACTTGTAGTCTTTTCCATTTTGAAGAACAGTCTATGCAACCTGGGAGGTTTAGCTTACTCTTAATAAGTATATATTAAACACGTCTCTTAAGCTGCATTGGCGCTGCCATGTTTTATTACTGCTTTATCCGCATATTTTTAACACTGCTCCTCTTTGCCGTTCTACGTTTTATTTTTTCGGCGTTGCCACTACTTCTAACCCGCCGCGGTGTCTCTGGAGGCGGAATGTTAGAGGCCTGGGTACTGTGCGGTGTCAGTGCTCACACAAAGAACCGCAGGGGGTCGGAATATCCGGGGCCCTCCGCTACGGCGTCCCTCATTGCCTGAGTCTCCTTGGGAAGTTAAACCCCGTATACCAAACCAAACTTTTCCTTCTATGATCTGTCGTGGTGTCTGAACAAAAGAAAACGCTTACAGCGGCGAAGGAATAGGAAGCATGATTAATAGTGCTTTGATGTCGGTATCTCGGTATTTTTTCGGTATCGCGCGATAGTTTTTTGTAGCGATAGCTACATTACGGTAGCATTTCTAGCCTTCAGCGTGGCGGCGCCGCCACCCTGTGGCTGGCCACGTCGTGTGGAGCAGCTGCCGGCGGCGCGGCGCCATGGCTGATCACATGGTTCGTAACGTGTTGGCCACGTGACCAACCACGTGGTGCGAAGCAGCTGCTGCTGCCGGCGGCGCGGCGCGCCGGCGAAACCTAGGGTACCTCGATGCCCGCTGGCCTCCGCTTTCAGGGTGAGCACACTTCCCGCGACGGCAACATGTCGGGTCACACTCTCCCGTTCGGCTGCACAGAGCGCAATGCGGCGGCGGGCCGTTCGGAAGACAAAACTGCCACTACCGGGTGAAAATCCGCAAACCTGGTGTTCTAACAAGAAAGGGTGGTACCAGTGGTGTCTCAAACAGTGAACCAGAGTTAGTTAAGCTAAGATATGTCATGTTTTGCAGCTCATCTGCTGAGAAATTCGGCGCCTTGCGAACATTCGTTACATTCTCACAGAGGTTGTAACATTCCCAGCGCTATCTGTACACCCGGATACTCTATATCCCGATTGCTTTTCCAGCAGTCAGAATTGCTTATTTAGAGCTGGAGTTTCATAATCGCCAAACACTGCCACACGGGCAGTTCTAATGAGAATGTCAAGCTTTCCTGTCAACGACAGTTTCGAGGGTGTTTGGGCATTAACTTACTCCTCTGTTGCTACTGCGACAAAGCAGTGGCAGTATATAAGAGATAAATATATGAAAGCATAACAACTGTCAGAAGACTTTGACATGCACTGCTCACCTCGTGTTTGGGGTGTTGTTGAAACAGACCAGTGAACAGTGTAGGAGTCTCACTGTGTAATGGTAGCACAAAATTGACTCACATTATTTTATCATTTGTCTTGCTTTTAAGAAATGTGTGAAACGGTCACCTTTGTTGAATCTGCTACTGCGTGGTTTGAATTCGTAGTCTACAATTAACTTGTGCGTGTGTATGATTCACTTTGCACCAGAGCGTGATAGCCATAACCACTGCTTATTCGCCACGAAATTTTGACTTCAGTTTTGGGAAGGCTCAAGGCAATGCCAGCTCGTAAAGACCCGCCTGTCCACTTCAACAAATCCAAATTACAAGATATATTTTGTGTGTCGCTACTCCAAGCCTCCGCCCTTTTCGCCATCGGAATACGGCGGACATCAAATGCACGGACCATAGGAGTCGGTGTTGCTGAGTGAAACACAGCACGTAAATAGCAGAACCGCAAAGAATAATCCATTTATTTACAATATACATTATATTTAATGTACCCATTCCGCTCTGCGTTCAAACACAAAAGGCAACTTGTATTCACTGAAGGCCTGCGCCTGTTACTGTTTTGCTTCCATAGGATCGATCAGGAAGTTCAGGTGTGTTCAGCCATCGTGCGAAAATACGAAGCCTAAGGGACAGAAAACGGTCAACAAGTTTCTGGAAAATTTCTGAGTGCTGTGTGCACGAAACTTGTGGGAGGGCCACACTACTGATAATCACTTGTCTTAGTGTCTTCATTAGCTTTTTGACACGACTAATATCCCTTGTTTCAGAAAAAAATTTAAATGCCCTTTCGCACTGCTCAACAATTTTCAGAACTTCTTGGCTTGCGTAAGTTAAATTTTTCCCACCTTGTACAGACTATTTAAGCTGAACGAGTTTGTGCTGTTCTCCGGGATCTTCCGCCGTCAGCATGCGCTTGCAGACCAAGCAATGTTCCACAGTAGACAAAATTGGCTTAACTAAGAATCCTGCTAAATGAGAAAGTCTGTCACCCTCGATGGAAGACACTGAGTGCAGATCGACATCAATGACTTCCTCATTTTCGTCAGATTCGCACTGCCTCGCATGCTGTATTTCTGGAGAGAGAAAATCAACCAGATAATCACTGTCGTCAATTTCGTAGCCAGATTTTCTTGGAACAATTAGAAACTGGCTCACTGACGCAATTTTAAGGGCATTTTTTAGATCATATGAGCTGGGCACAGGCGCCCGCATTCGGATTACGGAAAATAAATTCTCCAAGCAGTCTTGGACAAGCCTGCCAGTCAGGACAAATTTGTACCCGCAGTCTTTCAGGAGGTAAAGGTGTAGCTTCAGCACGACATCTGTCGACATGATTACGCCTGACTGGCAGGGCTTCCGGACTTTTCGCACGCCAATGCTGAGTTCCGAGACAACTTCTGACGCAAGGTTCAAAACTGAAACTGCTCGCTCATACTTTTCTTTGTCAATCATGCTTAAGGCGACCCACGGATGGCGAGCTGTCCTTATCGTGTACCACTTGAATAAAAGTTCAAAAATCAAGCAGTAGTTTCAGCTTCCGATGGTTACGTTCCTTGATCTACAAGGTACATAATTCCTGCAGGGGCTTCTCTGAATAGCTGCACAGCGATTCCGACCTTCATTTTTGTGAAGTGACCATATGAAAAATGAATTTTACCGAGGTTCGAAGCCGAAGCAACCTTGAGCTGTTCGTCGTGCTGATGCTCAATCAAATTCTCAACGTGCCCTATCAAAATTTCAATGCTCGGAAAAATAAATTTTGACGCAATCTTTTTAATAAGATGCATGAAATCCTTTCTCGCAAGATGTCCTCTAATATTCTTAAGTACATGAGGAGGGTCGGGCATAAAGTAAAGCTCTCTTGCATCACAAGGGTGGGGAACACACGGCACACAGTCACCGAGTTACGTGAGCTCGACAGACTTAAAGACCTCCACATGGCTCGGTTGGAGGCACCCATGTTACAGGTCACACAGAGTACGCGGAGAGAGATCTCCGAGCAGAGTCGCATGAGATGAAACACAAAATCTCTCAACAAACGTAAGCACCAGTAAAATGATAAGCTATCACTTGCGTCCAACGGCTGTTCATGCCTCCAACCATGAACACAAGAACATAATTAGCGGTTGATCAGACTCCGTCAGAGTCTCGTTCCAAGAAAAAAAACACATCAGAACTGCGATCGAGCTCTAGCCCTTTTCTGATCTCCATTTCGTCCAGGAATAATATGCAGTATTTTTCAATATCGGCCATCATGGGAACCTTGGTCTTCATTATTTCAAATATTTCAGTGAGCACGCCTGGTTGAAATGGAAGATGCTGTAGCCTTCTGCAGAGTGTTCTCCTTGACGGTAGCGGATTGCCTTGCTCAAGCAGAACATCGTATCCTGTAGAGCCACAAGCAAACTTCAGCTGCAAAGCCTTCTTTACTGTCGCTGGGCTCCATGAACAGCCCCTTCTGTTGTGCTTCTGCAGGGCGACTTTTTGATCTTCGTTCAGGAAGCTGAGATTTGAAGACAAAGTAGACATCTCTTTCTGAAGGCGTTTTGCAGTTCTAATTTTTTTTCCACCTATTTTTTTGAGTCAGGGAGCATCGTTCCCTCAAAATCGAGTTCTTATTCTGAAGGTCCTGTACTTGTTTCACGAGCTCAGTTGCGGACGTAGAAAACACGTCTGCTGTTCGTGCTCCACTCTCCCTTGCATCTTGATGCTCTTCGCTCACATCACTGTCAGCGCTCTCAGAACAGCATTCTTCTGCGGCTGATGAGCTCTGGTCACTATCACTGACAATGGTAGCTGGTAACGTTCATTGACGAGGCAGATTTATGTATTTAGGTCCAGCTGAAAATGTTAAAAAAACAGAAACAAATTTCACTGAGGACACGAAGCACTGAACTTGTCTTGAATTTCGCATATGCTTTTACATGGTTCCCTTCATCGGATTTCGACCGGCATGCATAAGCTAGCAAACACAGACCTGGGATCAGGACCCGACATGCTTAATTACGCCTTCTGAACTGGAGGAACTATGGGGCAGATCAGCGAGAAAATGTCGCTATTATTTCTTCCGACTTTTTTATGCCATCAGCATTTCGTAATAGAATCTTCTTAACAGAGTATACTGAGGGGCCAGTTGGTCAGACATATTATAAACAAAAACGTAGAATATGGACGGGACGTAGAAGGGCGAAGACAGGACGGTTGCTACTATTACCTTGTTATTACTAGTTAGCTTGAGGTAACTGTTCCCAAGCATGAATTCCTTGCTTCAGTTCACAGCATTGCCGACAAGGCGAGCCGTGAGGAGAGAGCACATTGCATTTCGGAGGCTGTTGACACAGTTGACAAGGCGTACAAGCTGGGAAAAAAGAGCATCACAAAGGTGAAGAGTGTTGTTGGGCACTTTCGTGATTCAAAGTTGGCTTTGGTGCTCGCAGATAAGGATGGAGGCTTTGTCGTTCTTCCTCGTGAGATGTATGAAGCAAAGGCGGCCAACACTATTGAGAAGAACTTCAGGCGCTCGCTTCTTAAGCCGGCTAAGGCTAGGACCAGAGCGTTGAAGTTGCTGCAAGAGTGTAAGCTGGACAAGCTGGGGAGGGAAGTGAGAAACTGCAAGGGCAATGCTTTGAACGTCTTCTTCAACGCAAAAACGCACAAGCCGGACTGTTCCTGCAGAGCCATCATCACAGAGACACAGCTGGCAAGCTCGACTAGCCAAGTTCCTCCAGGGTCACTTGAGCAGGCTTACTGTGGACCCTTTCAAAGTCGCCAGCTCGGCTGCGTTAGTTGACATCCTGCGGGGTGATTTGTGCGGTGCTAATTCGGCTTTTTTCTGTGGACATTGAGGAACTTTTTTACTCGGTGCCGCACGACGAACTGTTTATTGCGATGAGGGAGTGCATTGAAGAGGCGGGACCGGTGTCCTTTCAGAATTCTTGTGGGGTCAGCATTGATTCTTTTTTGGAACTCCTGTCTATGTACCTAAATTCCACGATTGTTAACTATTTGGACGATTGCTTCAGTCTCAGTTGAGTGACGAGCACATTGTGCGTATTTTTAGATATGTCGATGATTTTCTTGTTGTCCTCAAACTTTCTCCTAGAGATGACTTGGTTTTGGTAGCAGACTCGATCCTAACTCGTTTCAAAGGAATCATGAATTCATTGAACTTCTCCATTGAACAACCGGCTCATGATTCCATTCAGTTTTTAGATATTCACTTGTATTTTAATACTGGTGGGCAAATTTACTGGGCTTACGAACCTCGATCCAAAAAAGCGCTTCTGCCTTACGACTCTTCCCATTCGAAGCTCTAAAGCGATGCATAGCAGCTACATGTTTTAGGTCAGCACTTATAAAGTCATGCCCTCACAGAGTGGGAAGAAGTTTTGACATTCAGGTTGAGAGACTTAAGGAAGCAGGCTTCCCTGCCGATGTTCTTGTGGCAGTTGCAGATGCTCTCAGAAAGAAACTTCTAAAAGAAAAACAAGAGCTTCTGTTACGTCATATCACACCAGGTGACCAAAAGAGTAGGAAGTTTGAAGTTATGCCATATGTTCACAGGCTCTCCCACAACTTGAAGAGAGTGGCAGCGAAATTTGGGGTTGACGTCGTGTTTTCTACGCCCCTCAAGCTGGCAATGCTATGTGCTTTAGCAGATCGAGAGAGGGAAAGAGAACCAGGTTGTGGCACAAAACATAGAAAACCGTACGTCTCATGCGCAACAGATATTGTTTATCAGTTCCCTCTCCGATGTGGGTCGGTGTACGTTGGGCAGACGGGCAGGTGTCTAAACGTGAGGCTGGGTGAACATGCCTCTTCACTTCGCCAACAAACTGGAGAACACGTACCGCTGCATTGCAAAAAGTGCAATAGTTGTTTTCCCCTGCTTAATAGTACTAAGATTGTAGGGCGTGGTAAAATCCAATTGGCTAGGGAAATCTTGGAAGCCCAGGAAATTTCGAAGTGTAGTGAAGGCACGTGCATTAGTACCCCATCTGTGTATCTGATGGAGAAGGAATTGAAGTTTTTAAAACGCACTTGGGTTTTCTTAGCACCTTTTATTATCTATCGCTCTTTATATTTTCTACCTTTTTATCTTTTTCCACACGTTTTAAGATTATCAGTTTGTTTTTAGCTTGTTTTATGTTATGCGCATGCGTGTTGTTGCTCTGCGATGGGGTGTGGTTTACTGTCGCATTTCATTCATTTCAGTTGTAAGTAGTAGCAACCGTCCTGTCTTCGCCCTTCTACGTCCCGTCCATATGCTACGTTCTTGTTTATAATAGAATCCTCTCGCAGTATATAAAGACAGTGCGTGGATAGTATTTAAATAGCATCAGCAAAAGTAGAGGTTAGTGACCCGACGTTTCTGAGTCGAAATGTTTACTTTCAAGAAAGTGTATATTTCCTTACGCCTGAATTCAAAAATCGTCGCACAGCTGTGGATTTAAGCAGGCGCCGTCCATCCTGCCGATTGCCTTCATATTGGCCTTGTTCAAAATTAAGCTGAAATAAATTAGCGTATGGCAATACGAGGAACTGGAGCCTTTCGTCACTCAGAAGTAAGGCTCTTGGCGTCATCAGCTCGACAAAAAGTAGTGATACCCAGCAGCAGTAACGATAAATATAAATAATCTTAGGGTATCGTGCCAAAACGCATGCAATAGTAAATTCAAAAACAGTACGTTCACTATTAACACGGATATATGCACCACCTTGACATGCTCGCAATATATATATATATATATATATATATATATATATATATATATATATATATATATATATATATATATATATATATATATATATTGTTACGTGCTTTGCACGCACGGGGGTTTATTCAAAGAGGGGACCGGTCGAAGCAGGATGGAAGCAGGAAGCCTAGCAGCGTCCTCCAGCTCTCTCTTTTTCTTCCTCTTTCTCCGCGGGTCAGTCCTTCATCTTCTGCTTCTTCCGTCGAGGTTCTGTGGAAGCACGTTACATTTCCCTCCTCGCAGACGATGCCCGTCGGGCGAGTTAAACAGACCGTCTGGGATGGAATCGCTTGAGGCGGGCTACATGCACCACCTGAGATTGGCGTGACCGTCGACCACTAGCAGTTAGTCGTGCTATAACGTAATTAACGTCACTTATGCACTCCAACACAACAAATGGTCCAGTGTAGTGGGATAGCAGTTTCTGACACAGACCACGCTTGCGTAGAGGGGTCCACAACCACACAATGTCACCAGGAACATAAGAAACTTCTTGGTGTTGGACGTCGTAGCGGTTCTTGGAACGCTCTTGCGAAGATAAAATTCGAACGCGGGCAAGCTGGCGAGCTTCTTCAGCTCTGCAGAGTGTGGTCGCAAGAGAAGGTTCATCGTGGATGAAAAATGGTAGCATGGTGTCAAGGCCGCAGCGAGGCGAGCGAGCATAGAGCAGGTAAAAGGGGCTGTAGCCAGTTGTCTCATGTTGCGCGGTGTTGTACGCATGAGTGATGAACGGGAGTACGCCATCCCAGTCCTTATGATCTGCAGCGACGTACATGGCAAGCATGGTGGTGAGCGTACGATTAGTGCGTTCTACCACACCGTTCGTTTGGGGATGATATGGCGTGGAGTGGCGAAAACTGCAGCTGCTGAGGCGGAGAAGTTCTTCAACAACGTCCGCTGTAAATTGACGTCCACGGTCGCTAATGAGAACTGCAGGAGGGCCGTGCCGAAGAATGACGAATCGAAGTAAGAAGTTAGATACTTCAGACGCAGTAGCAACTGGTATCGCGGCTGTCTCACAATAACGGGTTAAGTGGTCTACGCACACAAGAATCCATCGATTTCCTTTAGAGGATCGTGGGAAAGGTCCAAGGAGGTCAATGCCAACTTGCTCAAACGGGGCTGTTGGAGGTGTGATTGGCCGCAATTTGCCCGGTGGACTTGAAGTCGGCAGCTTAAAGCGCTGGCATTGCACACAGCTGGCTACATAGTGCTGGATGGTTGAACGCATGTTAGGCCAGTAAAATCGTTGTTGTGTGCGGTGGAGTGTGCGTGTCACTCCCAAGTGCCCAGACGTGGCGTCGTCGTGCATCATTTCAAGAACGGTGATGCGTAGGCTTTCGGGTACGACAAGAAGCATGCGTGCTCCTCCAGAAGCGAAATTCTTCTTATAAAGCAAACCGTCGCGAATGCAAAAAGTATTCTTTACAGAATCTTGAGCGGCATCAAACAAAGAGGTTAATGTTTGGTCCTTGCGTTGCTCAGTTCGAAAAACTTGAAGATCGGGGAAGGCTTGTGAAAGTGACGACAAGTATTCATCAAAGTTGTCTGCGTCGTCCTCAGTCGTTAGAAGCGGCAAACGGGAAAGACAATCGGCATCTGAGTGTTTACGGCCGCTTTTATGCACAACAGTGAAATTAAATTCTTGTAGGCGCAAAGCCCATCGAGCAAGCCGGCCACAGGGGTCACGAAGACTCACTAGCCAGCAAAGCGAGTGGTGGTCGGTCACGACGGTGAAAGCATTCCCGTACAGATAGGAGCGGAAGCGCTGTACAGCGAAAACAACGGCGAGACATTCTTGCTCAGTAACCGTGTAATTTCTTTCGCTCTTACTCAACGAACGGCTGGCATATGCTACCACGTGCTGATCGTGACCATGGCGTTGTATAAGTACAGCGCCGATACCGATACCACTTGCATCAGTGTGCACTTCAATTGGTGCAGATGGGCAGAAGTGGCGTAGGATGGGGCCCGAGGTCAAAAGAAATTTCAGATGCCGGAAAGCTGCGTCACATTCGCTGGTCCAATTGAACGGTGCATCTTTATGCAGCAAACACGTGAGTGGGTAAGCGATGTCCGCAAACCTAGCTATAAAGCGTCGAAAGTACGAGCAGAGCCCTAAAAAACTCTGCAGCTCTTTCACTGATTGAGGCACCGTAAAACTTTTGACAGCTTCAATTTTCTTTGGATCTGGTCGAACACCTTCTTTATCAACTAAATGACCAAGAACAATTGTTTCAAGGTTCCCAAAATGACATTTCTTGGAATTGAGGATAAGGCCAGCTCGTTCCATGCAATCAAGCACAATATCCAGACGGCGGTTGTGCTCACTAAACGTTTTGCCAAAAATTACAACGTCGTCCAGATAACATAAACAAATTTGCCACTTGAGGCCACGCAGGATTGTATCCATGAACCGCTCGAATGTTGCAGGTGCATTACATAATCCGAAAGGCATAACGTTGAACTCGTAAAGTCCGTCTGGTGTAATGAATGCCGTTTTTTCCCTATCTGCAGCGTGCACGGGGATTTGCCAGTAGCCGGATCTCAAATCAATAGAAGAAAAGTATGAAGCGGAGTGCAGACAATCAATTGCGTCATCTATACGTGGAAGCGGGTAGACGTCCTTCTTCGTGGCCGTATTTAAGCGACGGTAGTCATCACAGAACCTCCATGTGCCATCTTTTTTCTTAACAAGGATAACTGGAGCCGCCCAAGGACTGGAGGATTCTCGAATTATGCCTCGCTTTAGCATCTCTTGAACTTGGTCATCTATTAACTTACGTTCAGTGGCTGAGACTCGATAGGGCTTCTGGCGTATAGGAGGTGCGGAGCCGGTGTTGATCGTGTGATGAATACGACTGGTAGGCGGTGGTGTTGAATCGTCTTTGGCAAAGTCGAACACGAACACGTGTTTCAGAAGGAGTTCCACTAGAGTGCGACGCTCGGTTGGGGAAAGAGCCTGATTAATCATAGCCTTAACTTGGGTCTCCATATCTCTTTTCACGTGCTGCTCACTGACAGAGTTGGTTAACGCCGCGACGAAACCTGACACACCTTCCTCGAAACGGGCGAGTTTGAGGCCCCGGGGCAACACAGCTGGCTCTTCAGAGTGGTTCACTGTCCACAGCTCGGTACGGCCTCTCACCACGGGAACGACGCAACGAGGCACGACGATACTCTTCTTAGAGCAGGCGAGTGTCGTAGGCTCTACCACAGCTTCAAAAGATTCGCACTGATTGTGAATAGAGGAAACCCGCACGAATGCTGCAGAGAAAGCTGGTACAATAGTATCTTCTTCCACTGCAAATGCTCCAAAATCCGGTGTCGAGTTATCCACAAGAGCTGAAAGTAACGAAGAATTCAAAGCAACTTCTCCCGTACGACAGTCTAAAGTTGCACCACACTCTTGCAGAAAATCAATCCCAAGAATCACATCATGCGTTGACCGTGGTAGCACTGCGAATTCTGTTCTAAACGTTAGACCACCAATAACAACATCTGAAGCACACACACCAAGTGGAACCAAAGGTTCACCACCGACACCACGGAATAACGCTGCACGGTCACCACTAAACATCACTTTCCTACCTAAACGATTCTTAAACCTCAAACTCATAACGGATACGGTAGCACCAGTGTCCACAAGAGCCATTGTTTTCACACCATCAATAAACACTTCCAGTTTGTTCTTCAACATAAACACGGGCAGAGGTAGATTGGACGTCATCGACTCGCCGGCGGCCTCACCTCCATCGGCCGCGCCTCCTAGTTTCCCGGAGGCGGAGGGGATGCACGACGTCGAGGAGAAGGTGACCGCCGTTGGCGCTGAGGTGGCGGCGTCACACTGCGGTCAGATGCGGGTGATGAACTCCGCAAATTGCTCGGACGGTACGGGTCCCAAGCGGACGTTGGGGGTCTCTGCTGCGCGGTGTGCAGTTGCCCGTAAGTATTCGCCGGGGGTTGGCAGTCTGAGAAGTGGGAACGACGGCGGCAATATCTAGCGATATGCCCTGCAATGCCACACCGGTAGCACAAAGGTTGAGAGCGCCAGCGACCGCCATAAGAGTCCTGGCGAACAAAGTCGCGACGTTGGCTGAAGCCAGGATCTCGCTGCTGACGAACCACGTCTTCTGGGTAGGTGGGCCTCCTTTCTGTCGGCAGGTGGCGATAACGTTGGGCAATGTTCCGATCGTCCATGGGCAAAGTGCCGTTGGGTGGAGCCCACGGAGTCGACAGGGCGGCAACATCTTCCTCCGGTGCAGAACTGTGCCGCAGATATTGTGTGTGGCAGAAGGTATCCCGGGATCTGGACAATTCTTCGCGCACAATCTCTCGAATCATATCAGCCATAGAATTTGGAGAACTGGCTTCAACACTGGCTATAGAGGTGACATTGGCCAATCTTCCGAATTTAGGGGTGATTCGACGCAGCTTAAGAGCTTCAAATGTTCTGCAATGTTCTATAACGTCAGCGGTGGTGCTCAGGCTCTCTTTGCTAATCAGGAAATTGTAAACATCTTCCGCAATTCCTTTTAGAAGGTGGCCGACTTTGTCTTCTTCAAGCATTCTGGAGTTAACTAGCTTGCATAACTTTAAGATGGCTTCGATGTATGCCGTGCAAGTTTCTCGGGTATTGCGCGCGGTGAAGCAATGTCTGTTCCGCACGCTTCTTCTTTGCCGATTCATCCCCAAAATTTTTCTTTATCTCGGTCGTAAAGGTAGCCCATGAACTCAGTGTATCCTCATGATTGTCGAAGCAGTCAAGGGCAGTGGCGGCAAGGAAAAACACACGTTAGCCAGTTTAGTAGCAGCGTTCCATCGATTGTATTTGCTCACCCGCTCGTAGTGTTTCAGCCACTCGTCAACGTCCTCTTCAGGTTTTCAAAAATGTGCGGGGCTCTCGATAATGTGGCCAGTTGTTCGCTGTGGATAGCCCGGGTTGCTCAGCATTGTCGTCTCCAGGCATGTCCGATGGCAGTGGTGGGAAGCCTGCGAGTCTACGGCTCCTCTCTTTTTCTTCCTCTTTCTCCGCGGGTCAGTCCTTCATCTTCTGCTTCTTCCGTCGAGGTTCTGTGGAAGCACGTTACAATATATATATATATATATATATATATATATGAGGACTCTATACTCTGTTCTTTTGCTTCGTTCGCCAAGAAATGAACACCGACAAGTAGCCTTTCACGACTGCTAATTTCAGTAATTATGAAGGTGTAACTTTTCAGTTGTGCATTATGCCTCCGCCCCAGCAAATATTGTTCTGCAATGGCGTTTCGCATGCCTTACCTCGCATACTTTGGAGTTGTCTGTTGGCTTCAGCCATCTCGTTTTGACCAGCGTTTCCCACTTCTTTCTGCGGGCACTGTCTCGAGGAAAGCGAAATAGCCGCTGTCCTTTTCTAGTGCTGACAGAACACCCGGGAACACAACAGCCCGTCATAGCTTGATATGCGACTGCTTCATCACACACACAACACTAGCTCACTTCGAGCAGCCGGATTGGTAGTGCACGAACAGAGCAAGACCCCATCCGCTGAGTCTTAAATAGACGTCTCCAATTGTAAATAAGGTGGCGCCTAAGGGGCGCGACATGACTTGCAAAATTTTTCACTACCGGCTTGGCTCGGTACAAAATGCATCTTTTACCCTTCTTTTTCGGAACTCCCTCCCCCCCCCCCCCCCCCTCTCACCCCATCTACTTCTTGGCGCCAGTTCACCCCGAATATCCCGGCGCCGTACCTACCTTAAGCGCGCCAGTAAGCAAGAGAGCATGCATGACGAATTACACTGTCGTCAAGAAGAGGCACCCTATTTTTGGTATCGTTTTTCAGTAAATCCCTACAGGGGAAAATATGCTACTTTGGTTGCCGTCACGTATAGCCACGAGATAAGTATAATTCGTCACGTGTGCTTCTGGGCAGGCATGTCCTGGAGCTTACTTTTTTTCTCTTTCTTGATGACAGCAGCGGGAATGAGAGCTTGCCTGCCGCGCGTCTTTCTGCTCAACATGAGTCAAATCCTCTCCGCCTCTCCCTTCACCTCTTTCAATTCATTGCTCCATTCTGCCTACTTTATTGCCGCTGCTTCAGCTCAGGTGCTCAGTATCGAAGGCAGATGGCGGGTCGAACAAAAATCTTATCTTTCGTTTTTTTATTATTTTAAATAAATAAAGAACTTAGAGGAATCTCCTCCCGTGTGAGCGTTTTTTATTTAACTTCGTTCCGAGTGATCCGGCGGTGGCAATTTTAAAAGGGAATGTTTCGTGCTCTGTCGGCATAAAATTAACCCAAATTTAAACACAATTTTTTAAAGTGTATTGTTGTCAATCGAAGAAGCCTGGTGATTCTTTGGCGAATTCCGAGCGCTTGCGGGTGGGGCAGTGCTTTGCTGTTTGGAACGTCCCACCTGTGCTTTCCTTTGTTGGTGGTGCTTTGTGTTCTGCCTTGGAGGCACTGATATCGCAATCCAGGGGACCAACACGGACGCCATTTCATCTCTTCCTGCCCAGCGGTCGTCAACGCTGGACATGCGAGATTTTTCGGGCCGCGGAGGAGCTGTAAGGATTCTGGTGATAGCCCGCCTGGGTTAGCTGCGTAGTCGGCCCGGGACACCGGCAGCCGAGGTCCCTGCACGGCGATAGGGATCTTGGTTCCCACGGCCTGTCCCAGCTTGGGTTATTGGATTCGAGACGGACGACTCTGCCGCCGTTTGTAAACAACATTGCTACGGAGGCAGTTAGCGACCGCCAATCCGAGCAGGAGTGACTCACCCCTTCAACCGTGCCGGCTCGCCGGCGCCTCGCCCATTCGGACTTCCCGGAAGACGTGTCCGGCTTGACAGCGTGAGAACTGTCGTTCGGACGCGAAGACAACGCTCTCTATGAGGGGACGATGGACCAGCGGCACCCTCTCTCTCCGGCGAGACATGCGACGGGGGCGTGTCCCTATGTGAAGTGGTGTGTGTGTACGACAGCGCAAGTTAGGCCACGCCCAACCTGGCTTAGACCTCCTCGAACCTAGAGAATCCTAGGGACCGGACCCTTTTAGAACCGGACGACGAGTGCCATGAGAAGGAATCCTCGATCATCCTCAGATCTTCTCAGATCCTCCGACCTTCCCCCATCACCCTCCAGTGTGTTCCTAAATCTCGTAAATAATGTAAATAAACCCCTGTACAGTTTCCTTCATAACCAAGTCCGGCAACGTCATTCGGAGAAGGGACCTGCGGCGCTGAAAGAGTCAGCTCACTCAAGGACCCCTCATCTCTAACGGAGGTTAACAATGGAGTGCATATTGAAACCGCGCAAACCGACGAGGTACGAAGAGAAGAAAGCACAGTATAAAACGCGGAAGTTCAACACAAGTGTGGTGCATATTGCAACCGCTCAAAACGTTTTGTACTGTGCGTTCTTCTCTTGGTCCCTCGTCGTTTTGCGCGGTTGCAATATGTACTCCATTGTCTGTGTTAAGCGTGCACCTGAAAACAGTGGCAGGTGGAGTGAAGGGAGTCCCCCTCCACGCAACTTGTAGGGGAGAGTAGGGAGAGGCCGGACTAAGAATGACTCACGAAGAATGAAAATGACTAAGAGTGACTCAGCATAGACACGGATTTGGCCTCTACATGGTGACCTCAGGAGTGTCTGTTTGGGTTTTTACGGACAGTGTTTCTGTGATTTCTATTTAAGTGTCGCTACGTTGGAGCAATTGCCGGCAGCAACTGCAAGGCTAATCCCACCGGTAGTTTACAACCACTCAACTCAACTAAACGAATAAAAACAGCGATTAGGTGTAGAAATACAATAAGGATAGGAGCAGCAGTAGGATAGAATCACAAATAGAATATAACCAAGAACTGGACTAGATTGGTGAGTGAAAGAAAAGAAATCAGAGCTGGAAGGGAATGGCATTTCCACCGCATGAATCCAAATGCTCGCCGCTATTTTTTAACGCGACAGCGTTAAGGTGCTCGTGTTGCAGAAAAGCCGGTGGGTGTCGGCGGCGTTGGCCGTGAGTGAAAAATCCTCCTCCTTGCACTCCTCCTCCTTGCAATGTACGCCACTGGCCCAGTAGACAGCGTGGCTCCTTCGCTCACTCTGACCCCCTCTCATCCGCGACGCGGCGTGCCAACGCCACCTAGAGCGAAGAATTCCTCTAGGTGGCGTTGGGCGAGCACTTGCCCTTTATATGATAAGCATGGAAAGAAGGCTGCAAGGAAGCCATCTAGGTTATTATCTGTCGTACACATTAGGCGGAAAGGTTGTTGAGCAACGACTACCGGGTTTAATGTATGCGGACGATATTGTACTGTTAGCAGATAGCCAGGAAGATTTGGAAACTTTCAAACTTTGGTGAATTGCGGTGAAGACGAAGGAGACAGATTAGGTTTCAGTTTTAGCGCAACTAAGTCAGGCGTGATGGTTTTCGACGGTACAACTGATCACGAGCATACAATACAAGGCCATGAAATACCCCGAGTGGCCGAATACAAATGTGTTGGGGTATGGGTAAACGAAGGGCATAGTACAGGGAAAAGCACGAAGTCTCTCATAGCAAAAGGGCGAAGAGATGCCGGGGTAATGAAACATAGGGCATTGGGGGGGGGGGGGGTACAATAGGTATGATGTCCTCAGAAGTATTTGGAAAGGAATAATGGTGCCGGGGCTTACTTAAGGGAATGCGGTTCTATGGTTAAGGGCTGATGTTCAGTCGCGATTAGAAGTAAATCAGTGAACTGTTGGAAGTAGCTCTACGTGCCCACGGGAAAGCCACAAATGGAATAGTACAGGGGGATATGGGCTGATCAACGTTCGAAGCACGGGAAGCTCAGAGTAAAGTACAATACGAAGAACGTCTGAGGAAATTGGACGATAACAGGTGGGCAGCTAAGGTATTTAAATACCTGTACGGAAAGAGCGTTGACACACAGTGGCGGAAACGAACTAGAAAGCTGGCCAGTAAGTTTGCCAGAGACGAGGAAGGAGAAATAAAGCGTAAACGACAGATTAAAAACGCCGATGGTAAAAATTGGATAGATTCAATGAAAAAGAAGCATAGGGTAGAACTATATCGATGGTGGAAAAGGCAGATCAGGAAGGAAACGTTTTATGATAACTCAAGAGGCAGTGCCCTCCTCTTTGAAGCTAGGTCAGGGTGTCTTAGACCGCGCCACTACAAAAAGAAATTTAACGAAGAAGATGACACATGTGCTGTGTGTGGTAAATCTGTAGACTCAATAGAACACCTCATTCTAAAATGTAATGGTATCCATCCTGATGTAGATTCAGACACAGTCACTCTTCCTGAGGCCTTAGGGTTTAGAGATAACAATAGTCATGTAAATAAATCTGCGATGGAAATTAGCAAAAAGCGATTGGAGGATTGGTGACTCAAAAGCAGAGAGGTGACATAAGTTTTAAAGTGTCGGAAGACGTATTTTAAAGAAAATGGCGAATTTTATTAACAACTTGCCGCAGAGTTAAACAAAAATAAAGGAAAAAAACTGAGCATGGTGGCAACTACCACTGCCCCGTTTTAAAGGGGTTTTAAAGGGGACGCCCCTATTCTCCATCCATCCATCCATCCATCCATCCATCCATCCATCCATCCATCCATCCATCCATCCATCCATCCATCCATCCATCCATCCATCCATCCATCCATCCATCCACCACTCCTTTCTCTCCCACTCCCCCCCCCCCCCCCCCCCCTATCGCAGCGACCGTCCCCTCAGAAGAGAGAGAGAAATGCATGCGCTGTGTCCCCCTTTCCACTCCCAACCAGAATCACAACTCGCGCGATGGGAGCGCCTCCCGCTCGTCTCATTCGGGCGCAGTGGGGCCGTGAGGGCACGCAGGAATCATCGCGGTGAGCGGCAAACAACGCAGCGCACATCCAAAGCGCGTTCACCAGGAAGCTTGCGGCTTGCTGCCCGTTCGTTCGGCACGGAAGTTATGCTGGCGTTCGTGGCATCGGGTTTGTCGAGAACGATGTGCCGACGAACTACGACTGAAACTTGAGTACCGCGCGTTTCGGCAAGGCGCCTGGCAGTGCTTCTGTGTGGTTTGGCGCTCCGCGCTACCGTTTCACCGTACCTAGCAGAGCGATTTGTCTAACGGGCAAGGCATCGCGCCGAACGGGCGATGGCGTCCCGTGGACTCCTTGGCAGTGCTGCAACACGCTGTCACGTTCCACTCTTAAAGGCGAACGTTAAGCGTCCTCCAATTTTCTTCTTATTACTGTGCAGATTTGGCCTTTGACATCAGTTAAAGGAAATGGTAAAGGCTGGATTCGTGGCTGAATGTCAACAGGGCTCGATGCTGAGGCCAGCGTGTCCACATGCGCGTGTCTGGCTGGCGGGCGTCTTGGATGGTAGCCCTGGCTGCGCACATGCTCGCTCGCAGCTCGAAGTCCGGGTCACTTCTCCGAAAAGTGATTCGGCGTTGCCTACTTGGCGGGAGCGGGGCAGAAGGGGCTTTTCAGCGGAGGGATATACGACCTGGATTTCCAGGACGCCCTGAACGCAGGAGCCAGCACAGCGCCCACTCGAATTCTCCGCAGCGCGACTTTAGGGAGTTGTGGAATAGGAGGACCCTTTTGATTAGGAGGATAGGAGAATAACGGAGCGACAGTACGCATGCTCAGAACAATAACACCCGTGGAGTTCTTGTCCCGCGCATGAGCACTGGCACCCCGCTATTCGCCTACTCCCCTAACCGATAGGTTCCCCCGGCTCTAATCTGCCTTTTCCCACGGTGAGTTAGGTTGTGTCAGGCTGTCTGCACTCGCGAGGACGGATTTCGATGGCTCTTCAGCGCTGGAACACCAAGCATGAAGCGGCGGAATCAAAGAATGAAGCGTGTCTGCATGACCTAACATGTGCCTTATCGCGTTGACAGCGTTTGTCCATAAGAGCTGCCCTTCCCCAAATCGGCGGTAGAACAATCTCTGCGAGCCCGTCTCCTCTGCCGAGTACGCCGCATTACAACGATGAGCCATTCAGGAAATTTTCCCTTTTCCAGGAAGTTTGAGACAAAAAATTAAGCGAAAAAGGGACCCTTGCTGAGTTGAAAGTCAACTTAAAAACAAAAATGTTCTCAATTTTTTTCAGACTGACGGAGTTAAAATGCTCAAACTGAAAAAAAAATGCTGTAAAAAGAAGACGAGGACGACGCATTACTACCACGCTTCGTCGTCATCGCTGGAGGCTAGAGCGCGAGTCTCGGTCTGAAGCTGCTGCCTCCGCTCTCCTGTCCCGCTGCTATGGGAATGCTGCCAGCGTTGGTGGCCATGACACATCAATAAATTCACTCTTAACACAAACACTGAACCATCAAGTAGCTGATCTGCTCAATAAATACCCTGATATTAGGGAACAATTGAGGATAGTGCTTCCATGCGGACGTTTAGCAAAATAAATACCGGCTTCTATTCGTTGGCCTAAAAAAAGGCCGTTTCCTACAAACAAAATCTATCCAATATTTTTCGCCTCCCTCCCTTTTTGTAATAGATATCCGCTTTTTGCTTATATCTTTGGTTAAGTATACGAATTCCGCTTTTTTTCTCATGAAATTGTCTTATATATTGTACATTTATGTACAAATGCATTTTATCCATACCGATTCTTCATGTTAGTTTCTTCAGTTTTCAGTAGTATTTTTTTCTCACTCATCTGTGTTATATCTGCTTGTGAATGTCTTTTGCTTTGTGTGTACTATTCTTATGAATGAATGAGTATTATGAATTCTGTGCAAAAATTGCCCGCTGCTCTGCGTGTAGGAGTGAAAAGGGGGTGACACTTCGTCAAGCAACTTTGTTCGCCTTTTTGTCGCCCTCTCGGTAACCAAAGTGTTTGAAGGTTTTGCACAAAACTGCAACGATTTCAGTGCACCCGTGTCTTGTCAGGATGGCCGAGCGGTCCAAGGCGCTGTGGATCTTTGCTTTCCGGTTTCTAAATGCTCGGTTCAGTTTGGAATACGTTTCAAATGTCACGCGTAAGAAATAGCTAAAAGATTTGCTTGACTGCGTCTTCCCCGAGAAAATATATCGATCTCTGTATAGTGGAGGACAAGGAGGAAATATTTTAAACAGAGTAAGGAAAATGGTGGTGCCAGCGGGTGTGAAGATGTTTTTCTTCAAGCTGCACACTCGTACGTTGCCGGTTAAAACATGGATGGAAGAGAAGGGATTATTTTTACCATGGGGTGCTGACTGCTTGTTGTGTCACAAACCAGGGTCAATAGAACACGTCTTTATTGATTGCTGGGATGCGCTGCTCTTTTGGGTTGGGACGTGCTCCAGCGTACCATAAAGAAAGACTTACCCTTGAGGCCGTATGGGTTACGATTCCTGGACGTTGAGCCGGATCTTTATAAATACGATGTAATTTTCCTTCTTGGCCTGCACAGCATTCGGCGAAGCTAGTGGCTGTACGACACTGCGATGAAGACGCACGGTCTGTCCTACATAACTTCAAAGAAAATATATTTACGCTTCGTGAAGTGTACAAGAAGCGATGTTTTGGAGATGAAGTTATCGAGTTGATGGGGAGTTGTGTTCCTTGAAACAGTTTTGATATTCTCACTTGAGTGAAACGCACGTCCGCTCTTGATGTTTGAGAGTACAACGCAGAACTTGTTTGTGATCTGTTGTAAACTGTCAAAAGAGGCAATAAAGACAAGAAAAAAGTCAGGATGGCCGAGTGGTCCAAGGCGCTGCTTTCAGGTCACAGTCCGGTCTTCGAATCACATTTCTGACACCACTTTTTTTCTCTTATGCACGCAAGACAAAAAAGGAAGGATGGCCGACAGAACACGGGTGCAGAGGAAGGGTAAGCCGTTCTGAACGGCTGTGTGTTGAAATGCTTCTAGCCGGAAATAGCGCATCGGCCGTTGGCCGATGTCTCCCGACACCTGAAGTTGCCGCGGACTCGTACAAAGGTGTCCTCTCTCGACAACCTACCGGTAGTGTTGTCCTCAACACCGTCTTTCTGCATGCAGACCTCAAGGGTCGCCCAAACCATGCTCCCGACTTCCCAGACGCGCTCGCGCAGATTGTGGACCTCCGTGAGATTCTGTGTATTGGCCAGTACCAAATGAGCCCCGTTAGGAAGGGTTACCTGCGAGAGCAGTTCCTCAAAACCGAAGCTTATTGACAGAGTTCCACGTCAAAGGTCTAAATTAAATGCATCATGTATGACCCGGACACCAAAAACGTGAGCTTAAGCTTCTTTGGCTCCCGCGCTATATGGAGCACCGGATGATTGTGGAAGCGTTGGAGCCTTTTGGAATTTTACAAACTATCGAGCGTGAGAAGTGGCGGTGCCCCGGAATGGAGCACATGGAAACAGCGAACCCTGAAATCCCGCTCATGCTCAAGGTCGGCGTCAGCATTTACAATTCCTCACACGCTCAACGTATTCGGGGTACAAGCTTTAGTTGTGATTCCAGGCAGGCCTCCGCTGTGTCCGCGTTGTAAACGTGTGGGCCATGTAAGGCGTCAGTGTCGTGCGCCTCGATGCACCCAGTGCCGACGCTTTGGGCACACAGTAGACAATTGTGTTATGAGCCATGCTGACAGGTTACGCCAAGGCAACTGGGCACATGAGGATGAAGTGGTTTCAGAGCACATTATGGATGTGTCGGATGTTGTGGAAGCGTCGGGTGAACTGAGTCATGAGCTCCAAACAGAAGATGGACAAAAGGCTTCTGCACCAAATAACGGCAAGGGTCCGCCTGCAAGTGCGGAAAAACAGTAATACCCGTCCAGACCCAAAGCCACTGGACCCGGGTCTGTCCGGGTCTGCTACTTGGAGTCCTGTGCTTGCTGCTCAGGAGCCACGTGTCACCCAACGGTCACGAGAGCAGAACACCCCTGCTGAAGAGTCAGTGGAGGCGCTTCAGCCAGTGAATGTGCGACATGCCTTGTGCGCCGGCGATGCCCCTTCGTCGACAGAGTGCAGCAGTGTGCCGCCTGAAGTGTCAGCTTCTAGTGTGTTCGGTGCCCCGTCGGCTGTCAGCGTGGTTGCGAGTGACGTGGTTCGCTCGGCTTCATGGGCCGAAGCCTTGGCTGTCTCAGAAGAGGCGATGGACAACAGCGCACCTTTGAAGCGTCCTGCAGATGATTAGGTGCGTGTCGATGGCGATGAGCAGAGGGCACTTGGTGTGGTGGCATTGGGAAGGGTCACCTCAAAATGAAGGGCGATGTCTGCCCTTCAAGCCGCCGATTTGCAGGCCGGCCACCCCAGTACAGGGGTGGCCTTCAATGAGACAAGCACCAAAAATGGCGGCCGTCACAGCATTTCAAGCCGCTACCCTTAACATTAGGGGTTTGCGTAATCGTCAAAGGCAACATCACTTAAGGCATCTTTTAAACAAATGGGGTGTGAGTGTGGCAGCCATCCAGAAAACCAAGCTGTCCTCTGATGAGGATACTGAAGCTTCTGTCGAGCGTTTTTTGTCAGAATTCAATGTTATCATTAGTCACTCGAGAGGCTTATCAGGTGGATGCAAGCTATTCCTGGCCAACGCTCTGGGGATTACTGCCGTCTCGTATAGCACAGATGATGACAGGCGACTTATTTGCTGTGACCTCGCAGTTTCGTGTGTGTACAGTGGCGAATTGTTTGTTATTATGCCCCTGTAAAGCAGGGCGATATAAGGCTATTTTTCCTGTCATTAGTCGACCATTTGTCCACGAATCGTAAAATTATGCTGTTGGGTGATTTTAATTGTCTCTGTAGGGATGAAGACCGGCAGTGTTAAGTAAGCGATATGAGCCTAGTGCTGCTTTACTCACTGATTTGGTGTGCTTATACAACCTGGTGGATGTTGGGCAAGATAAGGGACATAACATTCATTTAACTCCTTTTAAGCGCTCCTCTGGTGCTCGGCTTGACAGGATTTACGTTTCAGCAGACATGTTATCCAGTGTTTTTGGTTACTGGGTGCGGCCCATACTCTTCAGTGATCACTGCATGGTGTCTCTTCAGATAGGGAGGTACAGTCGGCGCATACTCCATCCTCGATGGGAGCTGTGGAAGCTGAATAGTTGCCTGCTCTCAGATGAAATCTTCAAACGTGCTGTATCCAATTGCTTGAAGGACACGTGGTCACGCGGTGATCTCTCAGTTTTGCAAAAATGGGACTTATTTAAACAAGAAACAAAAACATTGCTATTGAAGCCTCAGCAAGAATCGCGCTTCTGAAGAGACTCGGCCTTCGGGAGCTCGGCCGTACTTTGGTTGAGCTACATGAGTTAGAGAGGATTAGCCCAGGCGCTTATGTAGAAGCTATCACTGCCGTAAAAATAGAGCTTCAGCAGTTTTAAATCGAAAGATACATGGGGCCTTGATAAGATCTATGACCCGAAAATTTCTGGATGAGAAACCATCTAGTCGGGCCCAGTGTGATGAAAGGCAAACTGCTCTACCTAAAGGAATACTGGAAAATCAGTATGGTGGTTGTACATACTGCGACGGTCCTGGTATTATTGAGGCTTTCTTTGACTATTATAGAAAGCTGTTTAGTGGTTGTGCGGGCACAAATGCGACATCAGATTACAGTCACTTATTCGAAGCCTTGCCCAGACTTGACGATGAGCAGCGTGCTGTTCTGGAGGAGCTTATCTCTTTGAACCAAATTAAATCTTCCGTTTCTGTCCTGAAGGCTCAGAAATCTCCTGGGCCAGATGGCCTTACTAGCGAGTTCTATAAAGCATTTTTCACTTGCGTAGCGCCTCTCTTGATGGAGGTTTTCCAGGCTTCTTGCGATGTTGGTGTTTTGCCCCCCTTTCTACTCTGGGCCTACTATTTTAATTCCAAAAGCACATATTCATGTCGGTTGAAAACAGTTGAGGGATATTGTCCAATGCCCCTGTGTAATCCAGATTACACACTTTTTGCAAAGGTTCTTTTAAATCGTCTGCAGCTAGTGGTCGCTCACTTAATAGGCACGCATCTGGTTTGCGGTATCAGAGGCCGCAGCATCTAAACCCATATTCATATTGCACGTTAATTAGTGGAGACAGTATCAGATGAGATCAAACATGTAGCTCTAATTCAGATTGACCTTGCCAAAGCCTTTGATAACGTTCATCATGATTTCTTGTTTGCGGTCTTAGAGCATGCAAATATTGGAGGTGTTTTGGTTAGGGCCATAAGACTGTGCTCAAAGGAGTCCCATACAAGGCTAACTGTTATCTAAGAGCTAACCAAACCTATTCCATTGAAAGTATCTTTTCGCCAAGGCTGTCCTTTATCGCCTTTGTTGCTTGCCCTATATCTCGAACCCCTTTGCCTCAGTATTATTAACTGCACATCTATCCGTGGTTTCTCCCTGGCGCAATGTGAAATTAAGATTTTTGCATATGCAGATGATGTCGCCCTCTATTATTCTGACAAAAAGAGTGTGCTTGAGGCATTACTTTTTACTGAACAGTTTTACCAGGTATCAGGTGCGGCTCTTAATCTAGATAAATCCAAGGTGTTTTGGTTGGGCAATTGGGGTACAACGCCAAGTCATTATAGTGGTAGAAGCTGGGACTGCGGGCCCCTTCACTACCTAAGGGCTCCTCTTCACCAAATTCGCAACAGTGGAGCCTACTGGGATTCACATATAGTCTCCATGAGGCGACAAACCCAGGCTTGGATGGGTAGGGAACTATCAGTGTTTGCTCGGACTCAAGTCTGCAATATTGTTTTTTATTTGCAAAACTTGCCTATGTGTTGCAGGTTCTCTACTGTGCGAGAAAGAAAGTGCAGGTGATGCACAGAATATCTAAATTCGTATGGCGTTTTCAATGGGAGCCCATATGTCGTGGTAACCTATTTCTTTCTCTAGAGTCTGGTGGAATTGGCCTTGTTCACTTATTCGTGCATCAGCTTGTCTGGTGTTTTTTTCTTTTTGAAATCGTGAAACCACCCTTTTTAGTAGCTGTGCATAATTATTAGGTGTCTCAGTGCTCATTTGCTTTTCCTATTAGCACCGACGCGACACACTCGTGGGGGGCCTTAATGGGGATTCCTTAAGGAAGTTGCTGACGCCTTCAATTTCCTCACTGTGCGCTTTTCTTTAGACTACCTGTATAGCCTTTCCAGAAGACAGCTGACTCAGACAAATGCAGAGTGTGTGTTCCCTGTGTCGTTGTATCGGCAAACTTTTCTGGAGTTCCCTGACGCAGGTGTTATATGTGTTAGGCGAATGTGCATTTCTTCTGCCGCGAAAACATTCTTTTTTAGGCTGCACACGTCAACGCTGCTTTGAAGGCATGGCTTCATGCTAAGGAGATGCTCGCCCCATGGACGGTGAATTGCCGCCTGTGCAATACACCTGAGACAATTGAGCATTGTTTTATTCTATGCATTGATGCTCTGTTCTTCTGGGACATTTTAGAATGAACAATTAAGAAGGACATTGATATCACACCCTACAGTATACGTTTTTTTGCCAGTGGAGAAAAACAGTGTTGTGCCATGTGTTCTATTTATGTTGCCGGGAGTATTTAGTCTCCGGAAGAGCCGCATGATGGACCGCCAAGCCGAAATCTTTGTTTCGTGGACAATGCGCTTTGGAGTGGAGAGTATATGCTGGCCTGCAAGAGCCGCCTAGCTGGCTCCTCTATCTCTTTGCATGTGTGTGCCTCCCACACTTTTGATTTTTGGAAAGGCGGGTTCATGCAGGGGTAAGGTGGCCGGTGTTTTATGGCGTGAGCATGCGTAGATTTTTCTTTCCGGCACTATTTCCATGCAATAAAGAAAGAAAAACTGTGAGGATGGCCGAGCGGTCCATGCCGCTGCGCTCAAGTCGTAGTCCGGTCTTCCGGGCGTGGGTTCTAATCTCACTTCTGACATCATTTTTCGTGTTATGCACACAAGACAAATTATTTATTTTATTTGTGAATGCTGCAATCCCACAAGGCCTTTTTGCAGGGTGGGCACATAGATACAAAAAAAAAAGGAAATTACAAGCACAGGTGTCAAAAGTTCAGGCAAAAAGCTCAGATATAAAAGTCACAAAAATGAACAACCGTTCATCGGCAATAAACAGAAAATAATATGCAGCACAGGTGTCAAAACTTCAGGCAAAAAGGTCAGGCATAAAAGTAACAGTATTTAACGAAGGCTCATCGGCCGTAAACAGAGCAATAATACGTAGTGCAACTATTACAACCAGTCAGTAAGAAAATATTTAAACCTCATGAGCAAGTACAACGAAATGCAACAACAAGGCACAAATTAGGGAAAACATTGACCACGAGTAAATAGCGCCACCGATTGATGTAAAATTTCGTAGTTGGTAAGCCGATTCCAGTCTGTTAATGTTCTTAGGGAAAAGAAATATTTGAAGCAATTGTCACGAGGACTAAAGGGGGTAATTGTGAGATAGTGTCGCTGCCTAGTATTGTAACCTGAAGAGAAAGATATTATTTCACCAAGGTTAATTTTAAAATGACCGTTTACAAGCTCTACAAATGAGCGTTTACAAGATGGTACAAAATTTTGAGACCAGAGACGCGATTCCTTTCAGTTAATGGTATCACGCCAGCCTTATGCAACAGGTTAGTCGCTGATGTACTGCACTTTTTTGTATTTTTTTTTCAATTTTTTCAATATTTGTTTTCTTGAACGGATCCCAAATTATGATCAAATATTCTAGTATTGGGAGGACATTTGATTTGTAGGCTAGAAGCCAAATTTCGGGGTTGGAGAAGCTCAGTGCATGCGTCAGAAAGAAAAGTTTATGGCTTAAGTTGCTTTGCTAGAAACCTGATTCATGTGGCTGGTCCAGTCAGGAGTGTAAGAGATACATAGACCCAGATGTTTGTAGTGTTCAACTTCGTAAAGAATGTTACTGGAGGAAGAATGGAATATGAGCGGATTTTTTTTAGAGTTATCCTCATGAAGACGGTTTTTTTAAAGTTGATTGGCATTTGCTAGGTGTCACACCATGCGGTAAGTTCTTGAAAAGCATCGTCTAGTATCAGCTGGCCTGCTTTATTTTTAATTTTTGAATATAGCACACAGTAGTCCGAATATAGTTTAAGGTGAATTGGAATGCCTTTTACTATGTGGTCAATATATACAGTGAACAAGAGTGGCCCAAGCACCGAACCCTGAAGAACTCCAGAGTCAACAGAAACAATTTCAGAGGAATGGCCAACAAACAATACATATTGCTGACGGTTAATCAGGTATGATGAAATCCTGGTAACGATTTTGTTATTCCTTACTGTGTTATGAATTTTGCAAAGCAAATTTTTATGACAGACCTTGTCAAAGGCTTTTGCGAAATCCATGAAATTGCATCTGTTGGTTTCCGTTATTGATAGAGTTTGCAAAGTCGTGTACAGGAAGGTTTTACTCTGCCGCGATTTCAGTGCACCCGTGTTCTGTCAGGACGGCCGAGCGGGGGGATTCCACTTGCGGCCACCGCCGTGTTCGGAGTTCGGACGTGCGATGACGGGTTCCGTAGGAGCGGCTTCAGCTGCCATGTCAGGCCGCGGTTATAGGACTACGGAAAAGGGAAGTGACTACCAGGTTGTTTTACCAGGGTTGCCTACAGGGCGTTTCGATTTAAATACAGTGTTTTGCATGCGGATGTCACGGCCCTCACGTACCATGTGGAATGTTTCCGCGATGCGTTGGCGGAACATTCCCTGCTCCCGGACGTTATCGCCCTCGGGGCGTATCGCATGAGTCACGTCTGTGCGACCATCATAAAGGATGCCTAGACGCTATAAAGGATTACAGGCATCGGCGAGCAACGCGTGAAAAAGGTGATTGACCCGGTGAACCAGTACGTGCGCCTGAAGCTGCACTGACTACTACACAGGGTGCCCGATGAGGAGGTGCGAGCAGCCTTCGCACCGTCAATCAGCGGTCATATTTCATTTTGCCCGCGCCTCACCTGATTACAAGCTCGCTCACGATGACATAGGTTCCGTTCAATAGCTTAAACCGAAGCAGAAACATGGGAGATGTTCAGTTAGAAATTATTTACCTGGCGAAAGGCAACTGCTAGTGAAAACTCATGTTTACTAATGTCTTGCGCATATTATTAAAAAATGCACAAAATAATCATGTCCGTGTACTCCTTTCAATCCGGTGCTAGAAGACGAAGAAGATTAAGGTAAGGTGAAGAGAAAGAAAACGAATAGAACAGGAGAAAAAGAAGGAGAAGAAGAAGAAGAAGAAGAAGGAGAAGAAGAAGAAGAAGAAGAAGAAGAAGAAGGAGGAGAAGAAGAAGAAGAAGAAGAAGAAGAAGAAGAAGAAGAAGAAGAAGAAGAAGGAGAAGAAGAAGAAGAAGAAGAAGAAGAAGAAGAAGAAGAAGAAGAAGAAGAAGAAGAAGAAGAATCTCTTGCCGGCGGTTCGCGGTTCAGAGAAAGCAATATCTGGAGGTTCCTCTTTCGAGACTAGGACTGCCTCTGTCTCTTACAGTTCTTCTATCGTTCGGTGCGAGTGCCAAGGGATTCCCGTTAAGCAGTGTATGCGGCTACCTTCACGATTACATAAGTGCAACTAATCGATTATCTTGTTAGCTATACACAAAATTCTTTCGCATGTCCAAAAAAAGCTAGATTGATTCTATTCCGGATGACTCATACCTCTTGAATTCATTTTATTTTTCCCAATTTTTTTTTATCTTGATTCAGTCTTCTGACGTTTCCTTCCCCGCGCAAATGCTTCATTGGCATTCTACCCTATACCTTGGCCAATCCCCCCCACGTGGGTATGTGCCATATTACTTGAGGAGAAGAAGAAGAAGAAGAAGAAGAAGAATTGAAGAAGAAAGCGTTCGTTCAGAAGCGAGCTTTAGGATGCCGAAGATGGAGAAGACTGGACAGGAAACCATCATATGGGTTCAATCTGTCTGCGAAGATCGCCAGCTTCCTGGAGCATACACCTTTTGTCTGCAGGGTGAGCTGCACCGTCACACCGGCATCGACAGCGGCCGCGGCAACCCGGGCCTCAGCTTCGACCGCGGCACTCCCGCATCCTGCAGCTGGGGACCGCCGCAGACGCTCTTTGAGGTATCCAGGGGATCGCCTTCTCCAGGAATGAGCTCTGAACGCGGCCAGCCAATTGGCCGTGACGGACGCACTTCGAGGGTGTCTGGCCGGTCTCCGCGGCCGGGACGCAGTTCGGCAACGCCATCACCGGGTGTTCGTGAATGCTGCCCCCGCCGCCTACGCCGCCAGGGTTTCGGGATGAACCAGCCTCCTGCGAGCACCTCAGGCATCGTCTTTCGGGCCGCCGAGGCAGGCCGCTTGACTTTCATCTTGCGCAAGGTAACACAGGCGGAAGCCCACGAGAAAATCGCAGTGGGTCAGAGATTTCTCAGAGATCTTTTTGCCGGAGGTCAAGAGAGCTCAAGCGCGGTACCTCGCCGTCACAAAAGACTCGGGGAGCGAGGCAAGGGAAAGTGTTACGCAGGCCGATGTGTTAGGACGGAAGCGAGCGCGCACCTCTGCAGGTCGCGATTTGACTGAAGGCGGGAGTTACAGAAGACTTCACAGGTCCATGACGAACGACGAGGCATGGTCTGTGGCCATTGCACACGCCGTGGTCCTGTGGCGAAAACTAGCATCTTGTAGACGCTTTAGTGATGAAGATCCCAACGGGACGGCATGTCAAGCATGATGCGTGCAGTGTTCCACGCATGATTAAGCCATGGATATGCTTCCTCACAATTAAATCTCTGATGATCCACCGCTTTTGGCATGGAGGAGGTCACATGCGGAGAAATCAAGAGAGAAGCCATCTCAGAGAAACTGTCAGGAACGCAAGTACGCATGCTGCAAGAAACTATTAATGTACGCTCATTACTACCATGTGCCGAAGTGACCAAGTAACTGTGGGTAATATGGAACCGAAGTCCCCTGATCGTGTGAAATGTGCTTACTCTGCTACGTGCACTGAAGAAATCCAACAGGGAAATAACCTCACCGAACAAGATAGCACTTTCATCTCTGGGGGCGCCGACAACTGTCGGGCTCAGTGTTCCACTCCATATTCAAATTGGGACAAATAAACGGCGTCCATCAAGTCGACACCATCCGAGAGTGATGATGAAGACACTGTATTGTACAAAACCCTTTCATGCCCGGAACATTTCAGACAACACTACGGTGCCGATGGGCTGGCTGGTACTTCATCGAGTTCATGCGCAGCAGGAAGCATCGCAGAGGACAAAATTCTACTACCGGCAAGCACCCGTCCCAGAGCCGTCACTAGGGGGCCAAAGATGGGATGGCAGGAGTACTGTGTCACGTTACTAGTTACTTTTTGATTCCAATTGTCCCCCCCCTCCGCCCCTTTTTTTTTAAAAGTGCAAAACATCTATAATGATGTTGCAAATAAACAAAATGTACAGTTTTATCGCGCACTGTTCTTTAATGGCACCGTTGCGACACAGGTAGGTCGTTGTGTTGTGAATCGCATCTGCGTCGCATGCCTGATAACATGTCGGAAGATTGAAAAGGAGAGCTCGCGTGCGCCGCAACTACAGTTCTGTCGTCTTTAATTCGACAACATAGCTATACAACCAGACTAACCTGGACTTGCACTCAATATTAACCAAGGCTAAACATGCAATCACTTAGCTTTCGCTACGTATATCCTGGCATAGCCGAGCTAAGCCGCAGCGTTCATTCGGTGACCAACCTCTCGCGATCAACCACTAATTTAACCGCGTCCCGCAGGGTACGCACGCTGCCTATCCAGTGTGCGGAAGGCACTCAACGTTAGAGGCCAAGCCGCGTCTACTTACCCGATACACTGCAACTTTCGCTCTCTAACTTGATTCAGCAGTACTCGAACCGCACCTAAATTTTTTAGATAACGACAGTTGGAAAACTTGCCTATAACTTGCCCCTGGGAATCGGCCCCACTTCCACTGCCGCTTTCCTAAAAAAAACTGTTCACACAATCAGTTTTCTTTGTTCTCATCAAAAGCAATTACTTGGTCGCATACAAAACAAACCACCAAGGCAGCACTTCCGCGTCCATGAATGACATGTGGGCATTTTTGTGCGGAGACTTTCCTTTAAAAGTACAGTGGCAATTTTAAACGCACAAGAGCCACGGAAGAGGGCGTCGTTAGCACGCATAGAGCTTTAAGCTTTTATGCATGTCACATGGTTTCCACATGGTGTGGGAGTGCCAATCAAACCCATCTGTTCCCTTCCTCCCTACCCCAACCCCGCCAGAGAAGACTGGAAGGCGGCCCTGCCCAGCTGTCAAGACCCAAAAGGCCTTGGTATCAACGGACGCGAGCGGCCTTGCTTGCCAAGGGTGCCCCGGAATAGGAGCTCCACTTAGTATTGTGAGAGAAAAGGCCAATAGGGCCCCAACCCAGTCACCTCTCTGCAAGCACTTAATCGTCAATGAATGATTGACGATCATCCCCCCCCCCCCCCCTATCTAGGAAGCTGTATCCCCATCCACCGCAATCTTCGGTCCACCTGTCTAATAATTATTTAAAATGGGCCCCTAAGAGTTTATCAAGCATCCACGTTAGCCTTACCTTGCATGCGGAAGTTTTCTCTGATTATTTAGAGAAAACGGTTCTGAAAAGTGATGGCGAGGGGGCTACAGGATTTCAGTAAAAGAAGCACTGACATATGTATGCTTTTTTCTGTAATCTGAGTCGCATCTACACAAGGTCTCTTTAATTACCTTCTTGTTTTGGACATCGGAGCTCCAGAGAGCCAACCGGCATATCGTATTCATCCAGTGATGAACACAGCCAGGCATTTTTCAGGTACAAAGTGAGGTCGGTGCAAGGGCGGGGGGGGGGGGGCTGATTTCTATGGGTAGGCTCGGGTCTCCTGAGGCGCCCTCTTGGATACGTTCCTGCCTTTGGTGTTTCCGGTATTCGCGCACTCCAACCTTTCGAAATATCGTAAAGTACGAATTCATGCACGCAGTAATCCTGTGCTGAGCTCGAAGCCACCAGTACTGTTTCCCACCTTACTTCAGCGCGGACGCCTTTGCATCTGGCTGTCTCGACAAGCGCAGCATAAAAAATCGTAGCCTGGGCAGTACAACAAAGTTGACGTGCAAAGTAGGAATGGTGGTCTGCTGTGCGCAGTTAAGCCCCAGTTGTCCATAATTAGAGCACCACTTGGTCCAGCGACTTTTGTTGGCGTAAATGGCGACCAAGTCTTCACGGATCCATATTTTAGCAGCGGTGCCACAAATACTAGCGGCGGAGGTAGGTTTACGTATCCTTAAGGTTCTTTATACACTCTCATTATAGTGTAACTCTATATTCTAATGATGTGAAGCTTTCCAGACATCCAATCACGCAGCAGAGAGATGTTTTACTGCGACAGCTGTTAAACGCGCGTTCCTGCAGGGTTTCGCGTCGTCGTCATCGCAGCAGTAGTTATAGTAGTGGTAGTAGTAAACGGTAGGTGCATTGCCATGGGAACTACTCAGAGCGTATTTGCTGTGGAAGGAGGAGGGCATACGACGTGAGTGGAGGAAACGGTGACCGGTGGGTGGTTTCCATTGAAGAATTCCCAGCAGAAGAATTCCCATCCGAGGGATGTTTACTGTGGGAAGAGGGTATGGCAAGAGCGTACGACCCGCGGAGGCTTGAGCACGAGTTATGCGTCACTGGATTTTTTGTTGTTGTTGTGTTTGTTGTTGAAATCGAGCCTCAGTTTGAGCTGTAATCACATATGCTGATAAATCGTTAAGCGGCCTGCGGTGCGTACAGCGCTGCAGTCAATGAGGAATCGTCTACGCTGTTTATTAAAGTTCCTGCCCTATTTGCGTTAGCTGTGAAAGGAGGGAAGCATTGTCCTGCGAGTGCGGGAGCATGGTCTTCGATCTATTGTTTGGCATGCCCTACCGGGACCCCCTGCAGCACACCCCCTTCACCAGCAGCTCTATTTGCGTGAGCTGTGAAAGGAGGGAGCATTGTCCTGCGAGTGCGGGAGCATTGTCTTCGTTCTATTGTTTGGCATGCCCTACCGGGACCACCTGCAGCACACCCCCTTCACCAGCAGCTCTATTTGCATGAGCTGTGAAAGGAGGGAGCATTGTTCTGCGAGTGCGGGAGCATTGTCTTCGTTCTATTGTTTGGCATGCCCTACCGGGACCCCCTGCAGCACACCCTCTTCACCAGCAGCTCTATTTGCGTGAGCTGTGAAAGGAGGGAAGCATTGTCCTGCGAGTGCGGGAGCATGGTCTTCGATCTATTGTTTGGCATGCCTTACCGGGACCCCCTGCAGCACACCCCCTTCACCAGCAGCTCTATTTGCGTGAGCTGTGAAAAAAGTGAAGCATTGTCCCGCGAGTGTAAAGCATTGTCTTCGTTCTATTGTTTGGCATGCCCTACCGTGACCCCCTGCAGCACACCCCCTTCACCAGCAGCTCTATTTGCGTGAGCTGTGAAAAAAGTGAAGCATTGTCCCGCGAGTGTAAAGCATTGTCTTCGTTATATTGTTTGGCATGCCCTACCGGGACCCCCTGCAACACACCCCCTTCACCAGCAGCTCCATTTGCGTGAGCTGTGAAAGGAGGGAAGCATTGTCCTGCGAGTGTAAAGCATTGTCTTCGTTCTATTGTTTGGCATGCCCTACCGGGACCCCCTGCAGCACACCCCCTTCACCAGCAGCTCTATTTGCGTGAGCTGTGAAAGGAGGGAAGCATTGTCCTGCGAGTGCGGGAGCATGGTCTTCGATCTATTGTTCGGCATATGCCCTACCGGGACCCCCTGCAGCACACCCCCTTCACCAGCAGCTCTATTTGCGTGAGCTGTGAAAGGAGGGAAGCATTGTCCTGCGAGTGCGGGAGCATGTTCTTCGATCTATTGCTTGGCATGCCCTACCGGGACCCCAGCAGCACACCCCCTTCACCAGCAGCTCTATTTGCGTGAGCTGTGAACGGAGGGAAGCATTGTCCTCCGAGTGCGGGAGCATTGTCTTCGTTCTATTGTTTGGCATGCCCTACCGGGACCCCCTGCAGCACACCCCCTTCACCAGCAGCTCTATTTGCGTGAGCTGGGAAAGGAGGGAAGCATTGTCCTGCGAGTGCGGAAGCATGGTCTTCGATCTATTGTTTGGCATGCCCTACCGGGACCCCCTGCAGCACACCCCCTTCACCAGCAGCTCTATTTGCGTGAGCTGTGAAAGGAGGAAAGCATTGTCCTGCGAGTGCCGGAACATGGTTTTCGATGTATTGTTTCGCATGCCCTACCGGGACCCCCTGCAGCACACCCCCTTCACCAGCAGCTCTATTTGCGTGAGCTGTGAAAGGAGAGAAGCATTGTCCTGCGAGTGCAGGAGCACTGTCTTCCTTCTATTGTTTGGCATGCCCTACCGGGACACCCTGCAACACACCCCCTTGACCAGCAGCTCTATTTGCGTGAGCTGTGAAAGGAGGGAAGCATTGTCCTGCGAGTGCGGGAGCATGGTCTTCGATGTATTGTTTGGCATGCCCTACCGGGACCCCTGCAGCACACCCCCTTCACCAGCAGCTCTATTTGTGTGAGCTGTGAAAGGAGGGAAGCATTGTCCTGCGATTGCAGGAGCATTGTCGTTCTATTGTTTGGCATGCCCTACCGGGACCCCCTGCAGCACACCCCCTTCACCAGCAGCTCTATTTGCGTGAGCTGGGAAAGGAGGGAAGCATTGTCCTGCGAGTGCGGAAGCATGGTCTTCGATCTATTGTTTGGCATGCCCTACCGGGACCCCCTGCAGCACACCCCCTTCACCAGCAGCTCTATTTGCGTGAGCTGTGTAAGGAGGGAAGCATTGTCCTGCGAGTGCAGGAGCATTGTCTTCGTTCTATTGTTTGGCATGCCCTACCGGGACCCCCTGCAGCACACCGCCTTCACCAGCAGCTCTATTTGCGTGAACTGTGAAAGGAGGGAAGCATTGTCCTGCGAGTGCGGGAGCATGGTCTTCGATCTATTGTTTGGCATGCCCTACCAGGACCCCATGCAGCACACCCCCTTCACCAGCAGCTATATTTGTGTGAGCTGTGAAAGGAGGGAAACATTGTGCTGCGAGTTCAGGAGCATTGTCTTCGTTCTATTGTTTGGCATGCCCTACTGGGACCCCCTGCAGCACACCCCCTTCACCAGCAGCTCTATTTGCGTGAGCTGTGAAAGGAGGAAAGCATTGTCCTGCGAGTGCCGGAACATGGTTTTCGATGTATTGTTTGGCATGCCCTACCGGGACCCCCTGCAGCACACCCCCTTCACCAGCAGCTCTATTTGCGTGAGCTGTGAAAGGAGAGAAGCATTGTCCTGCGAGTGCAGGAGCACTGCCTTCGTTCTATTGTTTGGCATGCCCTACCGGGGCCCCCTGCAGCACACCCCCTTCACCAGCAGCTCTATTTGCGTGAGCTGTGAAAGGAGGGAAGCATTGTCCTGCGAGTGCGGGAGCATGGTCTTCGATCTATTGTTTGGCATGCCCTAACGGGACCCCCTGCAACACACCCCCTTCACCAGTATCTCTCTCTGCCTTGATACGCGATACGGGCTCCACCGCTGCCGCGGCACACGACCTTCAAGGAACAAGCGAACGCCGAGCCTTTGACCCAGAACGACAGGCGTCAGTAGCAATACTGTCAACACGCCTTCCATCTCGGCCAAAGAAAATGGGAAATGACTCGTCGAAAGCAGAAGAGAACGCGAAAGAAAACACTCGAGCTCCGCGTTAAGGGTATACGACACCAAAGCGTAACGGGGTTTATGTCGATAAATGCTGAATTGTTCATTCGCTACTTTACACTCATACATCCTTGGGAGTCCTCGCACCACCTGCGATGGCAGGTACGGCAACTGGGGAGTCTTGTGAGGGCCAGGTTCCTCATCCTGAGCGACCTCTCGCTGCCAATCAATTTAAACGCCACCTGCCACAACGTTCAGTTTGCTCACAATCCGGTGGGCAGGTTGTAATGATGTAATAAGGTCACCTGACCTAGATGGCCCGCCTGCCACCGAGGTTGCCTCTCTTGGAATTTATTGGTGGATTTTTGCTCACGGCCATCGACGACGACGATGTTTTTTTATGAATAGAAAGCGCAGAGACCCCAGATAATATTTGTTGCAACAGATGTCTTCTATAGAGGGGAATACTGGGAGAGTTTGCAAAAGTTTAGCATAATGAATAGCGCAAAAGGACCGCCTGATCCTTTTGCGCCGTTCTTTATGCTAAAGATGTCTTTCTCCCACCAAATGAAACAAAAAATAATAGACGAGCAGTTGTTGAACGCTGGCTGGAACTAGCACATTTGCGTCTCCTTTTACTTCGAACAGCTTCCTCAGAGTGCCTACAGCATCTCTGGCAACTAGAACATGTTGAAATGTGCTTTGCTTGCAAAAAAGTGTGTAGGAATGAGTACACGGCGTACAAAACTTATGTAGCAAATTCGCAACACTCGGCGATAAAGATATAGCCGGTAACTGCAAGAAAGACAATGTGCGAAACGCAATCAATTGCTTTTTCTAGATCAAACAGGAGAATGGCAACTGTTCTAGCAATGCAGGTTCAATATTCACCTCATCTCCACACCGATCAATCTGACTCAAGGGCTGACCTACTGACAACTTCAGCAGTCCGTGGTCGTTCCTTGTTGGTGGCCACGTATGAGGCACCTGCTAGACTAGAGGCTTCATCTGAAGTATTTTGTTTTTTTTTTAATAAACTTCAGAAATCACTTCTTCCACAACAACACGAGAACGAAGCGAGTCTTACTGAGGTCGCTGTACAAACTGACTTCGGAAGACGTGATCATTGTCAAGTGCGGAGACAGATGAAAGCTTGAAATTACAGATAGAGGAAACACAACCATGCTGCCAGGTTCTTTCAGTTGACAATGAAACGCTGTATGAATTCTCTTTTCTTTTTCTGTTTGCATGTTGATATATAGTGGTGCAGTATGATCAGTTTATATATACAGCAACAGCAGGTCGCTGAAATCCAAGCGACCGGGCGCTCATATGATGCTGCACTTCTTGTCTTGATAAATGACGAGATTGTCGTTGCAGGCGAAGTACTTGCCGAACTTGTCAAAGTGGGCCAGCGCAATTTCCACTCTGTCAGGTGACAAAAGAAATGACCATGGGATTAGTACCAACCAAAGAGAGGTGGCCTTTGTTTTATGAGTTCTCCCTGTAACTCAAGTGGCTCACTGCTTTATTTCCTCCATTTCTCCGCACATTCCGGGGAGCGTGGGCAAGCATGTTAAGAGTCCTCAGTTTTTTGTTGCATTCAAGATATTTTCTTCTTGGTCGAGCTGCGGGTATTGCAGACCTTGAGCTAAGACGTCTCACGCCTTCACCTGCTGCGAGATGCATGACCAACATTCTCGGATAAAAATTTTGAAAACAAATTTTAATGTTGCAATTGCAATGGCTTGATCATTGGTCTGATCATTGACTATTCACTGGTTCTCCAATCTTATAAACTGAAGGCTTGACCTCGGCTGAGCCTTGAAGGTCATGTGAAGTACATAGCGATCTCAGCCCGTTACCTCTAGTAGTGAAGCTACCGCTTCAAAATGCTTTTGTCCAGAATTGTAGAGTATGCATGGAGAAGATGCGACGTATGCCTTATGACATGCACCATCCATTTGAATCGTTACCAGGGCACCGGTCCTACTACTAGACCAGGATAAGCAGGTGTATGGTGGCACCGTTAGCGCGTCCAAGTTCTGAAGTGATGAGGAAGATCTTGGCTTCCACAAGTCTGAAGCTCCGGATTGCGCTATTCGAGCGGCGCTTGGAGCCATACCTAGGGACCAGGATATTCCCCAAAAAAGATAGCGCTTCTCTATTACACAAACGCTGTACAGCTGCGAAGTTTTTGGTCTCTCGCATCTCAATAGAAAGGTTTCACCCTGAAATTTGTGTGGCATAGAATTCGGCGCAGGTGTAGAGGGGGTGAGGTTTCCTACCTGTATTGTGGGTCCGGAAGTGACGTGACGAGGTTCACAATTTCTCGCAGTCGGCTGGGCACACTCTCACACCACGTCTGCCGAAGGAAAAGTTTTTCAGGTCGTTATCGCCCCCGCTTACTGTACAGAGCAGCGCGCAGTGCGCGTTTCGAATTCAGGTCAACGAAGCCGCGGTGCTGTTGAAAAGTGTTCTGGGAACATGGAAGGAAGAATGCGAGGTACAAACCATTGCGAACGAAATAAAAAACAGCTGGTTCTGCGTAAGGTCCAAGTTTTTCAGGCCGCTATGCTCAAATTCTTCCTCGAACTTTCTCATGAAGAGACGAAATCCCTGCGAACAGACGCGGAGAAGTCGGCAATCAGCTCCAATACTGATATAGAGCAAAAGCATACAAGAGCGTTTCACGTAATTTGAGCAAACGGCTTTAAATAAGGGGGCAGATCGCAGCCGGGTGAAACCAACGAATAATTGTTTGGAGCCATAATGCGCTGCTAACAGTATTTTTTTTTATATTCGGCTTAGTTAAAGATGAATTATGCAAATTTTAAACACTTTCAAGGCAACGTACTTTTTACTTGGTCCTCTTTTTCCAGCATTTTAGGAAACCCAACGAAACATGAACAAAAAAAAGTGACTTCGCTGACGCTCTATCGTACTGCAGCGCACCCAACCGCGCTTTGAACGAACGAAACATACGCGCTGACCGTGCTCACGTGAGTGCTGCGCACGGTTCGCGGGTTGGATTCCTGCGTGGCGAGTTCATTTCAATATAGGCGAAAACGCACACGTGCTTAGGTACGGGCTGAAGAACCTCAAGCGGGCCCTCACGGCGGCGTTAAATTAAATGAGATGTGATAGGGCTTAGCGAAGTTAGGACAGGTGAGGCGCATACAGTACTAAAGACGGACACACACTGTGCTATCGCGGATTAGAGGATAGACGAGAACTAGGTGTGGGATTCCTCATTAATAAGGATATAGCTGGCAACGTAGAGGAGTTCTATAGTATTAACGAGAGGGTAGCAGCTATAGTAATTAGGCTGAATAGGAGGTACAAGCTGAAAGTGGTGCAGGCCTACGGAACCGCATCCAGCCATGATGACCAGACCGTTGAAAGTTTCTATGAGGGCGTAGAATTGGCAATGCATAAAGTAAAATCACAGTACACTGTACTGATGGGCGACTTCAATGCGAAGGTGGGCAAGAAGCAGGCTAACGACCACGCGGTAGGTGACTATGGGATAGGCTCTAGAAATAGGAGGGGAGAGTTATTAGTCGAACTCGCGGATAGAAATAATTTACGGATAATGAATACCTTCTTCCGCAAACGAGGAGACAGGAAGTGGACCTGGAAGAGCCCCAATGGTTAAACTAAAAATGAAATCGACTTCATACTATGCGCTAAACCTGGCATCATCCAGGATGTGGCCGTCCTCGGAAAGGTGCGTTGTAGCGACCACAGAATGGTAAGGCCTCGAATTAGCTTAGAGTTGAAGAGACAACGGAAGAAGCTAGTGAAGAGGAAGACCCTTAACGAGTTAGCCGTAAGAGGGAAAGTACAAGAGTTTAGGATAGCACTGCATAACAGATATGTGGCTTTAACTGAGGAAGACAATATTGATGTTCATACAATGAACGATAGTCTGACATCAATAATTACGGAGTGCGCAGTAGAAGTAGGTGGTAGGACAGTTCGACAGGATTCCGGAAAGCCATCTCAGGTGACGAACGATCTGATTAAGAAGCGCCAAAGCATGAGAGCGTCTAACCCTATCGACAGAATAGAACTAATAGAGCTATCAAAGTTAATAAATAAGCGCAAGGTAGCCGACAAAAGGAAGTTTAATAGGATGAGAATCGAGCATGCGCTAAACAACGGAGGTAGCCTAAAAGCAGTAAAGAGGAAACTAGGAATAGGTAAAAACCAGATGTATGCATTAAGAGACAAGCAGGGCAATGTCATTAGAAATATGGATAAGATAGTTAACGTAGCCGAAGAGTTCTACACAGACCTGTACAGTAGCCAATGTAATCAAAGCGTTAATGAGAAAGACAGCAGTGCACACCAATGCGTCATCCCGCCAGTAACGAAAGATAAGTAAAGAAAGCCTTAGGAGCAATGAAAAGGGGAGAAGCAGCTGGGGAGAATCAGGTAACAGCAGATCTGCTGAAGGATGGGGGGGGGTGACATCGTGCTAGAAAAACTAGCCTCCCTGTATACGCAATGCCTTATGACCTCGACTGTACCAGAAGCTTGGAAGAATGCAAACATTATCTTAATTCATAAGAAAGGAGACGCCAAGGACTTGAAAAATTACAGGCCGATCAGCTTACTTTCCGTTGCCTACAAAGTATTTACTAAGGTAATCGCTAATAGAGTCAGCGCAACCTTAGACTTTAATCAACCAAATGATCAGGCTTGCTTTCGTAGAGGATATTCTACAATAGATCATATTCACACTATCAATCATGTGATAGAGAAATGCGCAGAATATAACCAACCTCTATATATAGCTTTCATTGATTACGAGAAAGCATTCGACTCAGTGGAAACCTCAGCAGCCATACAGGCATTGCGTAATCAAGGGATAGAAGAGCCTTATGTCAAAATATTAGAAGACATATACAGCAACTGCACAGCTACTATAGTCCTCCATAATGTCAGCAATAAAATTCCAATAAGGAAGGGCGTCAGGCAGGGAGACACGGTCTCGCCAATGCTATTCACCGCCTGTTTACAGGAGGTATTCCGAGGCCGGAATTGGGAACAGTTGGGAATAAGAATAACTGGAGAATACCTAAATAATCTGCGATTCGCTGATGACATTGCCTTGCTGAGTTACACAGGAGGTGAACTGCAAATCATGATCAATGAGTTAGACAGGCAGAACAAAACGATGGATCTAAAAATTAACATGCAGAAAACGAAGGTAATGTTCAACAGTCTAGCAAGGGAACAACAGTTCACAATTGGCAGCGAGAGCCTGGAAGTTGTGACGGAATACGTCTACTTAGGGCAGGTAGTGACAGCTGATCCGGATCATGAGAAGGAGATAACTAGAAGGATAAGAATGGGGTGGAGTGCATATGGCAAGTTCTCGCAGATCATGAGTGGACCAATTTCCCTCAAGAGAAAAGTCTACAACAGCTTTATCTTACCGGTACTCACCTACGGTGCAGAAACGTGGAGGCCAGCGAAAAAGTTCAGCTTAAGTTAAGAACAACGCAGCGAGCCATGGAAAGGAAAATGATAGGTGTAACGTTAATAGACCGGAAGCGGGCAGAGTGGGTGAGGGAACAAATGCGGGTTAATGACATCCTAGTATAAATCAAGAGAAAGAAATAGGCTTGGGCAGGGCATGTAATGCGAAGGCAAGATAACCGCTGGTACTTAAGGGTAACGGAGTGGATTCCAAGAGAAAGTAAGCGTAGCAGGGGATGGCAGAAGGTTAGGTGGGCGGATGAGATTAAGAAGTTTGCAGGCAAAGGGTGGATGCAGCTGGCAAAAGAACAGGGTTAATTGGAGAGACATGGTAGAGGCCTTTGCCATGCAGTGGGCGAAGTCAGGCCGATGATGAAGATGATGATGGTGATGAACGCTTGGGAAAAGTAACGGAAACTTGACGCATAAATATGGACGCCTCTACGTTAGGCTGTATACGGGCGTGAAATATAAGACTATATGTGCCCGAGTCGACCAGGGATCCTTCAGGAACTGCATTGTAGAAGCTTACCCATACAGATGATTTAAAACTTAGTGAAAAGAACCCCCAGGCAATCCCCTTTAATGCGAAGACAAAGACAGTGACCGCCACCTCATGAGAGCGCTAACTCCATATGAGCCAAGTACACCTCGGTCAAATGTGGATACACGGGTCTCATACTAGCAAATGCCCACTCACTGGAGGACGTTCTCATCTACGGGAAAGTGAACGCAGACTGGGGTTAAGGCTACGACATTCTACGCCGGCCGCGAAGGTTTGCACTCTTTGCCACAAAGGCATCAGGAAGTTATCAAGGAAAGAGTGGACACCTGGATCGCACAGTTGCTAAATCCCTAAAACCTATTTAGAGACCTGTGCACACTGCAGGCGCAGCTTGGTAGCACTGTTTCCCAGACAATTACAGCGATAGCTGTTAGGCGCCCGTCCCTGACTTGCGCGTCACCGGCGGCGTAACCATTGGGTGCGGTAATGTCACGATAACTTGACATTATATCACGTGACGTTAATGTCACGTGACCTTATGTCACCGTCAACCTCGGTCTCATAAGCCTACCGGTGGCTCTGTTTGGAACAGCCGCCTGGCAGTGCAGGGTTGCATCACTTGAGCGCTACACCACTGCGCCAGGAATATATATCCCCAAAACTAAAAGCCTAAACAGCTATCGCTGAACACCACTTGCACTGTCGCAACCATTCTGTGAGTTTTTTTTCTTATTATTCCACACTTACAGTCTAGACAAGCTGCTAAGCGCTAGCAGTTTACCACAAACTACATTCGATGCTCTGTATTCCATGTCTAGATTGTTGTAACAGTGGACGCCCTCATTATTTAAGCAAACATGCCCTCTTTAAACACGAAAACCGGTAACATATTGCCGCGAACCTTCGTACTGTTTGTTTATTCATTCTTCAAAGGTGCAGACACGTGGCTTTATCGCTTTATTTGTGATGCAAGACGCGACTAGATTTATCTCGATTGCTCGCAGCCGGGGGGGGGGGGGGGGGTGCCGATTCTACGTTGTTTCAGAATGTTCTGGTAACTTTGCACGCTTTATCTCGAAAGTTCACTATCAGCTGTAAACTGAGCACGGCCGGGAGCGGCTTCCATTCGGTTCGACGAACGCCGAGCACGGTTGTTGCTACGCCGCCGCCGAGTGATTGTTTTTTGTGGGCGCAAGTCAGCCCATATGAAGGGTTTTGTTTAGAAACTATTTTCGCCGTCTCTCTGCTCTCCGGACTGCAGTAACCACTCTGTGACCACATTGGAAGCGTTTCGAGCCTCACCTTGTAAGCCAGGCCGACTGCAGCCATGCTCGTAACCACCTCCTTGCGGAATGTGTTGATTTCAGTCTGCAGTGGGAACAGTAAGTGCTCTCCTTTTAAAATGATTGAAAAGACAGCTTAAACCTTTTCTTCTTCATACGATGCGACTCACTGAGCAAGCCAGAGAAACGTGACGCGGCGTGTTGAAGTAGATTGCTCATTGTTGAAAGAAAACATCAGGACAAGAGCCTGGCAGTGATCATCTCCAGTTGTTTGGCGATCTGTTATTATACGGGACTGCCACAAATGAGTTTCCCGGTTTTATGGACCGTGTACTGGCATGATGCTGGCATGTATTGCTAAAAACAAACGGCATGGTACAAGATAATCAAGGGTTAGACATAATCCTGTCTGGCGAGGGGGAAGCATATTGGAAGCACAAGAAACATACACTCGCCAAAGAAAAATATTTAACACATGACGTTTCGAGACCCGTACGGGTCCCTCGTTCACAATGAGGATGGGCGGAATGGGCCGCTACTTATAAGCGGACTTGACTGCACAGTGAGTGGGCGTAGATATCGGGAAGATTCCCTCTCGTCCTGTTGATAGCGTTCTTGGTCGTCTGTATGTAAAATGATTCGAGAAGTAATCGTGAAGATAAAGGTTTCTTCGTGTCCAAGATTGTGGCGTTCTTCCAGTCAATGGTGTGCTGCATCATTTGGCCATGCTCTGCAAGTGCGTTGGAGGAAGTGCGACCTTTCTGGACGTCATTCTTGTGTTCCCTTATTCTTCTTTTAAAATCGCCTGACTCGCCAATGTATGATGCATCGCAATCCTTGCAGGGGATCTTGTATACAACGCCGGGGTAACATGTGCGCTCTAGGCGGTCCTTCACGTGACACAGCTGCTGTTTCAGCTTGCTGGACGGTACGTGCGCAATTCGAACGCCGTATTTGGCAAATCTTCGCGCCAGAGCCTCACTTGTACCCCGGGAATACGGGACAGCGGCGCGTTTCTGTTGCCCAACAAACTGGGGCTGAGCAGGTTCCTTACAGCGGCGTTCTTGATTGTTTAGCATCTGACGGGGGTAGCCATTATTTTCAAGGTCGACGCGAACATCTGCTGCTCGGAAGAGAGAAGGCCAGGACTAGAACATAGACGACCAGCTCGCTTGAGCAGAGCGGACACGACGGAGCGTTTGTGGCCTATGGGATGGGCAGATTTAAAATCGAGGTACTTGCCGGTATGTGTGGGCTTTCGGTATACGGTAGTGGCGAGCCCATCGGGAGTGCGGAGAACGAGAACATCGAGAAAAGCAATACTTCCGGCGGCTTCTTCTTCCATTGTGAACTGAACTGTTGGTTGAAAAGAGTTGAGGTGGTCCAAAAAAGGTTTGGCATCTTGCGCTGAATTACGCAGAAGCAATCGTCCACATATCGTAAAAACAGTTTCGGACGAGTATGAAACGATTGTAGGGCCGAACTTTCAATACACTCCAGCGCGAGGTTGGCACAGGTTACGGACACAGATGCACCCATGGCCGTACCAAACACCTGCTTGTAATATACGTTGCTGAACACGAAATATGTGTTCTCAAGACAGAAGCTTAAGGGGCGGCACAGATCAACTGCTTCAAAAGGCGTACGGGATGGAAGTGATGGGTCTTCTTCCAGTGCCGTTTCACAGCATTCAACAGCGAAGTTTACTGGAACGCATGTGAACATCGATTTTAAATCGAACGAGACCATGATGTCTTCGTTGTCAACCGCCACGGCCTTGAGTTTAGCAACGATATCAGCGTAATCTTTCACGTATGTCGGCGTACGTCCAACAAGAGGTCCAATAACCTGGTGCAGATACTTGGATAGGTTATACAATGGGGAACGCGTGAAGTCAACTATCGGCCTGAGTAGTATGTCCGGTTTATGAATTTTAGGTAAGCCGTAAATAGCGGGTGCTGAGCCGTTATGACACAATAGCTGGTAGTAAAGGTACCTTTTCGCAGGAGGAACAAATCTTAAAACATCCGTTAGTAGTTTTTGAAGCTCTGTTTGTATTTTCTTCGTGGGATCCCGGCTAAGCTTGGCGTAGGTGACCGCATCGTCGAGGAGTTCGGACATCTTTGAAAGGTACTGAGTGCGCTCTAATACCACGGTTGCGTTTCCTTTGTCAGCCGGAAGGACTACTATCTTTTCGTTGCTCTTGAGTCTCTTTAGGGCATGCTTCTCGGACATGGGTAAAGTGTCGGTTTTAGCAGACTGCTTTAAAAGCGCTCCAATAGCACGTGAGCGTGCTATTGGCTGACAAAGGAGACGCAACCGTGGTATTAGACCGCACTCAGTACCTTTCAAAGATGTCCGAACTTCTCGAAGATGCGGCCACCTACGCCAAGCTTAGCCGGGATCCTACGAAGAAAATACAAACAGGGCTTTAAAAAGTACTAACGGATGTTTTCAGATTTGTTCCTCCTGCGAAAAAGTACCTTTACTACCAGCTATTGTGTCATAACGGCTCAGCACCCGCTATTTACGGCTTACCTAAAATTCATAAACCGGACATACCGCTCAGGCCGATAGTTGACTTCACGCGTTCCCCATTGTATAACCTAGCCAAGTATCTGCACCAGGTTATTGGACCTCTTGTTGGACGTACGCCGACATACGTGAAAGATTACGCTGATTTCGTTGCTAAACTCAAGGCCGTGGCGGTTGACAACGAAGACATCATGGTCTCGTTCGATGTGAAATCGATGTTCACATGCGTTCCAGTAAACTTCGCGGTTGAATGCTGTGAAAGGGCACTGGAAGAAGACCCATCACTTCCATCCCGTACGCCTTTTGAAGCAGTTGATCTGTGCCGCCTCTTAAGCTTCTGTCTTGAGAACACATATTTCGTGTACAGCAACGTATATTACAAGCAGGTGTTTGGTACGGCCATGGGTGCATCTGTGTCCGTAACCTGTGCCAACCTCGCGCTGGAGTGTATTTAAAGTTCGGCCCTACAATCGTTTCATACTCGTCCGAAACTGTTTTTACGATATGTGGACGATTGCTTCTGCGTAATTCAGCGCAAGGATGCCAAACCTTTTTTGGACCACCTCAACTCTTTTCAACCAACAGTTCAGTTCACAATGGAAGAAGAAGCCGCCAGAAGTATTGCTTTTCTCGATGTTTTCGTTCTGCGCACTCCCGATGGGCTCGCCACTACCGTATACCGAAAGCCGACACATACCGGCAAGTACCTCGATTTTAAATCTGCCCATCCCATAGGCCACAAACGCTCCGTCGTGTCCGCTCTGTTCAAGCGAGCTGGTCGTCTATGTTCTTGTACTGGCTTTCTCTCTTCCGAGCAGCAGAAAGTTCGCGTCGACCTTGAAAATAATGGCTACCCCCGTCAGATGCTAAACAATCAAGAACGCCGCTGTAAGGAACCTGCTCAGCCCCAGTTTGTTGGGCAACAGAAACGCGCGACTGTCCCGCATTCCCGGAGTACAAGTGAGGCTCTGGCGCGAATATTTGCCAAATACTGCGTTCGAATTGCGCACGTACCGTCCAGTAAGCTGAAACAGCAGCTGTGTCACGTGAAGGACCGCCTAGAGCGCACATGTTACCCCGGCGTTGTATACAAGATCCCCTGCAAGGATTGCGATGCATCATACATTGGCGAGTCAGGCGATTTTAAAAGAAGAATAAGGGAACACAAGAATGACGTCAAAAAAGGTCGCACTTCCTCCAACGCACTTGCAGAGCATGCCCAAATGATGCAGCACACCATTGACTGGGAGAACGCCACAATCTTGGACACGAAGAAACCTTTATCTTCACGATTACTTCTCGAATCATGTTACATACAGACGACCAAGAATGCTATCAACAGGACGAGAGGGAATCTCCCCGATATCTACGCCCACTCACTGTGCAGTCAAGTCTGCTTATAAGTAGCGGCCCATTCCGCCCATCCTCATTGTGAACAAGGGACCCGTACGGGTCTCGAAACGTCATGTGTTAAATATTTTTCTTTGGCGAGTGTATGTTGCTTGTGCTTCCGGCATGGTAGAAGCGACTTGAAGTAGTTTAAAATGTTTGGATGCAGAAAAAAACTCAAGCTAAATGTTCTCGATCCGTGTTCCTATACAAGATCACTCACCTTCAAAAAAGTTATGCACTTAACTGCCTGTGATGAAATGTTCTAATGATAAATTGACTCATTAATCTAATATTTTCTGTCCTGAAGATTGCAGGGGCTCTGCGTGTTTCTATGTGGTCGTACATACGAATGCGTTGTACTTCTGGACATCGGCTCCTCTCTTAGCTGACCTCAACGCCTCTCTCTCTCTCTCTCTCCATAGGATGGGCTTACCTTATTCACGGGTTTGAAGAGGCTGTTGTAACACGACTCCACCGTGTCACTGTAGTTGCGTATTGTGGACGAGTCCCACCAGCACATGTAGGTGCCGTTCTGGTCGAAGCAACGACCTACACTTGCGGAAGAGGAAGCACAAAGAAGGGAGAAAAAAATACTCGTGCAACGCATTTCAATAATGTCTTTGGGAAGCTATGCGGCAGTGCTAGTGAATGTAGATCAGTGCGTTTTGGGCGCCTTTAGAAGGGCAGAGGGGCGAGCCAAGAAGAGCAAGAAGCATTCACATAACTAATATGTTAATTCCCCACTAAAATGATATCGAATTGCAGACGCCAGGAAGTACTCAGGAATGAATGACTAATATAACTACTGCGAAATCATTCTATTCACGATTAGTTTCATGTAATTGTTGATAAGATGTTGTGGGTAGCACGAAACCTATACAGATATTTGTTCCCGATGTTTTGTTACGCCGAAATCGCAGAAAATTTGATTAATCGGCGCATGCATCCCAAATGTCTTCCCAAAAGACCAGAGAAATCGTGGCCTCCCCCCCCCCCCCCCTTAAAACCTGGCCCCCGAACTGAACCGCAACGCGCCAAAAGAAAATCTCTGTTAGGGCCTAAAGTCTTGTCCCCTTCGTTTTTTGATGTGCACTGGGTGAGAGATGCTTCCTGTGGATGACGAAATCAGCAAACCCAGCAGTACTCTCAGCCTTTTCTTGGATTTGAAACATCGTTTAGTGTAAATTAAACTCTGCGCCGGCTGGTCATTGTACAGTTTCTACACGAAGATGTCATCAGACATGCCGTGAACGATTTGGTGACTCTCATCGTACCAATAAAAATCACCTGTCACGAACCCCAGGTCCACCGCTTACTGACAGTTACTAGGAAAGGTACAAGTGCATTTACCATTGGTTTCAATTTCTTGCTAGAGATATCTCCATGTGCTTCACTCAGTGCTTGCTGGTCCCGGAATATTTTCATGTTTAGCCCAGTCCTTTGAGTACTTTTGCATCTCCGCTATTTATCGATGCAGCTGTTGTCATTCGTGCACACTACATTCACTGTCCAAGACAGCGCCTCATCCTGTATGTCCCTCTACACTAGTTTCTTCTCTCACTTATGACAGTATACATTACATAGCGGTAAGCACCTGTATTGCCCTTTGTGGAATCGGGACGTGACGTTACTGCAGCCAATCAGAGAGCACCTCCGCGATGGCTTAAACGTGACGTCACACCGCACTGAACAAATATAAGTTATCGCAGCGCATATCTGCGTGTCGCGTGTGTGAGTACATAAATTAAAAGCTCCACTGCCTGTGTTCGGAGTGAGAGTGGATGCAAAAGGTTCGCAGAGTGCGGACACCCAGTGGGGATCGTTCTCACGAAGAGAAGAGCAGTTAAAAAGAGTGCGACGACTTTTCGTTTTTTTTAGTTGGCCACCTATTATTGCATGGTAGATATAGGTGTATCTGCACGGGTCTTTCTTTCTTGCTAGACAATTATTTTCTTTCCCAGTATTGGTTGTTCCTAAGTACTTTTTCGCAGGCTAGAAATATCAGAAAACCACCACTTGCCTTCGAATATAAGGGAGCTCATCATCTTAGAAGCAATTAGGAATCCAAGAGAGCCGAAGTTGAGTGCCCTGCGTAGAAAAAAAGAAAAAAAAAGTGGAAATCAAAAATCCATTTTTGAGTGCGAACGCAAAAGGGCCACAAATAGGTTTTTCCGACCGTATTTCCATTTTCGGAAGCTGCTAACCACGCATGGGGGAGTTATTAGCGGTTGTCGGAATCCAGTACGCTAAGCGATTATAACGACCGAACAAGCGAGAGCCTAGGCATAAGCCAACAATCATGGAGTTTTTTCCGCTCGCATAGAGGTTTAGGAATTCTGTGCCTGGTTACCTGACGCCAGCTGCAGCCTCCAAATAGCTTCCATGGGTCGTACTCTATAAGTATCTATTTGAAATGACTATCCATTTTCCAGTTCATTTGGACTGACATCCTTGTGACGACAGGATCGGAGGAAATCAGAAAGTGGCCAATCACACAAATCACAAGGCGGCGGGTCCCCACATCGACGATAGCCTTCGCCACTTGCCGCACGCGTCGGTTAACCACCGGTTGCGAGAGTTTCTAGCCAGTAAGCCAATGTTCTAGTCGGACGCTTGAAAGCTGCAGCTGCGTCACCGAACAACAGTGGCCATTGCCAGAGGACCAAACAAATGGATCCCTATACAGTACGGCGCCGGGTTTCAGTTAAAACTTGAGCTAACCTCATGATTTATTCCATATGATGATCTCCGACAACGAGCAGTCATGATACACCTATCCTATCGAGTTAGCGCCGGGAGGTGTGCTGATGTTTTGCTTCGCGCGAGAAGTCATTTTCGACGGTAAATAGACCTGCTACGAATCGCCAAAGCATGCTTTGCGCCTGAAAGAACCTGCCGACAATATGTAACGATATTTATTTTCCTTTGTTAAGGAAAAACACTTCTCGTGCACGATTTGGTAGGTAGTTTCTTTTAACGCAAGAGCGTTAAGGCTCCCAATCAGCGGCAACCCCGTCGAGGTCGGCGTGTCGAGAAATGCAGATGGCCCACCTATAGGTCACGTGACCTTGTGACGGCATTGCAACATGCCCATCGAGGTGTAAGCAACGTGCAAACCGTCCTCGGTGCAATGAAATCAACTCAATTTAATTAAAATGAGCTGCCACCTGCCCACCATGGCACTACACCTCATGTGATATGATATGGATTGAGAGCAAACTGCCCTATTAATGATTAAATTAATGATTGGTCGCGAGAGGTTGCTCGGGAGGAGCAACCTGGGTCGCACAAACCCCACTGGCGGCTCTGTTTGAAACATCTGCCCGCCGGGACAATGGCGCAACGCCGAACCATTGCACCACTACGCCGGAAGTGGTATGAGGACTCCCCGCGATTTATGAATATCACTCATAGATTGGCCAAGTTCCGCAAATGTGGGTTGGTAGGCAGAACCTAGGCGGAAGAGTACTTGTGCGGGTGGTATCTGTAATCCTAAAGCATTGTACTCTTAAGGGTAGGTTAATCGTTATGTAATGGTAAAAGAAAGAACAGTGTCCGTGTCTGGGAAGTGATTTCCAGATATGATCACATGTCAGTGAGGAGACACATTAATGCTATCACGTCATACCCTCAAGGCTGAGTTTGTTTTTCTCTTGGTGTCTCGTCTTCCTTTATTTGCCGCTTGGTTTCTTGGTTGTTCGTTCCCTGGGCAGTTTCCTATTTTAGATCACCATGTGGTTCAAGCTCTTATACTCCGCACAGCTTACAAAATTTATTGCCGTGGAAAATTCGGTTTGTACAATTCAGGCGGCAAGCCACAGCTTCTGAATGTGCACTCTTTAGATTTGCGTTAAGCTGTCCTGTTATTAAGCTTCCTCAATGAAAAGCGTGCCACAGGGCCGCTCCTGACACAGAGACGCGTGCCAACCAACGCTTCACTTATTCTTCCGTATATATATCCGATGGTTTTGAACGCCTGCCCAGTGCCCGCCAACTTGATTAATGTTTCGGTGGCCCCTGCACAACTGCACAGAAGCCTGTCAATGATAATTTATACAAGAACACTTCAACTGCTTTCCGTTTGGAAGTTAATAGTTCTCCATGATAATTCCAGCTTTCCTGACGCGATACACATGCTCTACGAAGGACGTGTACATGATGGTTGAAGTTTATTCGGCGTTACGCATACACATACATATATCACGGACAACCACTGGTTAGCAGGCGCTAGAGAAGTGTTTTTATATAGTTGTGCTGCTGAGGAGAACTGTCTTTTCTTTCAGTTCTAGTTTACATTTATTCTTCATTCGCACGGTTTTACCTTCGTAAAAGAGAAAAAAATTGCTTTCATGTGTGATTTTTTTGCAGAATGCTGTAACGCTGCCTACTAGACCTACTGAAACCGGTTAGCAGCTCTAAACTGTTTAGTACATGAATGGGGTAATTTTTTGTGGTATACAGACGATGTGCAGGCGACTTACGGACTTAGGCCATCCGTGTATAGAGGTGGCTCCAGCATTGCTCCCGGAACAACTTCATAGCGAGAAGCAGAAAGAGGAAGCAGAACGGGGAATGTACAGAACTGCACAGAGTAGTTTAAACATCACTGTTTTATTAATGCGTATAATACGCGGCTAATAGTCACGCGTGCTGAGATCCTGATGGCGTAATCTTGGGCAGTTTTTATATCCTCATCAGCCTGACAACGCCCACTGCAGGGCAAAGGCCTCTCCCATGTCTCTCCAATTAACCCTATCCTTTGCCAGCTGCATTCCCCCTTTGCCTGCAAACTTCTTAATCTCATCCGCCCACCTAACCTTCTGCCACCCCCTGCTACGCTTACTTTCTCTTGGAATCCACTCCGTTACCCTTAAGGACCACCGGTTATATTGCTTTCGCATTACATGCCCCGCGCAAGCCCATTTCTTCCTCTTGATTTCGACTAGGATGTCATTAACCCGCATTTGTTCCCTCACCCACTCTGTCCGCTCCGGTCCCTTAACGTTACACCTGTCATTTTTCTTTCCATGGCTCGCTGTCTTGTTCTTAACTGAAACTGAACCCTTTTCGTTAGCCTCCACGCTTCTGCACCGTAGGTGAGTACTGGTAGTATACAACTGTTGTACACTTTTCTCTTCAGGGATACTGGTAAACTGCCATTCATGATCTGAGAGAACCTGCCGTAGGCGCTCCACCCCATTCCTATTTTTCTAGTTACTTCCAAACAAACAAAAACAGCTAACCGTCATGCTCTATTTGTCTTATTGAAGACACGTACAGTTTGGATCTGAATTACGGCTACCTACCGCGAACAACCGAATACAAAAAGGTGGTAGCATTCCTTGTGATTCTTATCGACAACATTACGATAGAGCTAGTAAAACGATCACATCAACGTTCCTGCAAACAGGTCTCGAAAATTTTCTTTCGAAAATTTTCTCTCTTAGAACACGTGATTTACCCTCCGCGGTGGCTCAGTGGTTAAGGCGCTCGGCTACTGATCCGGAGTTCCCGGGTTCGAACCCGACCGCGGCGGCCGCATTTCGATGGAGGCGGAACGCAAAGGCGCCTGTTCGCTGTCCGATGTAAGTGCTCTTTATAAAGATCCCCAGGTAGTCGAAATTATTCCGGAGCCCTCCATTATGGCACATCTTTCTTCTTTCAGTCCCTGCTTTATCCCTTCCTTTACGGCTCTGTTCAGGTGTCAGTCGAGACGCGAGGAAGATACTGCGCCATTTCCTTTCCCCAAAACCAACTTCAATTTCAACGCGTGATTCAGAGTGTGTGAAAGTCCTGATGTTTATCTCTCAGTCACTGCCAGCAAGGCATGAGGCGAGTAAGGCTATTCTACACCATTATCTCTGCAACAAACTCTAGTAAATGAACAAGCCGATACAGAGCAGCTTAGGTTAGAGATTGAGGCACAACACAGTAAACATATTTTTATCATCGTTAGCGTTAACAAAGATTACAACATGGGTAAGATCAGTATAACGCAAGCAAGGACAGACACTTCGTGTACAGACATACTCGCAGCGATAACCATCCCGCTGGAACCAACTCCCATGGTCATCTTTACATATGTAAGGTTTTCTTATATTTTCTTATGTCCAACTCAACAAATCGCTCACAAAAATAATCATATGAATCGTTTCTGTAATTGCAAATGTTTTATTATTATGGCAGGCAGAGAGAGAAATAACGTTTACCTTGAGTCTTATGAAATCATACAAGAGGTTGAGACCGAAGTTGCCTTTTTTCTACTTGAAGCCCAAAGCTTATTAGACCTAACGCCGCTTACAGATCTCGCGCATAAGACAACGGACCATGTAGGTACACGCAAGGAGTTACGCTAGGTACATGCATGCCTCAGAGCCTGGAACGGTGGCGCCATGCATTCCAGCAATGGGCAAAAACGGAAGTTCACTTACTCACTGTGTTGTATATCGGGTCGTAATTAACTTGTAGTGAGGAGTATGGCACATCGCTGAAATGAACAAATATAGGCTAAATCAGTGCGCTTGTTCCCAATTCACATCACTCTTTACTAAAGCGAAAGTGTATCTCCAACCTGCGCTCACAGAAAATACCATGAATGTTTTTAATTCTCACATAGTTGTAAAGAACTCAAGAGAAGGTTGACAGATTCCTCGTTCTGTACGGTCATCCCAGCTTACGTGCTAAAAGACGTTTGAAATGATAGCGCACATACTGTGTAATTTATGAATTAACCAGCATTTTACTAAGTTTTCGTGCGCAGGGTAGGTTTACCATTTATTGTGCGAATATGTGAAGCGTCGTTCCCCCCCAAAAAACAAAAACTATACAGTTGGCAATACACATTTTTTACGAGTAGATGAGACCTCATTTATTAGTGGAGAAGGATGCACAATGTAATTTTTTAAACTCTCAGGAACCATATGGCACCACCTCTTTGCATTGTAACATAAGAATGCAGGTAAGCAGTTTAGAAGACGTCGTTTGATGCCTTCATCATAATTTCTTTTTCCCCTGTGAAAGATTGTTTTTAAGTATGTGGAATAAATTTTTTTATGTAGCACAACTTATAATTGCCCTCACAATGCATTTAGAACTCATACTAAAACAAATCAGTATCAGAAGGTGTATTTCGGGCGCTGTCGTTATGAAACAGACTTCATAGAAATACTCTAAGCTTTTTTCAAGTTTCGCAGCCAAGCGAAATAACTAGAAGAATAAGAATGAAGTGCAGGGCATTTAGCAGGATCTCTCAGATTATGAATGGCAGTTAACAATATCTCTGGGTAAGGGAAAAGTATAAGACAGCTGTATCTCACAGGTGTTCGCCTATGGGTCAGAAACGTGTAGGCTTACGAAAAGGGTTCACCTTATGTTCAGGTCGACGCAGCGAGCTATGGAAACGAAAATGATAGGCGTAACGTTAAGGGACAGGAAGTGGGCAGAGTGGGTGAGGGAACAAACCCGGGTTAATGACATCCTAGTCGAAATCAAGAGGACGAAATGGACTTGGGCAGGACATGTACTGCGAAGGCAAGATAACCGCTGGTCCTTAAGAGTAACTGGATGGATTCCAAGAAAAGGCAAGCGTAACAGAGGGCGGCAGAAGGTTAGGTGAGTGGATGAGATTAGGAAGTTTGCGGGATAAGGTGGCCGATTCTGGCATAGGACATGGTGAATTGGAGAGATATTGAAGAGGCCTTTGTCCTGTAATGGGCGTAGTCAAGTTGTTGCTGGCGGTGATGGCTCTGGGGCGTAGTCATGCAACGCAGTATTTTCACTCCAGGTGTCTACCATGTCAGCCTCAACGACAGACCACAGCGTAGCGCCACCATCCACTCACACGTACTACCTGACTTTCTTTGCAAACTAGAAACTCCTGCCTAAACCGTGAGTTCTGCCCTAATTATTGCCTCCATGCGGCAAGCATATGTCGGCATTTGTTACTTGTCTCCGACATTAGACTGTCCCTTTGATTATTACTGACGCATAACTGAGGCCTAAAAAATGAGACTAATCCCCTCCGTACCTCTGTGGCCATAAAACAGTGCGAAAAAATCGAGCTACGCCGTTAACCTTCCGTGGAACCTGTTCAGTAATTTCTACTCGTTATAAGTGGACGTTCAGGCCTGCAATATTTTGTCATAGTGGTTCGTAACGTGCGCTGGTCAAAACACTCCTCCCGGCTTCATATTCAAGGGTGGCGCACTCTTTTTGTGTGTGTGTGGAACACCGGACTTGCGGTTGTCCTCGGCCGAGCACTCACTTGATGAACTCGGGCCGATTCCACGTGAGCTTTTGCCACTCGCGCTCTGCCTCGGAAACCATGAGCTTGACGACGAGGATGACGTACGTGTCCTGGTACTCGGTCTGCAGCGAAAAGCACGCAGCCCAAGCGGCACGGATATACATCTACCCCGATGCCGTTTTCTTCCTTTCTCACGCGAACACGGACGCTACGGTAATTGTCTTCGCCCGACTCTATTCCGCAGTCATCATTAACTGCTCCGGCCGGTTGGTGCCGGGAGAAATAACAGTGTCGTGGTGCCTTGTGCAGCGCCGAAGAACCAAAAAGTAAACGAAATAGAATGGAATCGTTGCATTATTCCGAGTGCACTGTTTTAGTGCCGCTGCCTCAAATGCGCGTCTAGCGAGTCCTCCACATAGACGCAGCAAAGGGGGATGGCGCCGTGGGTTTTAGGCGTCAGAACTCCTCACGGGGACCAGACGTATAGTGTGTAGCGTAGATTCTCTTCTCGATTCATTCTTCTGCTGCTCCACAATCGCCTACAACGACAGGGCCGTTATCGCCAGCTCCGGTATCAGAGAAAAAGAATTGAATATATAATGACGAAACACGCCTCTTGCACTGAATGGAGCTTGGGTCACCGTTGTTTGTTTTTTTTGACATTCGCACGGTCCACGACAGCTTTGTCGAGCTAAAGCATGTCCCGACGGTCTCGCGTATGGCTTAAATTCTTCTGAAGTTTTAGACAGTCGGGAAATAAAAACCGAAGGCAAAGAGTGAGATTTCGTGTTGACTAATTTACCGGTATCTAAATTTCTCAAGAACATTACGTGGCTAAGAAGCACTGTCGGCTAGTTTTTTATGTTATAACGTTCGAGCATTGTCAACAAACAACTGGACGACCACAATGATCCTCGCAAAAGATAAACAGAAATCCCAGCCAAAAAATTAGAGGCCATTCCGTTTGCCCTTGTTTTAAAAGCTACTTCTTAGTCTGAGAAGACATAGACGCTCAAACAGTAGCAAAGCACGAGTGCATTTTTGCTAAGAGCGCACATCTTGATTTACTCCATGAACTTAACTGAATGAAAGGAGAAGAGAAGACAATCGTATATAGCCGGCCTGCAGAAAAAAAAAAATGGCACTCATACTTACAAATGGCAGTTCAATCGACATTACCTAGAATAAAGATGCAATGGTTTCGGTTAAAGTATGTTCACAAGAGTAGTATATCAACATTACCAGATTAACGCCTTTAACTGCAGCGAACATAGGAAGAACTAATGGTTAAATAAGCGTCCACTCTGCTTGTCGCGTATGGTTCTGAAAAAGGCTTCATTTCTCGCCCAGGGGCAGGTGTAACCTGGGGGAAGGGGGGGGGGGAAGGGAAGCGACCGCCCCTCCCATCTCTCTTTTTCGAGCCAGGAATTTTCTGAGAGGGAACCAAACTGTCCCAACGTTTTTATGACAGGAAAGAAGTTCCAGAAAATGCGCTGTACAAATAGGTCCACCCTACATCGCCCAACAGAGCACCCTTTCCTCGCGTACCCGAAATCTCATACTCTGAAAGGTTCCTACGGCAATGCCGTTTTCATCAGGGAAAGTCGCATATATATATCTTCGTAAAATATTTACAAACAACGAAAGCAGTCATCGTGCAGAACTCACGTCTTCCACCAGCGCCTCGTTCTGTTCGCCGACAACGAACTTGATGCGTTGCACCTGCACGCGGAAAGTGCGGCAGAAACAGTTTTTATACCGATAAATCTGTAGTATATCCTCCCTCAAAGGGAACCGTTGTCTGGATACGTAGCGAATAAAAGGAGCGGCGCTGGGCCGCGTCTGCTGCCGCAACGGCAGAGGCGTGTCTTGCGGGACATGGCACCATGACTCCGACTCAAGCTCAAAGATTGCACTGACCAAGAGTTGCGTTATATAAACTCCAAAATCATGCGCGAAAATGAATTTGTTTTAGCGTGCCAGCAGTACCTGTCGCTCGAAGGCCTTTGAAGAAAAGTACAAGTTCTTTTTGGCAACGAGCGGGTCCGTGAAACGGTAAAATTTCATGTTAATCGTCGGGGTCATAGGTTTTTTGGGAAAAGATAAATTTCGCCTTGCTAACATCATTAGACGTTGGAGGGCTATGAAAACTATCGTAGTGCCCAAGACAAGAAGAGAGGAAGACTCTATAAATTGTAGCGTTCGTGCTACGACAACAAGGCGCAAATCGGCAGTATATGACGAGATAGATACTCATTGCGAATTATGCCTCAAGTTCATCAGCTTTAACTTTTTCTATACCAACTAAACGCAACGTTTCTAGTTCTGCGTATGCCTGCTCATATATGGTCTCGAGAACTGCGCGCCTCCCACATGAAGGAGAAAGAATTAAAGAATATGTGACGATGCCAAGGAATAGAAAGCATACAGTGTGATACAACATGGCTGCAATACACACGTAAAGTCTTGCATGTTTTGGGATGTCTGAATTGAAAAAAAAAGTAGTTCACTCCCCAGTCGAGGTATTGACGGACACTAAATGCACTGCCCTGTGCTCCCGTGCTGGGCGGATTTAATTACGTCGCAGTGCAGTGCGGTTAAAACCTTGAGAACTATAGGCTATGACTGGTTCGCGAGTCGAAGCATGCCACTGACGAGAAAAATTAGGGCACTTACGCTCCGCCTTAACGGTATGATGCGACAGCGTTAATGGCTATTCGTTACTTATTTCTAAATTAGTACCTTTGTAATTGCACACTCATTAGAATAAATCATTATACATACTAGACCACGTCGAACGACGAACAAAGTCGAACGAACGTTTCTCAATCGCCTAGAAGTAGCATGTCCAACTCGCAACCCAAAGGTCGTGGGTTCGATTCCCAACCAATTACCTCACTGTTTTCAGCGTAATTAATTTACTTGACATCTTTATATATCATAATGACAGTCACAGTTTAACTCGAGTTTAAGTCGTTTTCATTCCCCAGCTCGACGTCTGACGTCCCAACCCTCTCGACCAATCTTGAATCAGTGTGACAACGCGCACGGCTCTTCCTCGGAACGTCCGCTCTAACGCTGCCACCGAAAAGTGGGCTTTGCTTTGCAAGAGATTTTCTTGTGTTTTGTCTCATGTGTACTGCCCGTGCAATCCGGTTTAGAACGAGAAAAAGTACCAGAGAAAATAGAGCGGAATAAATAAACGAGAGAAGTTAATAATAGAATACAACTGCATTCATATTTGCGGCACATACTGTGCTGAAGATTACGTGCTGCGGCTATGTTTATTGTATACCCTACAGAAAAGAAGCGAGAAAACCACTTTATTGACCGCCTGTCCTACTTATCAAAACACGTAAAAAAAATTTAACTCTGCTCATGATGACACCTGTTTCGTACCACGTGCACGTACCAATTGTATTATCCCATTCATTATCATGCCTGTTAAACTCACTCTGTTTTAGTTTCTCACTTCGCTGTTGTGCTTTTGTAACAATTAGGATTGTCCTTGTATCCCACTGCTAGCGTTACACTTCATTCTGCAAACCTGCATCTCCCTCTTACCATTGTATAAGGATACCTAAATGTGTTCGTCTGTTGTTGCCAATCTGGTCTTTTCATTATCGCATATGCAAATTTGAAAGGTTCACAGACTCCCGTCAGGACAAAGACTTTCGACTTTTTGTCTGTGCCGCCTGCATAATACATGGATGTTAAATAACTTAAATTTGAAATATGAGCAGCAGATGTTTGGGTTGATTTCACTTGAGCACCACACACTGAGGGTGGAGGGGGGGGAGGGGCACCTTGGATATGGCGTGCTGCCTCGTGGAGAGAGTCATCCACTCGTTATAGTCCAGGTTGTGGGCCATCGTGGCCTTCAATTCCTCACACATTCGCTCCACTTGTTTCTGGAAAAGAGAAAGAAGAAACAGGAGTGCATCGATGAGGAGGAAAGGTAACATTACAAGCATTCCTGGCAACCGTAAAAATTTCTGACGACCTGCACCCTTAGGTGTTTCCTCGCCGGAGCAACGTCCCGTGTAGCTTGATGCATGGCCGATCTATTATCAGTGCAAGTGTAAGTTGGACCTAGAAACACCACATTTTTTTTCACTTGGAATGCAGAGGGCGAGCAGGATAGCTCTTGCTTACACATCTGCTTCCACGCGCGAAAAGTTTCACTTTGCTCACGACGTGTCACATTTTCCCGCGTGTTCCTGGTGCACTCAGGAGTATCGACTATGGTATAGATGGTGTCATCCTTTATGCCAAAGTATGTACGTACGGTCGGACGGACGGACGGTCGGACGGACGGATGGGCGGTTGGATGGGTGTGGATGAATGGATGGATGAGTGGGTGGATGGATGGATCTTTGAAACTGGATGGTGGCAGTTGTCGCCATGCTAAGTTTTTCTTTATTTTTATTTAATTGTGCTATGAATTGGTCTTAAAATTCGCCATTTTCGTTAAATGTGCTTTTAGTGCTACACTACTAACCTTATGTCACCTCGCTGCTTTTGAGCCATCAATCTTTCAATCGCTTTCTGCTAGTTTCCACCGCAGATTTATTTACATGACCTTTGTTATCTCTGAACCCTAGTGCCTCATGAAGAATGACTGTGCCTGCATCGACATTCGGGTGGCTGGCATCACATTTGAGTATGAGGTGTTCAATTCTACAGCTTTATTGTACACAGCACATGGATCACCTTCATTTTTTAATTTTTCTAGCTCCGCGTTCTAAGATACCCTGATCTAGCTTCAAATAGCAGGGCGCTGTCTCTTTAGTTATCATGGAGCGAGTCCTTCCTGATCTGCATTTTCCAGTTTCGATATAGCTCTACACTATGCTTCTTTTCCATTGAATTCATTCAGTTTTACCTTCCGCGATTTTTACCTGTTACTTAAAGCTGTTTATATTTCTCTATTTTTTCCTGCATACTTACTGGCTGGTTTCCTAGTCCTTTTCCTATGTATTTGAACACCTTAGCTGGACACCTGTTATCGTCCAATTTCCTCAGGCGTCCTTTACATAATATTTTACTCTGAGCTTCTCGTGCTTCGAACGATACCCAGCCCATATTTCCTTTGCCTCTATTCTTTTTTTTTGTGGAGGGGGGGGGGGGAAGGGGGCGTGGGCACCTAGGGATAATCTTCCTACATCTCTCTGAATAATTTCTAATCTCGACTGAACTTCCGTCCTCGGGCACAAAACCTCAAGATTAGCGCCGTCGCATGCATGCCACATGTGGGCTTCCAAGGGGACCAACCTGGGCGCTGCGCAGCGACGTGGACTCGTTTCGCAGCAGCCACCCGACAGCGTGTGGCAGCGTGGCGAGCAGGTCGTGCAGGCAGTGCTCGGCCCGAGGCGCGTTCGAGGCGAGCCCGATGCGGCGCAGGAACTCCTGCCGGATGTCCAGGAACAGCTGGCTCGTGTACGGACCCAGCTCGAGTATGACGCGCCATGTCATGTAGTTGATCAGGTGCCGCCTTCAGGAACAACGGCGACAGTCACGGATTCTTAGCGTTACTATTCGCTTTAGGAGTGTATGTACCTTCGATATTACTAATCGCTGGCTGCCGATATGGCCACTGCGCGAAGATATACCATCGACAAATTGATAATTGCAGCTCTTGCAATTTGACGGTGTACCTGACAATCAGTTGACTCTAGACAACTCTACACAAGATCTTGAGTCCTAGGTAGTAGCCCCCCCGCTCCCTTTATATTTTATTCTATGCCTAATGGCCCAATTGTGGAATAAAGTGTTCTTTAAATCCGGCCCACACGATTCCATTCAAATATTATCTGCTCTCATTTGTATGTACTTCGCCTGAGGCTGTGATAACGATCCTGTGTTTTCTAGCTAACCTCTCTGCGCCTGCATTCCTTCTACGGCATCTGTGAACCCCAATAGGCATGCGTTGAAGTGAGCATAGGCCTTGGAGCATAATAAGCAGATACGCTGTTCGCACCGAATGACGGGCTGGTGGAACAGGTGCGACAAGTACTGCAGGTACTCCTTGCTCCACAGCACGACCTCCGGGGCGGCCCGGTGCCCGCCGGTCACACGCTCTGTCACCTTGGCGATGATCTCAGTGAACGGCGTCTGCGAAGACAAAATGTCGCAAGGGCTTGTGAATTGAGCATATACCCGCAAATTAAGCATTGTTCTATACTTCGTGTTTTCAAAGTGCCAGCCGCTCAGCGTCTATATAAGTGGCTACAAAATGAATGTGCATACGGAGTGCCGTGTGCACACGTTGCAGTAAAATCGCATGCACATATAAAAATTCTTTATCGCTCTTTTCTTCCTCTCTCTCATTCTATCTTTTCAACCTTTCTGCAGACAAAAACAAGTATTAGCATATTAAAAACGAACTGCACTGAGTATATCCTCTCTTATACCGTCATCACTCACGTGCAATTTACGAAGATATATTTCTTATGAATTCCGCCAAAACTAGTGGGCATAACAGGTTGATGGTCATGTTTATGTACGCTACCTCAACCAAATTTTGGTCAGGCTCTTGTAGCCTCGCAAAAACACTTGTGCGAAATGAAAAATAAAGAGCGGGGAAGTTATAAGCGTCAACAGGACGTGTTTTCTTCACATTCGAACCGATTTGCCCACAGGATTGAAGTGAAAACATTTGACACGACACACATTTCCTTACGTTGCACCGCATATCAGGAACGCGTAGACTAATGAGAGCTTCGAGGATGGAGTGCCCGAGCATTAGTACATATACTTACCATGACTGTCTCGTTCAAGGCCGCGTGCTCAGTGACGACTCCGCTCCACAGGAAGGACTTCTCGCTGTAGACTGCCTCGACAGTCTGCAAGCAACCAGCAGAGTCATTCGTGCACTTCACCCCGGTGAGCCAAGCTCGCATTCGGCCACCATTTCGCTGCCACCGTCGAGAATCGTGATAGCGTAATAATTGTATACTTTCACGACAGAGAATAGTACAGCAGCAGACGCGTTCGAATGCAGCGTTCGTACCAGATGATTTTCTCGAGCTGTCATGCATTGCTCTCTTACTGTAAAGACTAGCAAGACGACATTCGAACGTCAGTGCCTCGCTGCAAGCGTGACCACATTCGCAAATTCCACTCTCGCGCATCAGGATGTTGGTGCCCCAAGAGGCAATCGGAGTCGTTGAAGTGACTTCGACGCACCATGGCCAGGTTCTCCTCGAACTCGACGATCTCCCTGGCGACGGTGGAGAGGCGCACATCGGTGCGGAAGAAGCGCGCCACGAGAACGATGAAGTCGTGGTAGTGGTCCAGCACCGACGCCTTGGCCGCGTACTCGAAGCGCAGCAGGCCCTCGGGCAGTCCGAACCGGGGGCTGTCGATCTGCGGCACCCCCGCGGTACCCTCGCTGTCTTTCCGGGTATGTTTCATCTCGTGTATGTTCATGTACGTTTAATCTCATGCATGTTTAATCTCAGCAAGATTACACTCAGGTTGACTCTACAAATTGAATGATGCCACTTTAAGCCCGTTTTCTTCATTTGTTTTGTAAATAAAATTGATACTCATCTGTACCTATGACTTCGAAAAAAGGCCTAAAATGTGGTACGTATCTGTATCTCCGGCCCCAACTCCTGGCTAATACGATAAGCCCTGAAAGGGTACAAGGGCAAGGCGCGTGAGGTGACGTTAAGCCTTGGCGACGCAACCGCCCTCTAGTGCAACGTCCAGAACCACCAGGCGGGTCGTCATCGCCCTTTCTCTTTTTGCGTCCTCGTTAGGCGATATCCGTGCAACAATGCACATCGGGTGTACATGTGTGTTTGTTGGCACGTTCGAAGAAAGCACGGACGATGTGAGGGGCTTGGAGTCTCGGGGCCCACTGGCCTTATTCTTTTGTATGCCGGCCCCTTCTCGGGTGGCCGGTTAACAACGGTCGACTGCGGTCGGCTACGATCATGCGCTGGCAGCGCCACTGCTTAACCGCGGCGTATTTCGCGTTCACCAGACGTTCCAACGAGCATCTCTAGTACAACATCCGATGCAGAAGGCATGCGGCGCTTACGTTGAGCACGAAGTGCGACCGGTTCCGCAGGCTCCTCTGCACGCGCAGCGAGACGAACACGTCGAGGCGCAGGCGCAGCAGCAGCCTCAGCAGGATGCGCGGCGCGTTGTACTCCTCTCCGTACACGTCCAGCAGGGGCCAGTAGCGCACCGACAGGTTGCTCAGCACGTCGCGCAGGGGCTCCAGACCCACCGAGTTGCGAAGAGCTGCGAAGGTGCGCATGTATTATGCTTGAAAGAGTAGTGGAATATCTGCTATGAATTGCAGCTCGGCCTTCCATACGCAGCCTACTCGTCGGGAGGAGGCAGTGCTTTCTTACCCACGAACGACTAAATGGGCTGATTTAGAAGCGCGAAAAATTGGAGGGGACACCTAAGCCCTACCTTAAAGGTATGACGCGATAGCATAGTGGTTTAGTTTAATTCCCATATATGCAGAAGGTCATTCTGTGGTTTACATTCATAGATCCCTGAGTGTCCTCACACCCCTCCTGGCGCAGTGGTGCAGCAGTTATGCGATGCGCCACTGCTTTGGATGGCGGGTGCTCCTAGCGGTCGGCTCTTCCCGAGCAACCAATCATAAATTTAAGTGTCACCTGCCACAGTGGGCAATTTGCTCACTAACCGGTGGGCATGTTGTCATGACGCCTCGAGGTGACACGACCTAGGTGGACCACCTGCCTCCTAGGTTTCTCTCTGAGCACCACCTGCCAGAATCAAGGTCGTGACTTTTCGGTTACAACGCCGCCACCGGATTTTCTGGACAACGGGGCCTTTAACGCTTTCGCTTTATAAAGGCAGCTATGAACAACTGTGACTGCCTCTGAAATATCAAGGTTGATTTTTTTTTTCTAGGATGGGTGAAGGGAGGGCGTGGAAAAAGCTGGTTCGTTAACATACGTTGACAAGTCTGCGTTCCAGAAGTCAGAATAACGCGTACTACTAAGCTGGAAGATATTCGACAACCAAAGGAAATTTGCAAAAAATTCTGACATTGCAGAAAAAAATGTTAAGAAACATTGAAAACGTCCCCAGAAGTCACCCTTCCCACCTTTTGTTCTCGAAATATTGCATAATGAAAATAGATAGCCTATACTCGCACGGCTTGTGTTCGCGTTATAGGATTGAAATAAAAAACAACACTCATTGTCTATTACGGTTGGCATCTCTTTGTAAAAGGACACTAGCTTATGAATATAGAAGCACACAGCCTTGGTTAGTAAAAACGTGCAGGACAGATTATGGACGACAAATGATAAACAGATTACTACCACACTTGTTAAATATCTGTTACAGAAACGGTATCACTCCCGAGTTAACTTCAAAAAGAGAACTGAAATTACTGTTCATAGAAAACAATTCCTTCATATGATGGGGTATTTCTAGCATTTTGCATATGTACGCTGTACCTTTCCTTGAGCAACGCTTTTCTGTTCATGCGCATTGTTTTCTTCGTCTCTTTCCTTTACTTATGTAACGTTCTTGTTTTTTCGGGCTTTTTCCGGCATGCACTTTCGCTATTCGCCGGTGTATCATACAGTTCAAATTAGAATTGTTTTGTTTATTTTCCTTGTACAAGCCGGTCTGACTTTGTAAACAAAGCATTTCTGTATTTTGATTTGTGTTATTATGCCGCTCTGCCATTATTTTATTTTATTTTTTTTTCTTGTCCTCTCTTTTGTTTTTTGAATTTTTTGTAATCTGGGGAGCTGGGAACTAGTCAAGCTGAATTTTCAGCTTTTTTTCCCGCACTCCCTCACTTCATGAGTGAAATAAAGAATTTATTTATAGTATTGGGAAGCGTTAAGTTCTCGACGCCTTAGTAACCATATGTTAGCATTGTTTCGGGTCACTTTATTCCTTGTCCTAGCCCGCTGCCCTCGAACGTTACTTGCCTGTTTTTCTGGCCGCCTCAGTACGTTACCCTTACCGTTACAAGATTACCTGGAGCGCATGCGCCGTCAGTGCGCATGGGCAGGTTACTTGAAGGCGCCAGATGGCGCCAGCTACCCGGCAGCTGCACGCAAGGTTGCCACATCGGAACCAATAGGGTACACAACATGCACCAGAGGGCGCTGCGGACGCCAGTGTACAGCGCCCTCTCCAAGCCACTCCTCCTAGTTGATCGGGCAGGACAACGAGCTTCACCACTGACTTGCGTGCGTTGCCTTGCCCGCACGTGAAGGAAACTAGTTTCGCACGCGCGCACTCGTTCTTTCTGGCTCGTGCTTCGGCGTCGTTGAGATAGGAACTTGCTCCGCTCGTGCATGGACGCCGTTATGAGTGAAGATCGCGCCCGCTCGAGGGTTTTTTCGCGCTTTGACACTGCTGCGAAAATTTTCCGCGCGCTTTCGTGCTTTAGAGAGGGAGCAGCTCGTGTGCGTGGCGTCAAGCAAACAGTACAAAAGGGCGCTGTTTTCATCACGCCCCAGTTTAGTGCCCAGAGCACATGTCCCCGTGGTGTACGAAGTGAGGACTGAAATTTAGCCTACCTTCGAACGAAACTGCGGTACGAATGCGTTTCGCGTTTTTTTCTTCGTGTCTCTTCAAAATGTGATAGATCGACTCGATCTGCTTGTTTCCGCCTTGCGTGCTGGTGACATGTTTCTGCTGCCTTTTTCTTTCCCTTTTCGCGGTGTTTCGATGGCTTTGGCGCTATGCTGCTCACCCCAGTGTCACAGGTCGAATCGCGCCGAGTTTAGATTTGTGCAAAATACGAAAGCGTATTTCGCGATGTCGGAGCGCATTAATGAATCCCATTCTGTCGAGCTTTGAGAGTGTTAGCATGGGCGTGCGGCTGATGCGACCAATATGGTAACGCACTGCCGTTCCTACCGGTGTCGCGCTTGCCTAGCTGCTTCTGCCATATGGTCGTATTTAAAGCAGATGGCGCATTTACCAGACGGATATCTAAAAATAATCTGTTATTCCGGAGCCCTTCAAAAGCGGATTTTCGCACAATCTACGTACAGCCTTAGGACGTTAAACTCACAAACCACTGGCTCAAACCTCAGTTCTGATGCGCATCGACGGGGCACGTAACACTATTGCGCGGCCGCCTGAGGTCTGCAGTCTGTAATTTGCAGTCCCACACTGCTACTCGTGTGTACGACAGACACAAGGTTAATTCACATGTGGAATCGTGTCTGCCATATTCGCCTTCGCAGTTGTATGCGCTGCCACTTTACATGGTGTCGGCCGAATAAGTGCACGTATATTAAGTGCTACCAGCGATATCTCCTGTTCCCGCAGGTGGTGGATCATTAGTACTATTTTTAAATCAATACTGCAGCGCGTGATAATCCACCGGCACTTCGCATTGAACGATCCCTGCCACCTGGGTAATTTCTGTTGACAGCACACACGTCAGTAAGCAAATGCGTCATTCCATAGAAGCCCACAAGTCAAGCAAGACGCTTCCCCACCTTTATGCAACCACGGTGCCACTTCGATCACCGCGTAAAAACTGCCCACCGATGGACATAAACGGCGCACTGTGCAGTCGTAAGGCTGTGCTCGCACCCGCCGCGCCAGCGAGGAGACGGGCGCGAGAAGCACGCGGAGAGAAAGGCGCACGCGAACACGGCCAGTCGGAGCGCCTCGGCGCCCTCGTGCCCGATCGACGCATTAGAATTCCGCCGCTACGGGAGGAGCACGGCGCTGTCGTCGCGCGGCGTTTAGGTTTTTAGGTTGGGGTACCTAAAGCGCGTGCGCACTGACGGCGGGCGACGCCCCGGTACTGCGGTCATGGTAGCACGGTATGCTAAAAGTGGCTGTTGAGACATTGGTATCTGCGCCACTTACGGGGTGATGAAACTAGGGGGAATAAGGCGGGTCAGACAACTATCACTGTCAGTTCAATGTCCTTGCAGCAGGGCGAGAAGTTTAGCATTGTTTAATCTACAGGAGTTATATTTACGTTACGTTGTGAATCCTCTTTGCAGGAGGAATATTTTTGCAATGGTGCGTGAGACATTTGTATGCATGGATGTCCACTAGGAATTTGCCGACGCATAGTGAATAATTTGAAATTGAATTTCTTCTGACATTAATTTCAGGTTCATAAAGTCGAATGGGGACTATGAGGTGCGAGTTAACTTGTCAAGTGACAGGCATGCAAAGAACAGCGATATAATTAAGAAGCGTAAAACATTGGGCAAGTTGATGAGACATGCTTTGCGAAGGCTGGCGCAGCAGGAATTGAACGCGAGAAAAGGACACGCACACAAGCGCCTTGTGTGTGTCCTTTTTTCGTCCATGTTAATTATTGCAACGCCAGTCTTAGCAAAGCAATTTAATTGCCGCTGATTTTTCTTTTTTGCCATTCTGGCTCTTGAAGCATGCTGTCGTCCTGTTTGGGGTGCATTAAAATGACAAAATATACGATTACAATCTAATCAGCTAAAGGACGAAGCACCGACTTTAGTGCAACTATTGCATGCTTCACATGACCTCACGTGACTTTACCTTGACCTTACAATTGAGCTCACGTCTCCAGCCACCGTAGTGCTGTCGAAACCTGGACCAAAACAACACGAGATATTACCTAGCAGCATTTGCCCAATACTAGGTGGAGATCGATGTTTACTAATGCCTTGAGTATCCTTCCAACGAGAGAACACACAGAGAGCATTTGGTGCCTCTACTTCTTGCCCACAAGTGCCCACCACAGGGACAGCTGCTGTGGTCATGGTGACTCACTCCAGTTGGTGCACGACTCGTAGAACTGAGCCACCGTTTCCTGCACGGGTGCCAGCTTGGAGCCTTCGTTGCGCTCCTTCATCAGGTTGTTCATGGTGCCTGAAGGAAAAGCAGGGAAAGTGAAAGCGCGTAATTGATTTCACGCTGTGGCGACACAGTCTTTATGATGCTGCGTGGCATATTCTTCACGCACATGGACATCTGCTGGTTTCTGGTCATCTGTGTGTCCTGTGTTATTCCACGGAATTCCAACTAGCATGAAGTCACTAGTATTTCTTTTTAATTCTTCTTTTTTTTATGGTAGCGCTTGGAAGCCAACTGCGGAGGAGTGTTCCACGAAAGCTTCCACTTCACGCCGGCCGGACATGCGGTAGATTCTTCTTCTCCATTCTTTAAACGCTACCGGCTGTATACAAAAGCTGCGTTACGGTGTTATTGCACTCATCATCATACTAACATGAAGGCACATAGTAAAAAAGGAAAACAAAATTAGTTTGGCGAATAGCAGTCTATGGCTTGGCTATCACCTTACGTCCTGTTGACTAGAAATGTGTTCCAGAGTTGAACCGACGTAATCAGCGATGTGGTCCATACTTCATGTTAACCGTTATGACAGAATTAGCATACTTCTCTGGGTGAAACCGCTGCTGACCACGCGCTAGCATCCAAAGGCGCGCGGCTTGGTCGAACGGCTCAACTGCACCCGGAAACGCATAGTAGGATGCATGTGTCAAGAGTGCCTTAAATGCTGCGGCCGTCACTTGAGGGACATCAATGTGTCGGACCGTTATAACTGTTTATAGTACGGAAGATACGTGGGGGAAGGGGGCGATGAGCCTTCTTAAATACCTGTGGGCCAACAGAAACCAAATGCATATATACCAGCATGCGACGAAGATGTGACAGCGCTTGGAGAACGCCTAGGCTACTATCCAAGAGAAACGAAAGAGGGGCAAGCAGGGGCAAAAATCGTACTGCGATAAATTCGGGAATGCAGAGCTCGCTGGGCGTGACAAGGTTCTCGGTGTTTTGCTGGCCGAGTGCTATAAACTGATTTGGTCTTGAATATGACCGTATAACACATTCGAGAGAAAAAAAACTAGGGAAAGTACTTAAGACTACTTACATGCTGTGAAGGCGAAAGCATTGGCTTCTTTTTGATCCACCCAGAAATCCACTGTCATCCTCGTAATGCACCCTAATCCCCCTAATCCAAAATACACCTAATCCACTCGAAAAGCACCGTAATCCGCCACAATCCACCCATCATTGACCACAGTACACCATAATCCAACTTAATCCATAATACTCCAACTTAATGTAATGTAATCCACTCTTAACTTAAGCAAATTCAAATAAATCCTACGTGATCCGCTTTTAACCCACCGCAGTCCACCAGTATCACCCGCAATCCACCACAATCAACCATGATCAAAGCTTATCTACCCTTGTGCAACTTAATCCGAACCAATATACTCTTAATCCAACCTAAACTACCCTACTGCAATTTAATCTGGTGTATTCCAATCTTAATCCACCACAATTCATCGTAATCTAACCTAATTAACCTTATTGCAACTAATTGTCATATAACCCACTTTTAATCCACTGTAATCCAACTTAATTCACCGTGCTTCTAACTTATTCAATGTAGTAGTCTTAATCCACCACAATCCACTCTAATCCAACTTAATTCAGCGTAATCTACTCTTAATGCTCCGCAATGGGGCAGAATTCGCCGTAATAAAATTTAATCTAACGCAATTCATTCCCATTCCACCGCAATCCGCCATGATCCATCCGTAATCACCGCAGGACGCCGTAAGCCAACTTAATCTCACGTAATCTCTCGGACTATGGCGTGGATAAAACCCTTTTTTTGCAGCATCTCCACATACATACAGATGCCGCTGGCTTTTCTCTCAACACGATTAGCAAGGCTTTCGCTTTGAAACAACGCCGGCTATTTGTCGCCGACCCCGGCCACAGGGTGAAGATTTCTCGGATCAGCATGTCGATGAACTACCAGGAACGAGTGATTGGCGTGCCACGGTTATCGGTAGCTTCCATGACCACTCAGTATACGATGGAGAAGTGCCGGAAAGTGCTCCCCACCCGATGCTGCACCAAACTAAGGATGAGGGAGATGTCGGCATGTCATCCGAGCTCACTACCGAGCAGCGACGGAAGGCGGACAAGGTACTGTCCTAATGACTTTTTTTATTCACCTGGTCAAGCTGACTCCGTTCAGATCCGACTCAAGATCAGCACTGATACTTCTGTTCAAGTACAACAGTTATCGATTGCATTTGCCCTGAAGAAAGCAGTCGAATAAGAAGCCCATGATATTCGTTTATTTATTCAGTCGTACTGCAGGCCAGTAAAAGCCCATACAGGAGTGGGTTGATAAGATAAGTCGAATATGGAAGCGCAGGAATTCAGCAAAAGCAACAACAACCGTTATACAATAAAAAAAAGCAGCAAGAACACCCCATCTCTGAAATGCTGCGCCTTGGAATTAAAGACAAATCATAAAGTAGTAATTACTCGTTACCTCCCACCCAAACGCAGCCGTACAGATACAGAAGAAAGGTATGCAGCTTTCACAGGAACCTCATGGATGAGATAATTTCCTTCTGGTCCGGATGGAGTTGACCTCTCTACTCAAACTTATGAAATTCCCTAAACTTTGGACTTATAGAGAAATCTAAATCACTGTGCCACTCACCAATTTCGATCGTAAGAAAGAAGGATGGCACGATCCATTTGTGTATACACTTACATATAAGCTCGGCATGACTTTCATCGCCGAGTGTGAACCGATACTTCGTGCCGACAATGTTAGGCAAAGCCACCGGACGCAACCACTTCTCGAAGTTTGATTTCTGAATGCGCTACTGGTAGGTACTTATAGCCCCGCGCAGTCGATGAGAGCCATGGCGTTTCCATGCGACTCAGGCCTCTACCTCTTCAACTTTATCCAGCATGGAAATAAAACTGCTTCAGCTCTATTTGAGCAAATAACGAAAAAAAACTACTAGGAGACGTCCCTCACATACGCCGCTACTTTTACGATGTACTGGTTGCGATTTAAACCTGGGAGGAACACACTGAGAACTTTGAACTGTTGTTCTGTCGGTTGAGAGCTGCCACGATCACAATCAAGCACAAAAAAGCGAAACTGGGTTTAGACTCCCACCATATGCTTTCTAGGCAATGACTCCAAACAAGAAGTACCTCAACCCTTGAAAAAAAAAAAAAGCTGTGGACAAGATCCAGGCGTCCAAAAGCCCTCTAAGTCCGAACGTTTCTGGGCTTTACCGGCTAGTACTGCTAATATTAATCGTTATAACAAAACTGACGCCATTTATTTAGATTATGCAAAAGCCTTTTGCATAATCCATAAGCCTTTTGCCATTTTTAACTCACGAACGTTTACTAATAAAGCTAGATAAAGCTAGAGCAGCTCATTCGACACCCTAACGTCTTCACATGAATCGAGAAATCTCGAACTAACCACTCCCAGTTTTCGTTAAGAACAAAAATTCAACCTCCCTTGCTGTAACATCAGGCGTCCCACAATATAAGAATGCTCTGTCCTTGCTCCACTTTTCCCTATTATACATCAGCCATTCATCAAAGCATCCAAAATGAAGGGTTCGCTCTTGAAAATTATCTTAAACACGTTCAGAGTAGGTGTGACTAATGGCTGACGAAACTAAACGCGAACCAATACAAAGCTGTCTCGTTTCGCCGTCGCCAACAGCCGGTTGCACATTATCATCACCTTCGCTGTTGAACTTGTACAATCTTATATGTAACTTGGAGTAACCTTTAGCAGCGATCTTTCCTGGCATACTCGTATAAATAGCGTCATATGATAAGCAAACAGATCTCTCGGATTTCTGTGCCGTCACCTACGACATGCAATACGGCACGTAAAGTTACTTGCATAAATCGGCATCAGGTGAGGGTAGAACATGCATCTCCGATCAGGCGCTCTTACCGAGGTAACGCACTGAGGCTTTACAAAATTGCGCTATAAGATTTTCATCCTGACTACTCCTATAATACCAACATAACAGCATTAAACCTTCAATCCGGACATCAGAACCGTGGCACTACTAGTGTAAACATGACTTTGGCTATAAAAAAAAATTGACACTAAAGCATAGAGGAAGAGAGCAGGGAGACGGGCGGGATATAGGTGCTGAGCCGTAGACAAAAATTCCTAATCTCTTTGTCCATACCATCGTTTTTTGCTTACCTTACATGAACGTTTTTGTAATGAGCGCAATGTCACCTTCGAGCATAGCTCTGAGAAAGCAAATGGTCCCCGACACGGCGGACGGGGCGGCGTGGAGCGCTCACCCTCCAGCTCGGCGATGGCGTTCCTCCGGAGCAGCGTCCACACGTTGCTGGTGTTCTCGGCGAGGCCCGCGGCGACAGTGCGGGGCCATCGGTGGCACGCGTACTCGTAGAAGTGGCCGCATGGCTCGGCCGAACGGTTCAGCGTCGACTCGAGCAGGCGCGCTGGAGGCGAGACAGGGAGACAGGAGCCGCAGTTACATGAATGCCTCTGAAGTCGACTTCAGTGCACTTCTTGAGAGAAAGAGCGGGTTTTGAGAAGGAGAAGAAGCGTGACTCGTCCTCTGCTCTCTTCCTCGACGTTTTTCACTTTCCATCTAAAAGTGGGCTGGAGTCGACTTGTGTCGCATTCATGTAAACGCGGCTAGGGAATGGCATGGTATGCACGCGGGCAGGAAAAGGAGACTGGGAGTGCGAGCACATGCCGGGAAGAGAGGAGACGAATATCAGGGCATGCCTGCAGATACACAGGAACGGTTGGAAATTCTGAGCATGCAGCCGAAAAAGGGAGCCGGGGAAATGTCAGGGCATGTCTTGAAAGCAGGAAATGTCGGAGCATGTTGGCGAGGCAGGGATACGGAAGTCAGGGTTTGCCAGGGAAGAAGAGAACGTCAGCGTACATTGCGGGGAAGTGAGTCGGTGAATGCATGCTATAGGGAGAAACAGAGGCCGGCAGTGTCAAGGAACGAAGCAGGGGCACTCATTTATACCACCTCACTGCTACCGGTAGCTTCGTACAGCAAGCGGGAACTGTCTCGCTCTGCGTGGTATACATATATAGCAACGTCAGTGTCGCGCATGACTGTAACTACGTTTCATTAACCCTCGAGGCATGTTCCACTTAAGTCTAGGCTGCTGCCGAGAATACAGAATGACCAGACAGAGAAGACAAACTGGCACCGCTATGCGTGGTATTGCTTGCAGGCATGCATTGTTAATAACTAGCAGACACAAAGAAGGATGACATGCCGTTATTCGAGGACAGAAGCTTGCGAGCTGCATTTGTTGGCTTGTAGGCACATTCGCAGCATGGTGAATAAGTGGCTGCGCATTTTATTGTTCCCGCAAAAAGCTACGCGAACCAGGTACACAGGGTTTGCTTTAGATCGTCAGTTACTTTTAAATATAGGCCTTGAGTTAGATGAACACTTTTTTCGGCATACCATTATCAGTGGTGTAGTGCATAAGCTAAGAAGTGCTGCAGCATTAGCTAAGAGATTACAGCGAAGAGGTGCTAACTAGCAGGCTGGTAAACTATAATATAGAATAGTAGGCACTCTAACTAATACTGTTAAAGTGCTTATTTATTGAGAGGCGTGTAGCCTTCCCTCAATAATAACCATATCAGTTTTTAGAATTTAGAAAGCGCGAATACCCCAGCTGCCGCGGCTCAAGAAACTTGGGCCATCTCTCGCGCCATTCAAAAATCACACGCTTGCGGAGAGCGAAAAGCGACGTCCATCAAATCGCGTCACTCCATGGCACACGTCACAATCCCTGCCTTACCCGCGCTGGAGCAACGATGTGGTGAGGAGCGCTGAGCGTGAGTTCGGAGGGCAGAGTTTGTACGGACAGAAGCTGCGGGTGTTCTGATGCAATTTTACGATGCTCCGGGAACCGATAATCTCGAGATGCTATGAATGCGTGCGTGATATATGCCACATTCAAGGCCGAAAATTATGAACTCTCGATCGCGCTTTTAGGATAGAGATATGATGTTATGTATCTGGTCTGCTATTACCCGATTTTTTTTTAATGCAGGGACAGCTTTGAGCGAAAACGCGGCACTTTCAGCCAATGTTTACAAATAGTCTAGGCTGTCCTCCACTGGAAGAGTGCATTGCAGAACCATTAGAAAGTGCCCCTCCTCCGCATCTGTCTCTCTATGAGTAGAGCGAGAAGGAAACATTGCACGAGTACAACAGCAGGCACCACATGCGTGGGTGAGAGCATCGTCTGAAAAGTGCTATCACAAGTTCTGGGGGAAAGGGAGGAAGGGAGCGTCTCGCTGGCACTGTGTTGTGTAACTATTTTACGAACAGCACTGTCCCTCTAGCTAACTGCACTAAAGTGGCGAACGGCTCACATTGTGGGCACCCGACGGCCCATCGGCGACTACGCCACATTGCGTTCAAAGCTACGCGCTGTTGGCTAACGTCACGTGACATTTGTAAGTAGTACTAGTGCAGTGCTAGTGCAAACCAACTGGACGTCGGCTCCACCGTAATCAATCGGTGTCGCCTATTACACAAATTATACAGGTGTACAGGCAGTACAAGCCGTGCTTGTACCAAACTATGGCTGACAGCGGGAAAATGGGTGAAAGTGACGCAGTAATTAGAACGTGTCACTGAGAGGTGCTCCCATTCGATTTAAAGTAATGGTGGTTCGAATAATCATTTTTTTATTGCTTTGGGTACGAGAAGGATCAGTGAAGTCATTGGGTTTCCGGGTCCGCAGAGCCGCGTACCGTGCTCGACGCAGACCTCTTTGGTGCAGACGTCGAACTCCATGCCGAAGACGTGGCGTCGGCCGGGCAGGTTGTACGTCTGCGCGAAGTAGGCCAAGTACGTGGCGCTGATCATCAGCAGGAACAGACCGAAGCACAGGCCCGTCAGAAGGAGCTGCTCCAGCGGGCTGCGGTCGTCCCACAGCGAGTCGCTGAAGTCCATGCTGTGCATAAGAGGACACACCTTATTAAATCGCTTGCCGTACACCCATGCCTACGGTGAGAGGAGCTTATAAGGCGGGTTCAGCAGCGGGCTCTTGCTTGTCGAGTGTGTACTAGATGTGCTAATAACGGACTGGATGAAGATTTTAATAGAGTATAAAGGGTTTGACATCAACTGAACATGAACCGCCAAACCTCACTTGGCTTCGCAGAATGCAGGAGTCGGGCATGTATTACGACCAGCAGAAGCGATTCGTTACAAGCCTTCTAGAGCATGAATTCGAATACTATTCCTGCTTGTTCCAGTGTAAGCATCTGGAGAAACAAACAACGGACGCTGACTATAAGTTGAATTTCAACAGCCTGCTCGAAATCACTTCTGAAGAAAAAGTTCGACTTCTGCCGCAACTTGTCACGTTTTAGCGAGCGAGATAGCTGATGCAGTCTGTTGAATGACTGCGTGATAGTTTTTCCTGCCTTTGAAAAGATGTCTAACACAAGGCACGTCCAGGTTCCGAACACTGCTCGACCTCTGGCGCAGCGCGCATGGCGACGACGCGGCGCCTGCCTTGCCTTGGGTACAGCGCGGAGAAAGTGGTGTGGAAGTCTCCGCCGGACTTCCTGCGAGGGTTCGTCCGGGGCTTCATGATGGTCGACATTGACTCCAGGCGGCGCCCGTAGCCGGCCAGGGACGACGTCAGCTTGTGACCCCACGACCGGCCCTCTGCACAGGGAGCCAACAGGAAAATGCTGCAGTGCATGCTGGCAGAATTGAGCCTCAGGAAGTGAAGGGTAGCTAGATGTTGCCTATACGATCGAGTAGTTATCCCATTAAAGGCTAACAGTTTTCTTTTGTTCCATGATCTTATCTCAAGTAGTCATTAGAGGATCGGCAATTGCATCTTGTTTCATATGCTCGATAAGGCAACGTTTATGAAGATCAATACAGGCGTGTTTTTTTTTCAGCCACCTTGTTGTAGATTACAAAGCAAAGCAGTCACGCTGCATGTGCTAAGGTGGAGAACTTAAACGGCGAACCAGTCCTTGAAGGTAAACAGTGTTAAAAGAATGGTACTTCTAGGTCATAGGAAAATAAGTGTCTTTAGCTAAGACAATCCACACAGAGCTTCGACGAGGAAAGCGTAAAAGGTTCGCCCTGATGAAAGTGTACGAAAGTAGGAAAAAATACAGAAGGAACGTAATAAAGGAAAGAAGAGTGATGGTGGGAATGAATAAAAGGAAGGCAATAAAGCAGAAGAAAGAAAGCAAGAAAGAAGGAAGGAAGGAAGAAAAAAGAGAGTAAGTGTTCCTGTGGAAGGTGACGAGCACAACAGAAGCCGTTCGATACAAAGATAAAGAATGTCACAGGCCGCAGAGGGGCAGTGATTAAAGGGCGGTTCCTTTCCAGTAATAGCGCTCTGACTTACACTCAGATTGCTCGCGGAGCACGCGAAATTATGCTATCGGCACGAACATTTAAAGATCCCCAGGTGGTCGAAATTATTCCGGAGCCCTCCACTACGGCACCTCTTCTTCCTTTCTTCTTTCACTCCCTCTTTTATCCCTTCCCTTACAGCGTGGTTCAGGTGTCGAACGATATATGAGACAGGTACTGCGCCATTTCCTTTCCCCCAAAAAACCAATTATTATTATTATGCACGAACATTTAGCGGAGCTGTAGACCGAGCTAATAGGAGCAAGCGCAGCGGCTACTCCTCAATGTGTGAACAGTAATGCGCAAGCGGGCTCTGCGGCGAGGCATCCACGTCGAGTGCGCCTGCACCATGCACTCACGGGGCTGTCGGGGCATCTTGAGCGCTGTGCCGGACATGGGCGAGTAGAACACGTCAGCCGTCTTTGGCGATCCTCCTTCTTCGACTTCTCGTATCACGTGATCTCAGCAGCGCACGTGCAATGCCAGCTTTGTTTTCCTTTCGTTCTTCGAGTGTCTTCTTCACCCATGGCCATCCCATGTCCGCTCCTGTGACAGGGCGACGCCCTCAAGAGCAGTCCCCAAGGGTAGCACCGCGGGGAATCATCTTGCGCCACGGCATTTCATCCGTGCACACAGCAACTTCTCAGCTGCTATGGCACACATGGGTTAAAAATAATAATCTCCAGACATGTTGCTGTCCTGACCTACCCTCGAGCAACCATTTTCTGTTTCTTACAGAAAAAACTTCCATGCGCATCAAGGGCCCTTCTAAAGCACTGGAAAAGCTGTACTTGCCGTCGAGAACGGCCTTGCAGCGATCGCCGAAAATCAGTGGGCGAAAAGCGTTTTCCGAAATCTTTTGCAAGGTAGATAACTTGCGTCGGATGTCGTGATGAGTGTCTGCAGAAAACTCAATGATCAAAAATATTGCGTGTATGGTCCCCAATTTTTGTACCCCGTAGCTTATGTGGTGTCCCTGTATGTCGCTTCGGTACGAGGCGTTCGCCTGCTTGCCACTACGAAAGTTATACAGGAGAGCCGGTGACCGAAAATACTGGCGAATGTTTTCCAGTGTAGTCTCGTGATTCGGGCTAACCGACCCTTGTTGGCTCAGTCGTGAGCAACGTTGTGAGTCCGTGGGTGTGGAGAAGGGCACTGTAATTGTAGTCTGTTCTGGACCAGAATGTATACGCGAAGAGCCTGAGTTTTCTTTACAAAGACAGCTGTACAGGCACTTCCTCCGTGATAAATCGCATCGCTATTGCTACCATCATCTTCCCAAAGACGTTAACTGCAGGAGAAGGGCCTCTCCCACATACGTCCATTCAGCCTTATTCTACGTCTGCTACGGCCACTCAGTACAAGCAAACTTTCTATTCTCCATGCGCTCACCTGACTTTCTACCGGCCCCTATTGCATTGCCTTCCCTCGGAATTCTTTACGTCACCCTTAACGACCATAGGTCAGCTGTTCTGCTTGATTACATGCCTGCGCTGGCCACGACCATTTTTCTTGGCCTCAGCTATAGTCCCCGTGCATGGCCTGTAGAGGCGCCACTGAAGGCCTCCTAGCGGTGTCCGCTTAAAACAGAGTCGGGTCGCTCTCCCACCGGGTCAGCGTGCATGCTCGCGATGATAATCATCGTGGCGTATAGGTTTATTCAAAAAAAGGTCCAAGGCGCCACCATATTGGGCACTGGGTTGTGCGCGTAGCACAGGAGAAACTGCAGGATTAAGCTCAATGTCCATTCCACAGTACAGAAAACTGATCGCTCCGATGGTCGTGAAAATAACTAAACGATACCGGCACCGCATTATATTCTACCGCCACACTCCCATGCTCATCCGCTGGCCAGTTGCAGTGTCATCAAGCCCCTTACAAGTGGACTCAATGGGTTATTTTCAATCGCTGAAGTATAATTATAAACCATTCCGAAATGAGAATGTTTCATCACTCGTTCTAAAGCTTCTTTTGCTGCCTCGAAAGCACGGGAGCTAAATCCAGTACCATTCGCTTTGACATGCATGCCTTAATTTATTCGTGGGAGAAAGAGAAAGGAATTTTAATTAGAGGAAAGGAGGAGAGGTGGCTGGTGGTGACATGACCCTGGCCTGCTACTCCACACTGGAGGAAAGGGGAAGGAGAGGAAAGGGAAAAAGCGAATGAAGGTTGATGATGGCATAATACAATGAGTTTCAAGGGTGATGTCCACACACAAGCTGGCTGGCACTCGCATCGCGGTGATTAGACGCATTTGAAATTCATGTCTTGAACAAACACCGACGCATGTAATTAATACATGCTGGAGTAGTGGCTCCATCAAAACACAAATGTGCATACTCATTCACGCATGATGTCAGAGCTGTCACTGTGTAGGCACTAACGCAATACGCTGTGTAAACCGTGTAGGTAGTGCACAGGTGGTCCCAGACGGGTGTCCAGGCCTGTTTCTCATAAAAACCTGAGCACGGCCTTCGTCGCATGCCTTATAAGTGCTTCCGTGCCGGCGCTTTGGCTCTCGCAGCGTTTGCGCCAAGACGTGATCGGTTCAGCGCTGGCTGGCCGCGTGCACACGCTTCCAGGAAGGAGAAGAAGAGCAGGAGGAAGGGGCTGCGAATCTCGGTGAGCGCTCTCTCTCTCATTTTCGTTGTTCTGCTTGCGACTGATTGGAACATCGCTATAAATTTCACTTGTGGTGGTCTGGAGTCACTGCTTGCATGCAGCTCGGCGTCACAAAACTGAACTGCGTACATAAAATGCGAGTGCTGCCTATGTTTCCAGTCGTGTGTGCAATGCAGTGTTCCTTCACGCCTTTACCACTGAGGCTCTGAAGGGGTAATGGTAATGCGCTATTGTTCAGGACACTAATGTGTTCAAGATTTCTTGCCGTGTTTTGACTCCATCCTTCCTGAGTTGCCAGGATTTAGGCGCTACGGTGGCAGCGTTTGATGGGAATTAATGTGTTGTCGACGCTGGAAGGAACGAAATTCTTTTCACGGAGTAGCAAGAACAGTTACCTAGGTTAACAACCTGCGCTACTCCCGTCGCTGTAGTATTCTGAGGTCGCGGCGTAGTATAGTATTGCGAGTAATGTGCCAATACTTCATAACGAGGCGTGTTGCATTTGCTGCTTATCGGACGCATTTTTTACGATATATGTCGAAAAGATGCATGTTGCTTAGAGCAAAATGGGATAAAGCAGATTTCCTTTTGCACGTTATGAAACAGCTTCCACAGAGAGATTCTTGACGTTTCACGAAACACCTGGTGGCGCGATGGCGTCACCAAAGTCGTAAGTATAATTTTTTATTGCCTGCCGATCCTGCTTTGACTCGCTATTTTCGGTCTCTCAAATCTTTGCCGCCGAAGTTCGCCTATACAACTGTCGTGAGCAAACTAAGAGCCGGATTTGCAATAAGCGTTTTTGATTGGCAAGTGTTTCTGCCGTCGTGTGCCATGAGTCTTCTTGAAGTCTGAAACTACGAGTGAAATGTTTTAGTGTTTTAGGAGACTCCCCCAAGGAGGAATAGATTTGTAATAAGGGTGTAATTACTCACTGGCATCCACCCAAGTGCAGCCATACGTCAACGAAGAAAAGCTATACAGCTTCCACAGAAAGTTTGCAGTTAAAGAAAAATTCGTCCTGGTCCAGGGTTCGAACCCGGGACCACCGCTTTACCGGAGCAG